>NW_018127972.1:149323-193969 GCF_001952655.1 Monopterus albus | reverse complement strand
TTTATATTTCTTTATAATTATCACAGCTGTGGAGTCTTGGACTCTTTGGGGAAGGTAAGCAGCCAGTCTGGGTTATAAATCCGTTCTCTGCTTCGCATACACAACCAATACTGTTATTTACGACGATTAAATTATGAAGTATGCACTGCTTATGGGGACTAAAGTCGTTATTTACGAGGATATCGCAGCTTTCAGGTCTGCTGAGGGGAAATGATGAGGTGGACCGGAGACAGAGTGAGCGGCTGGTGGGCTTTCATTCCAAGAGCAGCAACAAAAATCCAAATCAGGAGTCTTTTAAGCCTCAGTCGCGACTCTGGCGCCCATACTTGGCCTTTGGAGCTTGAATTCACCATGTTCCTCTGTCCTTCAGGCTTAAAGAGACCAATATTTCCAGCGCATCTGGACAGCTTCCTCTGACTATCAGCGACCCAGTAAGGACCAGACTGAAAAGCATAAACTTCTTTAAAGTTTGATATATTAAATGTGTAATCTGTGACAGTTAAGTTGCAATTCACAGCTCCAAACTGTAGATGTGGTGTGAATGAGTTCCAGTCACTACCAAATGTGTGTAAGGGTGTAGGCCTGGTATTCTCAGTTTATACTAAGTGCCCCTCAATCTGAAAGTTGCATGTGTTAGTTCAAACTGGAAAGCATTTTGTTTTCCAATGACACAATCCCAAATTTGTGCAGTATTTCCAACATATCTATAGTAGAAACCGATTTTGCTTTCCAATCACAGATGCTCGGGATATTTTGCATCAAAATGGCTTCTCCTCAGACCGCAGGCAGAGGGAATTTTAATTTTGGGAGGGCCTCCGCCCTGCAGGCCGGGCTGCCAACCCGACAGCGCGTAAAATGGAGACAACGGTGCTGAAAAAAAGCTTGGAGACATTACATAAAAACCGATTGCATTTCCTACACGTCGCCTCAGTGTTAGGACCAAGTAACTCCCTCCACACACACATAAACACAGGTTCCGTTAACTAACGCATGTGGTTACATCACAATATATGTGCTGGTATTGTTTTCTCGTAACATTGATCCCAAATTTGAAAGTGAAGGCTACTTTTGGTATTATGAAGAGAAAATGTTTTTTCCATCATTCACTACTCAGGTTGACGCAGATTAATCGGGCCACTGGGGGGTCATTTGTGACCAAAAGCGGGACTTTATGCCAGGATGGCCTACTATTCAGATTACAGCCTCACCAGCTCACTCCCAGCACTTGTTTTATCTCCCTCCAGACTGTCAAGCTGAAAAAACAGTAACAAAATAAAGCAGTTGGGAAAGCCACATCATAAATCTGTAAAGTTCTAATACGAGTTTATTAGAAGTCAATGATTTTATGTGGCCAAATCAGTCATCTAATGGCTGTTTAGGTTTACAAGCTACCAATAAAAGTATTTACAGTACAAAAAATGGCATTTATAGTGTCTCATTGGCTTTTCTAGCATAGGATTTGATATTAATTCCCCAAAACAAGTCAGTGAACAAGCATAAAACCAGCCGGGTATTATTATTATTATTATTATTATTATTAATATATGTTAGCGGTCAATTGATTTTCCTGTAGCAAAAGCCTTCATTTCCACCACATCTGGATTTAGAAAGAGTAAATCTAGACCGTATTATTCCTAATTACAATTTACGCATCCACGGGGTATTTTATTTTGAAAGTGAAATATTATCTACCAGAAGACTTAAAATGCAGGCACTGCCTGTAAGGAGAATGTATAACATTATAATCAGTTAAATGTATATATATATATATATATGTTTAAAATCTTCTACCAGTTTATTGTTATCTGGTAAATCTGTATTGCTGCAGTAGAAGCAAACACGTTTGACGCAAAGTCAACAATGAAATAAGGGTCAAATCGATGCTAATAGGTTATTCCAGCAAATACAATTACAAGATAATGGGCAGATATCCTGCAACAGGAAACTCAAAAACGACGGAATTTTTGTTTTAAAACAAGAAATGATCAAGTCCCAGACCCGTTTGCTGCTTTAGAGTATTATCACGCTTTGGCCAAAATATTTTTTATTGAAAAATAAAGTTTTATATACTTAATATTTGATCAGAAACAATTCAAAAAATATTTTTGTGCGTGATGTATTTTTAACTTCAGTTAATGTAATGTGTGTGTCTGTGGTTCCGCCTTGTAATCGTCTAGTAAAAACCAGTGATCATTATCCTGCTAATAAAGGACTATAACTGGTTTAATTAGAAATGTGTTTATAATACTGACATTTTATCTTTAATTTTGTTCCTTTTAACAGTGTGTAAATGCTGCTTCAGAAACAACCTGGTTCATAAATACTTTGTTTTACAGCTTTTGTACTTACTACTCGATCACGTCTGTTAACGGTGATGTCTGGATTAGGTGACCAGTGAAATACACGGTGCAGCCTATTTAACATAACAAAGAAGGTGACTGTTCCAAAGGCAGGTCTATATAGGCTATTTTAATTTAAAAGTGTTCATAAAACAGTATATTTCAACCTAAACATTTCAGTATACCTTGGTATTTCCAGTATAGTAAAACACAACGTATCAATATTTGACCTGATTGATGTAGCCCTGAGCCTAAATATTGATTCTATATGCATTCATGTCTAAGGTAGAGTAAACCTTACCACAGGAAACACTGAGTGATGTGTAATTTAAAACCTTAACATTTAGCACAATATGTAAAGACTGATACAGGCTTTCTAGTCTGATGGGAAACAACAGCAATAGATGCTTAGCAGTGCTAGCTACTGAGCATGATAACCTGATACAAGCTATATATTTTAATAACAGTACATGCCAGGGCCTCATAGATCATGTACAGCATTGCATTTCTCAGCTGAAAAGCCCGAGGAGGCTCCAGGGTTTCTCCCTGAGGGTCTTTAGAGCTCACATGGTAAACTTGTCTTTGTAAATGAAGTCAGTAGAGAGGTATTAACTGACTGTCCGCGGCAGCAAGGAAAAGCAAAAATGTATCATGATGTGAAGCACAGGCAATGAACAGTGACTAGAAATGCCCCGAGACACATCTACCTGACAAAAGTCCAGCTGTGATCCGCTGTGTATGTGTGTGTGTGTGTGTGTGTGTTTGCACCATCTTGCTTCAGTGAAAATAAAATCTGATAAAATTTATAAAGCTTTCTATGGAGCAATGTGGACAAAACATACAAATGTGATACTGTTACAACCCCTAAGATGTCTAGGGCAGTGGTGTTACTCGCTGTCTATACTGTGTAACATGTATGATAGCTACAGTATGTTACTGCCTCAGCGTCCATCTATTAACCCATCATACATAGATATGTGTCAGAGGGGTCCAATCCTATGTGTGGTTTAGCAGCTACATCTTCATTGTCTCAGTTACTCCTGCCTCTATTTCTGTCTCAGTTAATAAGTATATAATGGTTTAGTGCATGTGCTATATGATGTGCTGTAGACTTATGGTATTATGTGCATGCAATGTGTGTGTATGTAAGAGAGGCAAACACATTTTTGAAAGCAGTCGTACACTGTGATCCGTAGAGAACCTGTTTGTTATTACTTTACATAGAATAAATGAAAAAAAAGTATACTATTTTGAAATTCCTGACTTTGAAGAAACCCATATAACCCTTCACCCCTTGAAAATGACATTTTATGTTTTCTGGAGCTGATCACAGTCTTATGACAAACATCACTTCCAATTTACAGACCCTACAAAATCAATCAGATGTTGATACAAGTGTATGGTCATAGTGGAGACTGTACTTTGTTCTGATGTTGAAATGTATGGCATGATACAGAAAGCTGTTTCTGCTGTGAAGCCTCATATAAATGGTGTGATTACCAAGTGTGCAGAGGACAACAATCCTGCATCATAGTTTTATTTTCCTCATCATTATCAAATGCTAATTGGATCAATACTTCTATTTAGAGCAACACAGCATACAAGAAGCTACTTAGTAGTTAGCGACTGAATGTAGGATCTTTCTTCTCGCTACCTCCGAGTTGTCCTTTATGCTGCAAGTCTTCATCAAATCGGAACCCAGAACTACAATAAAGTTAAATGTTTCATAGAGGGTTGGCTTACAAACAGTGTCACAGCATACTTAGGAGACGTTGTTACCAACAACCTCATTTTAATTTTATCACTATTTCACACCAAATCCCAATGAGATGTGAAATATTGCTTTTGTGGTTTAACCTCTCTGTTGCATATCTTTTGTATATTTTGTGACTGGAGCAGCACGTCTTGTTTCATGTGTGAGTTCATTCACAGACATTTGTTGACCTGAACTGTTGCATTAAATTTTAGGGAAAAAAACTGTCCAATGAATAAATGCGTAGATTTAAACAATCAGACTTTGTGAACTTTATGTTTGTTCATTATTTTGTATTATTTCTGCTAATTGAGTTTGGGTTCGTTTCAAGCTGGAAACGCTTGAAGCTATTTTAATTAGCAGGCTGCCTGGTCTGAAGGCTTTGAAATGAGCTTCCACCCTCAATCACTTCTGCTTCACCTGCTGCTGTTGCCCTAAATGAAACATCGGGGCACTTGAAAACTCACACTTCATTTGCTAGCTTAACATACTTTAACTCTATAATGTCTATCACAAAAAGTAAAATTGATTTATTTTATGCTTCTCAGTTCACATTGACATTACAGATTGAGAAGTTTATTTAAGTAACAGTTAGCTCTGGTTTCTTTTAAATGACGTATATGTGGATTATAAAGGCAATTTCACTGTGACTGCGAAGAGTTTAGTTTTTGCTCGGGTCGTCCATTTTCTGCTGTGCACATATACTGCCAGCCCCCATCTCCAGCCTTCTGTGTGTTGTGTAGGTACCCCTGATGTCAGCGTAGCACACACAGCAGCTTATACAGTGCAGTCGTCATTCTGTGTGCAAAGATGTGGAAGCCAACAACTATGCCTGTGCTGGGGTAGCAGTGTCTGGTCTCAAGGTTTGTGACTGTCAATAATAAAAACCAACTTTCTTTAGAAATATGGGAGCTAGGTGACCTCTCTACAATACAGGGCCTCAAGATAAGTGAATGGTGTAGACCCCACCTTGGGTTTTACTCTACTTATGGTGTAAATTCTATAAAAAATGTTCAATTAACTGAATTACAAAAACAAACTAACATACAACAAACCCCATATTTTTGGAATCAAAGCAACAAGGCAGGGTTTGGAAGAATAAAGAAGAAGGTTTCAAGTTTCACAGTTGATGAGCCCTAAAATTTTGCAAATTACAATATACATACAACAGACTGGGGTACCACCTCTGACACCTTTCTGATATCTTAAAAGCATAAAATGATAATTTACTTTTACATTATTTGTTTACCTATTTACAGTATATTTGTCATACAGCATAAAGTTTTCTTTAAATGATACTTATCAAATCTGTGATCATAATTTAGCCAAAGCATTTGTCATTGTAATAAAAGCAAAGTCTAGTTGATGCTGTATGTTCAAATACACCTTATTGATATTAACAAAATACATTTAGAGTACTTTTTTAACATCACAGATCTTAGCTCAGCTTTACTTTTAACTGTGCACAAAGAATCAGAATAATTCTCCAGCACTAATATCAAATATGCTCACTTGTTTGTGACAATAACAAAACCATGTGGGTAATGCTGGACAAACATTGTCATCATAGTTGCATGCTAAAAATGTGAGTCATAATGTTTAGCACAAGTTCTGTTAGGAACACTCTGTGCACCAGTCTACCCTGTTAAGCAGATCCTTGATGATGCCAGGAGTGACAAGAAACAGAAATAATGCTGGGCGGGATGAGCATAATGGTCATTCACATTTAAGTTTGGCAGTTCCTTCGACATTTTACAACTGGACAAAAATAGAGTTGGAAAGAAAAGAAGTGTGAGCTGTGAGGTTTACATGCTAATGCTCAGCTTTAACCTGCATTCCTATATTAGTGCTAGAGTACTTAAGTAAAATTTCAGTGCAGCTGTACTTGTAATTTTTACTCCACTACATTAACTCTGCTGACTCATGATTTGCATAAAAAGAATATAATAAGCTTATAAAATATAATATCTTGTTATATATCAAACTAACACAAGTAGTACTTATTAGCTCCAAAGTATTCAGCACCAATGATAAAATGCTGCTCAATTATTAAGGCTTAAGTAACAATAAAACAATACAATATAGAAAATGATGATATGACACTTTTCTGCATAAAGGTTGTAGCATCTTCAACAGCACAAAAATCAGGCAAATAATCTAATGAGTGTATGTGTATGTAATTTTGATACCTAAAGACAGTTATCACTGTTACCTGACAATATTTTCATATTCTGACAAACTGTTGAATGCAGAACTGGTAACGGAGTATTTTAACATTGTGGTATTACTCTCTTAGTCAACGGTTGACTACTACTTCTACCACTGGTCACTAAGGACTTTTTAAATAGGTGCTTTAGTAATTTAGTGACATATCCATGGGCAAATCCAGGGGGTGGCCAGGGTGGCACCAGCCACCACCAGAATCTGATTGGCCATGACTGGTGGCTCCCCTGCCAGAGTCAAAATGCAATGCTTGTCAGTATTAAATAATGGAAAATGAAAAACAATGGCAAATTGTTGCCTTAGATACATCAAACACGTTTCTGGTGCTTTACAGTTGATACTGGCCGAATTAGTTACATTATATATCATGCATGCAGCATGATATTTGTACTTAGCACAAAGTAGCTGGCATGATTTACCTTAGTGAGGGAGTGTATGAGAGAGAGATTTATGTAAAATAAACAATTTCATTCTTAAAAATGATGGTTTATTATTTTATAAAGCTAGGGGTTTAATTCACCTTTTACATGTATTTCACATGTGCCACCCCACCAAGCCCTCCCTGTGTTTGTGCCCCAGCTTGGCCACCCTGTCTAAACCTTTCTAGATCCAAACCTGGGGATAGCATCTTTTCATTAGACACTTTGTGCAATGTAGTGTTTTAGACATAAGTAGTTGTCTCTGAGCCCAAGCTGAGGTAACCCAGTATGATGTCATCAGGGTTGTTTTCTCAGACTTTCAAAACTGCTCCAGACCAGAGAAGATGGTACATTAGGGCATACTGAGTATGACTCTACATGATGAGTAAACTTTATGTGTAAAATTGTCTTTTAAGTTCTGTTTGCTCTCTGTCCCATAAAAATTAAACACAAAAAGGAAAAACTCACTAAGCTAATGCAAATGTAATTACATTTTAGCTAAAACCAGCACTTCTATCTACAAATAAAAGGACCTCAGACCCTATTTGGTACTACAAGAAATATGTTATGTGGAGAATCATTATTAATCTATGAATGCAACAAAACTAATAAAAATTTTGATTATCTAATTTAAATTATAGATTAATTTTGAAAATTAACTTACAATCATTGGGAGCATGCTAATGAACAAACAATATGTTATGTAATTACTAAATGCCTCAGTAAACTTCAGTATTATGTTATTTCATTTCATGGATGTAAATGGTGAAGCAGGGATTCATTGGTAACAGCTCTGATGCTGAAACTAACAAACTTATCTATGTTTACTGAGGCAATGATTAAATCTGAGTGGATTTCAATAAAATGCGCCATGACTTTTTACAGTGAACTGCTTCATTTACAGTCTGGATGTCAACAACCCTGTGTTTGATGTAATGCTGCGAGAATGAGAGGACTGTACAGGCAACTGCATCAGAACGCAGCCAGACAGTGAACTGTGGCTTCTAAATGTTAATGTGCTATTAAACGCACTGCAAATTATACTGAAACCGTCCGCCACTGACACAGGACAGAACAAGAGAGAACAGATTTACAGCTTCATGACGGCATGCTGAACTTCATAACACACATTACTGTACGTTTGAAAAGGAGTGGCCAGCATTCATCATCACAGCACTACAGTGAGTGCACGAAGATGAACAGGAAGGTCCTCTATGAGCGCCCTCGGTGACCCCCTCCCACTCTATTGGTAAAACGATTACTCTTTGAGTCAAGTGTTGTTTACTTACAGTTTACTCTCCAGAGGACCATGTTGTTACTTTGCAGCAATTACTGCTTATTGACTCTGGATGTCTGCAACTCAAGAGGATAACTGCACTCTTCTCCAAAAGTTTGGACAAATGAAAGGAACACAATAGTTCACAAAGGAACTCACGGTACAGCCTGTTTTGCTTTGCTTGTGACACAAACTCTCAAATGCTTAAGAAAGTGTTTAGACTTTGTTGTGTTGTAGATTTCATCTGAAATGGATAAACTACCATTTGGCCCAATACACACTTAATAACCCCACTGAGCCTCATTGACACACTAGTACAGTTAGTCATTAAATATTTGAGTTTTGCAGCAACACATTGCCCAAACCTTTATGTTTTACACTTTAGAGTAGTTCCCAAAAATTTCAAAGATACCAAATGGTGCAGCTGAATTTTGGGGATTGAAGTCATCTGGAGTATTTCTATTTGATGCAGTAGTGCAGTTTTTCTTGGCTATTTGAGTCTTGATCTGGAAGGAATTGACACTGTATGTATAATACAACACACAGGACGGCATAAGATAATATTAACAGCCTTTAAGTAATACAGAGAGAAAATGAGAAAGTTTTGTTTCTAATCCACTTGTATCTTTCAAAACATGGTATATAAGGGCCTTATTAAACAACCAAGTTTCTTCGGTTTCCTTTTAACAATGTACAGAGGCTACATAAAATGTTCATACCTCTTCACATTTTGCACACTTTATTGTGTTTAGATTTAATTATGGATAAAATTGCCAATATCAATCTGCATCCAATAACCCTCGACAAGCTTTGCACATGTGGATTTGGGTAGTTTATCACAGTCTTCAGGTCTCAGCACTCTGGAACAGGGTTTCTTTAAGGACCTCTCTGTATTTGACCGCGTTCATCCTTCCCTCAGTTCTGACCAGTGCCCTGTCTCTGCTGCTGGGATGCCACCACCATGCTTCACTGTATGAACAATGTTAACACTGCCTGGTGTTCATCAGACAGCGCTCTTGGAGTCCTGCCCAAAGAGCTCAGTTTTTGTGTCTTCACTCACCATAAAGGCCTGAGTGATGGAGAGCTGCTGAGATTGTTGCCCTTCCAGTAGGTCCTCCATCTCTGCACAGGACTTCTGAAGCTTTGTTAGAGAGGTCACTGGGTTCTCTGTGACCTCTATGACCAAGCCCCTTCTTGCTCCGTTACTCAGTTTGGTCAGACGACAGATTCTGGTTCCAAACGTCTTCCATTTCATAATGACTGAGGACACTGTTCTGCTGGGAACTCTCAGAGCTTTAGAAATGTTTTATCCCTTTGTCCTGATCCATGTTTCACTACAGTTTTATCACAGAGGTCTACACAGAGCTCCTTTGTTATCATGGTCTGGTTTTTGTCATAACATAGAGTGTGAATTGTGGGACCTTATATAAACAGGTGAGTGCCTTTCAGTTCAGTTTGCCACAGGTGGACATCAAGTTCTAGACACGCGTCATGTGTCTGGAGTGTCAAAGCAAAGGCTCACTCTGAATAATTTTGAAATTGATCATTTCAGTTTTTCATTTTTAATAAATTGCAAATATTTCTAAAAACATATAGTCACTTTTAAAGTAATAGTTTAATACAATTTCAGAATGTGGGATGAAAACATCAATATCAGTCTTGTGGTTGTGTTGTATGTAAACAGCTGAAGTCAGGATGTGGTTAGCCTAGCTTAGCATAAAGACTGAAGGTGGGGGCAAACAATGAAACTATCAATACCACTGAGGCTCAATAATTAATACATTGTATCCCATTTGTTTTAACCATGCACATACAGTATGTAGTCTTTGCACTACATTACCCTAACCACATCCCGACTCCAGCCCTGTATTAACACACTGAGAAATTCAGATAAATTTTTTCATCTCACTTTCAACTACTAAGCAAATAAGGGTATTTTCTGCTTTGTTGCACCTGTTAATGCTACAGGAATAAAGAGTTTGATGGCTTCAGCAGAACAATTGCTCTCTTAAACTGAGTAAATGTTTAATCAGCCAAATAACTTAAAGCACCAAACAACTCTAGCATTTAAGACAGTACTTAAGTGCTTGAGTTGCAAATATTGTTGTCATTAAAGCCAAACTGCTATTTGAATTCTCCTCACTTTGTGTGTTAAGATACAGTATCTTCACTTAAATGTTGCTGCAGCAATTGTTCCAGACCTCATTCCCGGTATAGTTCACTTGACAGCAGCTGACCAGTCCATTCCTGTAGGATTTACATTCATGTGTACGTATTAACATCCAGAGTTCATGTGCAGTGTTAACAGCAGTGCAGGGTGCATGGCAGGCCCACAATGTGCATGGCTATCACACCACAGCTATCACATCCATGTCTCTGGTTAGTTGTACACACTGAAACACTAAGCCAACAGTCAGCCATGGGCCACCGTTGGGCCATCAGTGAGCATCTATCAGTGATTGTCTTCCCAGTGTGTCCCAAATCGTTGGCATTAGTTGAACCCTGTCGGCGGCTTTTTGGCTGATTTGGCATGTATTGAATCTCGACAGGGCTTCATCAGCGAGAGAGACCACTCTGACTGGCTGTTCAGCTTAGCAAATCAATGCACAAGAAGAAAATGGTTCGAGAGAGCCCCTTCAGCCTGTCGCTGTAGTATCCATGATTTTACCCATTTAGTGCAGTTTCTCCTTATTTTATGCCTAGATGACCTCCTTTCTTCTTCCACAACTAAAAGACCAAGGGCAGAGAACAACAGTGTCATTTGTAACTTCTGAGCAGACATACATGTAATTTCAGTTAGAATCAGGTATAAACAGCAGCTGATCTGAACAAGGGCTGGTTTGTTTACAGCTTGTATTTTCACTGTCTAAGTCTTCTTCTTTCCCTTTCTGAATGGTGAATACAGATAGCACCAGTAGTGTGTGCGGTATGTTCACGTGCCACTTTTTAAACCCAATTGACCAAAACAAAGGCAACATAAGGTGATACAACAGTCGGGGGTGACTCCGGGGGCGGAGGGTTGGAGCTTCGAATCACGGTGCAGTCAACATGTCGAAGTGTTCTTGGGTAAGACACTGAACCCCCAAGTTGCCCCTGATGGTTAGAGCCTTTGGTGTGTGTTGGCACCACAGACGGCTGCCTCAGTTTTGTACCGGAAACAAATTCCTTGGGTGTAACATACTTGGCCAAATAAAGGTGATTATCATTGTTATTATCCCTTCGTTACTACTAGTTATTTCACATCAGCTTGACATGTCCTGCCCTTAGCCAGAAAAACACTTAAATGTTAATAAACACGTTGTTCTGAAGTTACTGAAGAAACTCTTTCTGTATTAAACCAGACCAATTTGTTATATATAGATCTAATTTCCAGGAGAGAAGATTCAATAGTTTATGTTCTACTAGACATGTTCCATTAATAATTTGTTGCAACCCATCTTACTGTTAAGTTGGTCCTTCACTGAGATACTAGCACTTAATACAGTATTAATGTAAAATGTAAGTTATATCTACTTTAAATTTCTTTGGAATTTTGATTCAGTTTGGACCAAATTAGTGTACAGTTCACTCAGAATGCCAAGGAACACCAAGGATATCCTACAGTTCTGTATATTATTTTTGGAAAGCTTAATTTTATTTCAAGTTCTCTGAAGACCTCCAATTTTAAATCCATGGTGGACTGAACCATCCAAAAAGGACTCTGGACAGACAGAAACATACATATGAATTCCAGGTTTTTTTGGACACATTCTGCTCTTCACAAAAAGTTTATTGTCCATGTTCCTTCCTTGCACCTTATTGTGTACTTTCTGAATAACAATAATATTTCCACATTTGGAAACTTAGATTCAAGCATAAAGAAGAGCCATGCTGGTACATGTTCACATTAAATGACAAAGACACCAGAGAGAAAACAAAGACAATGTTTATTGAGATCTGTGATTCAGCAAAACACATGGGAAAACAACCACATAACCATTTTGTTTTACATTCAGAAAACATATATTTGGGCCTTTGGGGAAAAGCAACAAGTCTGAAAAAGCTGCCATTAATATTATCAATAAGATCTATTTAGAAACATTTTTTTTTAATTTCTGCCTAACAAAGTAAGCAGCTGATGGAAGTGGTGCTGGGTTAAGTGCTTGGGTTCTTCCTCTCCGCTGTTTGTTGGCATTTAGGTGGTGTGATTCAGGCAGTTTCAGGTTCCTGTGATCTTAACAATCCAGCCCAACAACTTGAAACTACCTACATCACACAACTCCAGAATGAAATCAGCACTTACTGGAGTTGAAGGTGGAAACTCCATCAAAACCAATGGGAAAGAAACTGATTTCTTCTGAAATATAATTATTACTAGATTAACACTTAACAATGAAACTAGTTGTGAAACTTCTCTCTCTCTCTCTCTCTCATATGTCATAAATGTATGAATTCAATTATAAGTTTATTATTGAGGTCATACTTAAAGGTGGTGTTGTACCAGACTACATTATATTCCTAATATTCTGATCCTGTCATGTATGTAGCTGGGGGGACAGAAATAATAAGACGCCTCTGAATATAATGTAGTCCAGTACACCTGTAACTATGACCTCAATAATAAACATGTAATTGAATTTATACACTTATGATCATTTAACAAAAAACTGAAACATCTTGAGCTTCATAAACACAAATGGTAAGGTGGAAGTGTTGCATTGAAGGGCATACAGTTGTACAGGTGTGCCTAATAAAGTGGCTGGTGAGTGTATATATAAAGTGTAACCACGCATGACAGAAACCAAGGCGGCATGTAATCCAGTGTTTACTGTAATCCATTGTTCAGTTTGTTATTGATGGATGAGTCTGAAATATGTCAGGGAGTAGCGGAGTAGTCAGGAGCTGCCAGTGTGAGCTGCAGGTGACAGGTTACACACATTTCTAGCTCCTTAATAAAGTAACCAAATGTTATGTGGCAAAACTACTCACGCCATGTGCAGCATGAAAACAAAAGTAGCCTAACATTTCACTCACACAGTAAGAGTTGAACCAATGATTAATGCTTCTTGTGGATGGATGAAGTATGTATATGGTTTGCAAATGTAATACCACTTGGCTGGTTAAATTCTTCTAGTTGATATTATGGCCCACTTTCAGCTTGGCCTTCAAATAAAGTGCTGTAGATTATCTGGCTAAACTGATGCTTCATTTAAAACATGTTTCTTCTTCTGACTGCTCATGTTTCTTGCCCCATCTGATTGTTGTAGCTAGATGGGCACAGTGTTGTCATGACCAGTCAGTAGAGGTCCAAGTTGTATTGTATAAAGTGTTTTCCTGTGTGTTCGCACAGAAAGCAAAACTAATTTTCACCTCGTGTTTGTGCAGCCAATGTTTGTTCACACAAACAGCCGTTGTACTGGGAAAGCACCCAGCGTACAGCAGTAACCAAAGCTGCTCAAATTAGCTAATGTTAGCTAGGTAGTTGGTTGGCTAGTTAGCTAAACAATATAAAGTTAAATGGCACCCTGGGCTTGCCCTTTGAACAAGCAGCCTGTAGCCTTACATGAATGAGATATGAGCATACTTCTCTATCTACTGCAAACAGTAATATCCAGGTAGAAAACAAAATAGTTTGTCCAAATGTCATAGTAGCTCCAGAGAAATAAAAACAGTCAGGGGCGCAGAAGAAAAAGAAAAGGCGGAATGGAGAAAACCGTCTGTGAATGAATGATTGCAGGCAGACTTTAAAGTAAAAATCACACAGGCCACAGATGGAGAAAGTTTCAATTACATGACCTATCACACTGATGAATAGCTCAAACAAATTTCACCCCAGCTCTTCTAAGACCATGGAGCCACCTCTGGCTGTGAGCTAGCAACAACCATGTGTATGTCAGCATGTTTGGGTTCAGCTCAGCCTCTGACTTATTTCTTTATGTTATTTCCCTCTAGTGCCTTTCGTTTTCGCTCTTGCGTCATGATATATCAATGTTTTCACTCATGTTGAAGTATTTCGAACTCATGCACATGTATCGGTGCATCATTTAGCACCACCCCGGGCGAATTTACATCTACATGTGTCTTTCCTTTAACTCTGATATCATACCACCACTAAGATTCGCTTTGCATACTGTCTGGACATGCAGTAAAGACATGACGTTAACAGAGACAAGAACATACCAAGAAAATTAAGGCAATTTATTGCTGTTTATTGTTTCTAATATTTATGACTTTACAGAACAACTTTGCATAAACTCTTTGTATTGTCTTTCCTTTGTTTTGCACTTCATCCCCTAAAACTATTCTCCACAGTTGGCAAGGCTACACTGTTTTACAGATTACACTTTGCACCTATAATTCACATGTGTGGCAAGCTTTGAAACACCTAAAGACAACTAGGGCTTTATATATACCAAAAGACTGACAAATGCAGAGCCGTCTGAACAGTATTACAGTTTAACTGTAATATAAGTACAAAAACTCACTTAAGATTTTTCCAGACAGTTTCAAGACTTGCAGCATTGTCTTCCTTTGGTTATAATTAAATGATTAAAGTGCAGGTGACTGAATCATATCCAAAAAGTAAAACCCCTTGAGCACCAGGTTTATGCTCGACTTAATGAATAGGCTATTAAAAAAAAAAAAAAGTTTAGAAATGTCTTTCTGCCATGATCTGAAGCAGCGAGATGATGACATATGATGAACTTTGTCAGGAAACCGAGATGGCCTGAGACCAGCTGGTGTGTGGATTAAATAGAAGAATTTAAATTAGGAATGATGTGAGGGATGGTTTCGTAGATGGAGATGCCTGTGAAAAAGAAAAGAAAAGTCAAATCTGCTCAGTCTCAGAGAATCAGTCGGTGCATTCCAAGGACAAAACTGAGCATCAAAGGAGAATGAGAGACTGGAAGGATGACAAAGAAGGCACAAACCTGCTTTGTGGTGTCTTTAGTTGAGGACCAGTAGACAATAAGGGGCAATAAGGCTGCTGTAAAACCACACTATGCAGTAATATACACCACTGGTACAACCACCTCCTCCACTTCCTCCAACCACCAATAAACTAGTTGGCCAATTGCCCCTGTGGTAAAAAGTGACGCTAGGAGAGAGAGAGAGACAGGCAGGAAATGGAAAGAGGCAGACATGAAGCAGGAGGCAGTGTGGCGGTCCCAACATGGCGCCTGCGGCCCTGCAGCCTGGGAACTGAGGCTGTCCTCCCTCCTTCCTCTACAACTGTCCTCCTCATCTTTCCTCTCTTCCTCTATTTCCTCTCCTAGTGTGTTTCCTTCTGCCTGTTTGACTCTTGCTCTTTGTAGTTGCTTCATTTTATCTCCACTGAATTATAGTCAGCACTGCTTTCCTTGCAGCGCCCCTTCTTTTCCTCCCCTCTATGCCTAACAAACAGACGGCAGCTGGCAGTTGCAGCAGCAGCAGAGGAAGTTCAGCCATGTGTTCCTGATCAAAGCTCCACAGTGAAGCCCCGCGGGTCGCTTCTCCTGTGACGTTTAGCCAGTGAACAAACAGGGATGGTCAGGAGGAACGGAGTTCTATTGCTGACTCGCTACACTGTCGCATTGTGGCGAAATGTCAGACAACAGAATGGTTTGTTTGCCCGTGTTTTACCACCAACAACTCACCTCAACTTAGCCAATTAGATATGTACTGTAAAAGGGTCCTCCACTCTCCACTCAGCTGTCTTGAACCCTTGCAGGAAACAGGACAATGGTTATTTAGTGTGCCTGTAAAGAGAACTACAGAGACTACTGGAGCCTTTTACTGCAGCTCTATCAGTGCATCTGATACTGATTACACTGCTAGAGCCTGGTGTTGTGGTGAATTTGTAGTACAGATAGAAATGAAATGCTTTATGCAGGAGTCAAGCACAGTCCTGACGGATGCAACCAAGCAAGTTTTTTCTGTAGCAGTGAGACTGATGTCTCTACAATCACAGCTGCTACTTCCTCATTTAGAAATTAACAGGAGACTTAAGTAAAAATGAATATGGAAAAGAATTTGTTCTGCCTGTGTTATAAAATGTATTTGAGAACAGGAAGTGGAACTCACCAGCTTTTAGAAATAGAAACGAGAAAGCTCTCACAGGAAATGTGACATCAGTCGAACCACTGACATGTTCCCCGCAGACCAGAGGGATCTAGGAAACAAATACAACAAGCAAAACTACAAATCAGAGAGTTTCCAGTGGCATGGACATGGTATGAATGAATCTGGATGTTATACTACTGCTGCTGCTAATGTTACTACAGGTACAGCTACTTCTGTGACTATTACTACCACTCCATTTATGACAACTGTGGCATTTCTATTTGTTTTGCTTTCTGTGGTCTTCACGCTAACACATATGCAACTAAATAGCCCATATTTCATGTGCTATTTGATGCAAACGCAAAATAAATTCTTGGAAATGGCTTTTGTTTATTTCATAGGAGCACAAGATAGGAACCTAACCGTAAAGTTTGGTCAGCTTGTACATCACAGTTAAACCACCTCTGGCCTGCACACTGGTTTATTTTAAGGAAAATTACAGATGCCGATTTTTAAAGAGAGAAGATGACGACCATAAAGACACGCTATAAATGCATAATTATAATATGTAACAATTCCAGTGTGTTTAAAAAAAAAGAAACACCAAACATTGACAGTGCTTTAAAAATATCATAGTAATATAGCCTATATTTATTTGAAACAAAAAGTGAATGCAGCATCTGAAACTATAAAAAAAATAATTTATGGAAGTTATTTTTAAATAGCATGATATTTACTTTAAAAAAAGGGCAGTAGAAATTAAAGCACATTATTCAAACTACAAAACAGACTGAAGCTGTGGTCATGCAGACAGCAGGGCAGCTTTACAGAATGTCCCCCAAAATGATAGCAGCTAGACAAACGTTCCATCTTTCAGGGCAGTAGGTCCACCACTGAAGAAACCTCTGTGAAGTGGGGCTGGGTTTAGAACATAAGCTCATAAACTAATAAACAGATTCTAGTATTTTAGGTTGGCTAGATTTAATGTGGATGAGTTTTAGTTCATGCAGCAAAACAAGACAGTATCAGTTCAATGGGAGATTTTGCCATTTGACCGGACAGAACCAAAACATTTGTTTTAAAGTATTGCTAGTATATACATATTTAAGTGTACGATCAGTGAGTTTTATCATTTAAAGAGTGGGATAGTTTTAATTCTCAATGAATAAAATGTTAAAATGTGGACTGTCTAACAATTATCATTATATTAGTTATTTGAATTGTACATTTTAAACTCTGCAGTAGGAAATGTATTGTTTTTTTTAAAAAGCACATCAGTGTCCCGCTTTAACACACAAGCTCATGGTACCATGTCCTAAAACGTAGCCCACTAGGAGACTTTCCTCCGGACTTTTAAGAAGACTTTACTGAGATTCTAATCTTGGCACGTTGAAAGTGATGCACTGTGGCAATATTTCTAACACTCCGGTTGAAACACTGGTGGACGCCTTTCAGTAGTAAATGAATAAATAAATAAAGGGAGGATTACAAATCAGCTGTCTGTGGCTTTTTTAACGGTCTTCTGTCGTTACGCACAGAAATGGGCACCATCTCACCATCAGAGGACGATGGGCAGACTGAGTCCCAGGTCCTCGGATGGGAAATGAAAAGAAAATTGAGCTAAATATAAATTGCCTCAGATTTGTATTTGAAAAAGAAGTGGAGAGATGCGCTGGAACACAGGAGAATTAGACCTGGGGAAATAAAGATAGCGTCCTAACCCCCAGAATACACAGATCAGAAGTTTCCTCTTCCTTTAGGTAAGTGTGGACATTTCAAAAGTAAGAGCCAAAAAAAGAAAGAATCCTGAACACAGGTATGAACATGAACAGCGTGCGAATGCTTATATTTTGATTTCCACGATAATATTTCACACTGCTGTCTCGTTAAGCTGTCCTCACTCTATTTCATCTCCAAGACATATTGCCACATATCGAAATAATACATTTAGGAAGTAATATCTTTTTCGTCTTTGACCAACTGACTGATCTCATACCAGCTAAATAACGATACAAGTCGAGCCTTGTGGAAACTGTGTGTGCGTCCAGAATGAGAGGTGTGTAAAAGTGCAGCTACAAGGAGCAGACGTTGCACGTACAGTTGGTCGCGATCTCCATCACTCTATTCTCCTGCAGCTGCTGCTCCATCTTCATTCTCCGGTTCTGGATCTTCCTCTAGCCAGCATCCAGGCGCAGACGGCCGGGCGGTCTGCCGCAGTGACCGTACGCCTTCACCCGGCCTCATCTGGAAAGGATGGAGGGAGAAAGACGGGGTCACATTTAAAAAATATATATTATTCATCTTTCATTACTAGTAATGGAAAGGAAAGCTTTAAACAAAGACGAAATACAACGGCTAAGGCAGGCAATAGCCTGAACTCTCTTCTGTATGCAAGTGGCATCGCTGAGCACACGAAAATCCTGCAACTCGAAATTTCCAAGAATTGGTGAAAAGAGATTTTTTTTTAATTTGCATTTGTTTGTTCCATGGTACGCCAAAATGCATAATAAAATAGTATAATTACTGCTTATAACAGCAAAAATAATAATATTACTAGGAAGAAAAGGAATTCCACACACTAAATGAATCCCTTCGTGTGTGAGTGTGTGTGTGTGTGTGTCCTGCTGTCTTCTCTGTGTGCTTGTCTATAAAGACAATGTGAAACGTAACGTTTTGATCACAATAAAACTGCAGCAATGTAACAACGTGATGTAGGTTAGATGAAACAGATTGTAGGCCCAGTAGGTAGGCTACACTGGAACTGGACTGTGATGAGCTGTGAAACGTGATACACGTTACAGACACCCCTGTTAGCCTGGTTCGGAAAAGTGGTTTAACGTCCTCTAAGCCACACTTCACTTTATTAAGCTCATTTTAAACATCTGAGCATCAACACACACTGACTCTTTAAATGGGCCGAGAGTGAACACGGACTGAGATGTGGGCTTGTTTGCTAAGGAATATACTGAAGTCCTGACCCACACGATTTGTTCTTACAGTCCCGCTTCTCAACTGCTTAAACAGCTATTATAATAATAATAATAATAATAATAATAATAATAATAATAATAATAATAAACGTGCGAATTCCGTTTCATAACTCACGGAGAGGTAGCAGATCTTTTAGCTTTCAACACGGGAGTATAAATAAATATTGGAGCAATTTATTAACTATTTATTTTGTGATCTCAGAAAATGTTTTTGCAGTTTACAAACTGGTGAGCGACCGAAAAGGAACAGTTTGAAGAGGAGGCGGCATAAAGAACTATAGGCACGAACACCCGCCTGTACAAGGCCGTGGATACATGCACACATATCTGCAAATTCCAGTCAACAGCTGCCTATATCGTATTTTTTATACAAATGCATCTTGTGGGTTAAAAGAGGCAAACACACGTCATTATTTGCAAAGGTCATTTTATTCCCACTTTGATGTTCTGGTCAGAGTGTTTGAGTGGCCCTGAGAGGTTTCCAGCTTCTTTAGCAGCAGCCAGCGAATATTAAACCTCAGCTGAGGCAGCCTTTGTTGTTGACGACAAATTCTGCTCGATTTAGACCGAAACTATGGTTTAATAATCATAATTTCTGAATACATGCCCCCTACTGTAGCTATTGTTTTAACAAAGCAGCTTTTTGTCTCTGAAGAAGTCCAACAGGGCTATATCAGATTAATAGATATCCAGTCTTCCACGTTTATATGCAGCTTGTTGACAGTATATATTAAAAACTACTTTAAAAAACCTGACTGACATATTGGGCTGACATTTTAAATTTAGTGAATGCAATAGAAGGCCATTAAAAAGTAAATGCTTACCGTCTAAAGCTACAGTCAGCTAAAACACATAAAACGTTTCTTTTCACCCACAGGTCAAATTGCTGCGAACCAGCAAAATCCAATTAAAAAAAGTCCTGATTGGTTCTTTACTTAGGAATGAAACAGAAGGCTCATCAGCGTCTCTGTAATAACCAGCAGCTGTAGTGAGGAGAGACAGATGATTGTAGAGTTATGGGTCGAGCAAATCAGCATTTTAGTTTTTTGCGTGTGTGTGAAGGAGAGAAAACTGTCTTTGTTGTGTTTGAAGAAACTACAATATTATGCTTACACTGTTTGTTTCTGTCGTGCTGATCCACTGGATGGAACACACCTTTATTTAGCTGTTGATAATAAAACCGCCCTTGTAACTTTTAATATATAGATTTGATCCAGCCATGCCATCACCGTGCGCGTGTTTTGGACAACTGCGTACATATATTCACAGACACGTTCCTCTGCATGCAAATGAGGTGATCAAAAAACGAATAGCACTGCTTTTGGTTTGTGTCAGGGTGGGATACAGCTGGACACACAGGCCCAGCCGGCCCGGCCCTGGGTCCTTCCGCAATAAATCCATTTCAGGCAGAGAAGGAGAGAAGTGGGGGGTAGAATGACTGTCTTTGTTTTTAAGAGCCCGCCATAAAAAGAAATAAAGAGAAGTCAGAAACAGTGTGAAGCAGACAGGAAGGAGAGACAGACAGAGGAGTCACCTTGTCTCGCCTCCAAACCGACACCACCACCCCCACCCCCCAGGCTGCTGCTATGGTCCAGCTCCCTGCTATTACTGCCCTCTGTCCATGCCTTCTGCTGCTGCTTCTTCCCTGGTTCTGCTTGGCTACCCCGTGCCTGTTTACAGCCCACCTCCATCTGTTGGTTCTGTCTCCTCTTCTTTTGACGCATCTATCCTTCCTTCTCCTCTCCATCGCGCCTATCTCTGCTCATCCCCCGCTTCTTTCATTCTTCTCATCCTTCCTTTATTCATTTTCCTTATCATTCCCCATCTCTTCTTTCCTTCCCCCCCTTTCTTTCTTTATCTGCACATCCAGTCATCGTCTCTACCTCTCCTTTCTTACCTTGTGTCAGTGGTCCTGGTCCGCTCTCCCCCTCTCAGGCCATCTTCCTCTGTGCTGCCGCAGCTGCCGCAGCAGTCCCTGCGTCTGTTTTGGGCTGGAACCGAGTGACATCCTTCTTTACTCCTTTCCCTTAGTTCCTCGTGTCGTCTATCGGGGAGCATCGACAGCACTTCTCTTCCTCGTACCTCCCTTTTTCGGTGTGGACTATCCCATGCGCTACGGGGGTAACCGGTCGCTTTCCTTCAGAGTAAGGTCTGAGTATGCGTGTTGTCCACTGGAGAGAAGGTGTGCAAAGAGGTGTAGTTTGTGTTGGACTGATGTTAACAGTAAACACGTGCGTTCGCCCATTTTGGTGCGCTCATGCCCCATTCTCCTCATATTATTAACCTGGTTAGTTTGACGCGGCGGCAGGTTGCCGGAGCGTCGGTGCTTTGACTACCTTGGAGTCTTTGGGTTGTGTGTGGGATGCGGCAGGGCGGGGTAGGGAGCTCCATTAAGGAGTTAATGGAAACGCTCATTCACTGGGCGTGTGTGTGTGTGTGTGTGTGTGTGTGTGTGTGTGTGTTGCGCTCTATGTGCAGCGCAGGAGAAACATTCGCGTGAAGAAGGCTCATATTTTGTGTTGATGGGCATGGAGGCAGGTTTTTGACTGAAAATGCTTATTTAGCCTACTATCAGAGGTTCGCGGACAGACCACGCCCCACACTCTGCCCGACTGTTCTTTCCTTTCTTACTTATTAATAACAGTAAATCGACTATAGGATCCATCAAAACGCTCTGTCCATATTTCACTGCTGCTTCAAAGGAGAACCTGAAAATGGGCAGGAGGTCGAGGCAGAGTCGGCCTGACTCACATGCATCCAATTATGGAGCAGTTCAGTGCAGCGGTGTAGAGGATTCGGTCAGTATCATCGCTCTGAGATAGCGGAGTGTTTTAATGTTCCCGAGGAATGTATGGAGAAAAGAATGTAAAGGTAGCAAACGTATAGTTCCAAGAGTTCCAACAGAGCTGCCGGGGTTAAATGAAGAGCAATTTTTCCTTCAGAGCGCCGGCCCGACCAAAAAAAAAAAAAAAAAACCCAGCTGCAGAGGGCTTGAACGCCAGGATTAGGCTCCCCCCACGTCTGTAAGGTTTTCCTCACATACGTGGTCCAGCATTAAAAATGAACAGTAGTCTTTGTTACTTATCTTCAAGTATGAAATACTGCAGATTTTACTGAACATGGTGAAGACAGACAGCTGGATGAAAACTCCAGCGGCATCCTAAAGCCCTTTAAAGGATCTCTGCATATATAAGCATCTGGTTTCTACTTCGCTTTAATAGTCATATTATATATCTTCAGAAAACAAACGATGCGAATATTGGTTTCAACCATTGGTCAGGTATATTATTTTTCCATAAACAGATGGAGTATTTTTTTTTTTTTTTTTACAAATTTTGGCAATGATGGTTTCACAAAAATACTATAACATGTGGGCTGCTGTTTAATATTACAAATAAGAACAAGAAGGGAGAGAATGCAAAGCACAGTCTTAAATCATGTTTACAACATGAGTAGAGTGTCTCCAGAGAAAGAGTCCTACCGAATTGGATAAAACTAACTACTGCATCTCACTCTTTCTGCAGATGCTGCACTAACAGGCAGCGGAAGGATTTGGCAACAAATTCCAGGAAAGGAAAGAGACAACAACCATACCGATGCTGATGGCGGCTCTCAAACTGGATTTGGGGTGTGATGGGCCGGATGCAGTGCAGGCTGTCTGTTTGCAGGAGTCGCTGTTGTCTCTCACACACCTCATTCAACTAAACGCTACAGCCTAAACAGCATAAGTTTCATATATTCCCATCATATGTGACATTGATACAAACTGCTGCTGCTGCACAGAGTGTTTCCGTGGCTGAATCAGAGAGAAACCAAACAGAGGACACAAAACAACCTAAAGCTTCATGGGAATTAGGCTACTGAAGCAATTTATAGTAAAACTGGCCTCATTTCTGTTTGCACTCACATGTAAGGAGCTGGAAGAGCTCTGCTACATTTTGACAATTTAACTCCACAGTAAAAAAAAAAAAGAAAGAAAGAAAGAAGGAGAAGTTAGAATTAGCCTATTTTATAATAAGCGTGCAATATACTAATGTGTAACTACATGATTCGCGATAAATGCTTAGTGGCTACGTGTATTGCTGTTGTCTTTAAACGTGTCTACGTCCGTATTTTGAAGTTTTGTGATGAGTTGACCCCATGTGGGTCTGAATGAATGTTACTTTATAGTTACTTCGCAGTGTCTGCCAGTACCCTGACACAACATATACGGGCTTCTTCCTCGTTTCCTTACTATTTAAACTGCAGAAGAAGATGGAATGTGTCTGTCCATTCGCTCCTGACAGCAGGCACCAACGCGCAAGGTACAAAACACAAATATAGCCTAGGAATAAAATAAACACATAAACATATGTTCCACCCCTGGCTTGTGCATGTGACTTGCACAAGGACGACTGTAGACGTTTCCATGATGGAAGCGGTTTTATTTCTATCACAGCTGTTGTGTTTTCAGATGGGCTGATTTTAAATTTTATTGCCTAAGTTGGTAGTGAGGCCTCCGTATCCTGAGCCATGTTCATTTGCAAAGGTAATTTACCCTGTTATCAAAAACAAGCAAAGCAAACTAAACAGGGTTGTTCCTGCTTTCTGTTTGAACTTCATCCTACAGTTTTGCTTCCCCTTCTGGAGTCCAGCAGGCACCAATAATAATAAAAATTCAAAATCAGTCAGTTTATTTTCTTTCATATAGGCTATTCAGACCCCATTTACCAGAACCGTATAACGCTTGACTTGAGCACTAACTGGACTTGAAATTGACAGGGAAATAAAGCGTTATTATTACATACAAAAAAAGAAATATTTCAGAATTGAGGCAGATTAAGTCATCTCCGTTCCTTTTGTTTGCCAAAAAGTCGCAGACACACTGACATGTACAGTATGTTAGTGTATGTCTCACTCTTTGTCAGACTGTCACAGAAAACTGCGCTTCGGGATGATACTGTACGAAAAGCACTGTCAGCGTTTAACCGTGTCTTGCTGTGTAATGGATCATTTGTAGGGGACCTATAATAACATATGAGCTCCAGATCGTTTCTAACACCTATATAAAGTTCCACTTAATTTAGAAAGGGTGATATAGTGCCAAATTTCTCTGTCTAGCTCCAGTCAGTGGAATATTAACGGGATCAACGGGATCAACGTAAACTGATAATCACATTAACACCAGTCCTCGACCAAAAGTTTCTTCCCCCCTGGAAGAAAAGAAAAGCCGGCATGTTCCTGACTAGTACAAAACTCAACTGCATAGCTTCGAGCTATGAGCCCAGATGGAGAACAACAGAGTGTGCGGTTTGTGGATGAGCGCACATCTGGTGTCCAGATCGGCTTTTCACTTCATATCTTGCCACTTTCGGCTCTAACTCTAGGATAATGAGTCAAATCTGTTTGCTAAGGGCCACTTCTGACTGGCTCACTGAAAAGATATTACCAAATGTGGAACGGGAAAGTAAAGTGGGCCCTTCTTCGATGGTTAAACGGAGGATCACCTGGGGCTGCACTCCTGTTTGCATAGGTTACTGCAGACGGGATGGCGAAGGACAACGGTGGTGGCCATAATGGAGGGTTACTTGACTTCTTTGTTATGTCTCTCCTGCGTTACCTGTCGCCCAGTCTGTCAGTCTCATTGGTGTGGATGCAATAACAGTGGCCCTTGTGGTTTTCGCCGCCTTTCTCTGGCTGGTTGTGACGATGCCCTGTTCAGTGTGTGTGTGTGTGTGTGTGTGTGTGTGTGTGTAAAGTAAGAGAGGGGCATCCTGTTTTCAAAAATGACATTCCAGTGATTCAACCCCTCCCCCGCCCCTCTTTTTCTCTTCTCTCCGTCCACCTTGGTAAACTCCCCCCTCCCATCAGGTCAAGCTCGTATAACTCGTTGCTATGACAACGTGACCCAGTTCGCTATAAAGTCTTACAGCACAGAAAAAAGGCCCGAAACTCCCACTCTGCCTTTATTGCAGAGTGTGTGCGTCACTGAATGACAAGGATGAACAGAATCCAAGTCGGAATAGACTCTGACCTCTCTCACTCCAGTGAACGAGTCATATGGGCATTGAGACCTTTTCTAAATCGGGCCAGTGAGCGCATTATGAGAATTAAAACCTGTTTATGGAACTGGATTTGCATTTCTTGCAGGCGGAGGTTGAGGTCTTTTTGTATTAACTCTAGTTTCACTGCCCTCCGAGCAGATCAATAGGGTGACCTGCTGCAGCTGCACGGTCTGCACAGCCACACACGGGGGCTGCAAAGGCCGTTTTATTACAGTTACAGATCCGGTACCCCCTTTTACTGGCCCTGGGAGAATAGCGAATAAATTGCGCAAAGTGAAGGAAAGCGCAGTCATCAATTATTCAATATTAGACTGGCGAGTGACATTCAAAGGAGCAAAACTGATGAAAGCCCTCATCTACTGAATCTCACAGTGAAGTGGCCGTGTTTTGTTGCATTCTCTGAAACCGAGATGCGCAGTATAACATAGATAAAAGCGACCAGCTGTCACAATCAGCACGTATTTAATCATTTTCATCTGACCTTAATCTGCATATTTACAGAACATTAACATAGCCTGTAGTTTTGATTTAGTAGGCTATGTGGATAAATACAGGATTACCGGTAACACTGCATTACAAACATGTACCAAGGAAAGCGTGTGAGGAAATGACGTGATAATCAATGAATAAGAACAATTTCGAATCAGGGAATATGGACGAGTTACTGAAAAACTAAATTGGGGTCAACATAGCGTGTTAATGAAATAACCTTGTTAATAAAATCCACACCACATGTGGTAATGCTGCATGGTAAAAGCTCATAGGCTACCAAAGCCAGATGTCTTCTTCTGGACATGTGGGCTTTCAGAAGTAGCAGAGATATTTATAGTTATGCCAACTATGTCTGCTCTTCAATTATTCAAACATCTTCAGAAATCGGGGGGGTCTGGATCAGTCAACACTCCAGTGAAGGCATTTCCCACAAAGTGAGTTCACTCGTTTGTTGCTCATTTCCAGCACCTCTGAGACACATATGCTCTGATGTTTAAGTACAGCTGTGAAACCCATTTTCCTAGCAGTGTTCATTCGCTGTGTTGTTCAAAACCGTTGTCTGAGGCACGTCCTTTAGTGTATGGACAGGGCTACTGACTATGTAAGAAATTATTCTGTAGGTTTTACAAATTACCTAAAGGTTGAATGAATTAAATTAATCTGATTTAGCATCTTATTCTTACACCTTGTAAGGATATAAGAATAAGGTAAGATACTTAGATCTGCTGAGATACACTGAATATTCCATTTGTCAGGTTTACAGCACATGTCCTCCGTGGCCTGTCAATAATATTTTCCTGTCTGACGAGGATATTTGCAGTTTGCGATGATGTAATGCTACCGCAGTATCTATAGATGACCAGGAGATGGCGCTGTGGTGCAAAGAATGATGTCCACTTAAAACTGTACTGAATACCTAACATGCCTAGTGATGGCTAATGATAGAGTAATACATCAGTAAGTTTGCTGCATTAATCAATGTTTCATATTATTTCTCATGTAAAATGTTTTGTGCATTAAAGAGATAATCACAAGTTAATTTAAAACTATTTTTAATGAAGGTGGCAGATTTCATTAGTGTTGATCCATATAAACTGGACATTACATCATCACTAGCTGTAGTCACCTTTAATTAAAAACCCTGGACTGGTTTCATGTGAGTTCCAATCTGAAATGCATACACATTTAAATGTGAAGATGAAGAGATCAACTAAGAGCCTTTCACCATCCACCAGTAACCTGATGTTTTATGCATGCCCATCTCCCAGGATGCACCAGGCTCCAGCCTGCAGCTCTTTTACAGTTGTATATTTCACTGGCTCTTTTATTGCCACCAACAGACAATTAAGGTCTGCAGAACGCACGTTTGCTGCCCGTCACCAGGCTGCGGCTCCATAAAATGTGAGTTTCTGTGAAAAACAAGCTGCTGTGCACTCATGGGGAGGAACAGTAGAAGCAGATAGAAAACCTGCAGTGGTCAGGGTTTTATTCTAAGCTCTATAAAATCAAAGACCCCACAGCACCCCAACCCCAAGGTTTCATTTGACCTTGGTGTTGAGCAAAACTGCAATTCTTTTTTTGTTGTTGTTTTTTACTGCATCACACATGGTCTAAGACAAAATATGTTCTCCTCTTAAACAGTGTCACCCTGAAAGAAAACATTCAACCTTTCTTGTCTGAGAAAAAGTGTGAAACACAATGTGATTGTCTTGGCTCCTTACCATGTCATATGTATTCATAAACACGACATTTCTCTAAAAAAAAAACAAAAAAAGAAAAATACTAACCATTGCACCAAGTTTTCTACATCTGAGAAACTGGTCATAATTTTTGCAGAAAAGATGGAGAATTTGAATGAGGTATCCTCAAACACAACATTTCTCAAAAAAAAAAAAAAAAAAAAGAAAGAAAAATACTAACCATTGCACCAAGTTTTCTACATCTGAGAAACTGGTCATAATTTTTGCAGAAAAGATGGAGAATTTGAATGAGGTATCCTCATTAAACATACATAAACATACCATTTGCAACTAATTTATAGCATTTACTTTGGAGCGACCTGTCAAATGCTAAAACATACAATATGTGGTCCCATACTAAAAGGTCAATAAATCAAGTGTGCCAGTGTCTATTAAACTAAAGTATGGCCATAGTTATGGAATGTTGGTCTGACAGCATGCTGTATTAAATTAACAGAATTTGCTACTGTATGTTATGAAAGTGACTGAGATTACCTGATGAACGATCGGAGTGAAAAAAACACATCTCCAGCTACAGAACTTTTCTGCAGACAAGATGATGGACGTCCACAGAAATTTACATTGCAGCACCGGGGAGAAATTGTTTTCATTGGATAATGTATCTGTTAGAAAGTGATGAAGACGCTGACAGCACTGGAAGGTCTGCTCTTCTCATGGCTGCAAGTGGAGTGACAGAGTGATAAGTTAAACATTTATCAGCTAAAAACGAGTTTTAAAACTGCTGTTCCATGCTGCTTTTTTCACTGTTGGGAATCAAACTATTAAATGCTCCCATGACCAGTTGGAGTTAAGGAAGGCTTAAGCCTTAGCAGCTTCTTTAGCTACAGCTAATGTAGCTGCTGTGGACAATAAATCTGAGTCAGTAGCCCAGCTTTAGAGGCATTTTTTCACAGAAAGTCCTAAAGACCTGTAAAACTGCGCTGGAGCAGCTCAGGCTGCCAGAGTGTTGTGTCATTTGTTCCAATGTAAATGATTTTGCTGTAGACATGTGAATAACAAGAAGACTGAGATGCTGTTTTACAATAGTCACAGCCTTAGCATCTGCCATACAATGGATAACACATTTTGCTTTAACATTCCTGAAAATGGAATCTCCATCTATCAAGGATGTAGGAGGCTGGGGAGCATCCTCATCATTCTGGACAAGAATGGAAAATCCAGCATAGCAGTCCTGCAGGAGAAGCCATCTGGACAAGAGGGCTGAAGACTTGAAGGCATTATAGTCTACCTACCAGCTGAGGAAGAGATGGAGATGTTCTGGGACAAAGGCAGGGAACTGGCAACACAGATTGCCTGGACCAGCGGCTAGCGGTGGAAAATCCAGATTATCCAGTATCTGGATTCAGTTTTTTAGTTGGAATGCATCAGATGTGTATGTATCCTATCATATTTTCCCCTGGAAACAGTTTCCGGGCTCCAGTTAACACAATGCTGAGCTGATAGGCATTTTACTTTGGGTTATGCACGTGTTAATCTGAGGATTTAGAGTCTGTGTATGGCCAGCATCTTTAAAGCAGACAGACAAGACATTTTGAGCTGATGGTGGTGCCATTATGAAAGGTCAGAGGATCACCAGAACAACACTGTGTCATACCTAATTTTCAACTGCAAACATGTTCTGTAGAAAATGGAATTTACAAACTGGACTACATTTTCTGTTAATATAAGGAACATACAGTATGTTAATCTTTTGTCACAACACATAAATACAATGTTCACAAATGATGTATTTGTTTTCTGCCAAAACAATTTCTGCAGTACAATATGCACTCATGACTGCAGAATTATGACGTTTAAATTGTGGTCTGGTTTAATACAGAACATGTCCACAATGACAGTGTAGCCCTAACACAGCCAGCGCCTGCTGACTCTGCTGCTAATACACAATCATTCATTCATTTAAAAAAAAAGTTGCCTCTGAACATAATCAAGCCAAAATTATTTTGCCACCACAAAGTGAATGGGAAAACAGTTTGAGAGGTTCCAAATGTAATTAACCAGAGTCATTAGGACTCATCGTGTATGGACCATCCATCCATCTGATGCCTGTTCCGATACTCCAGGTCTCCCTTGTAAAATAGTGCAACTTCCTGTTTAAATAAAAGTAAAATAAATAATGTACATTTCAGTCTGGACCAAAGCTGTAAACTGACATTGTGAACCCTGCAGCTAGTGTAGCTAAGAAAGAGCAATCCTAGTTGGCTTTGCAGTTCTTTGGTCATGAGTTGCAGTTTACTATAAAGAACACTAGATGGAGAAAGAACTGAATACTCTCAGCCTCTGTCATACCCACAATGAGCAGGGAGCCTGCGGTTATAGTAAAATTAAAATGATGTGTCTGGTAGCCTATGTCATTTATTTATGGCATTAACAAACACGAGTGATTTTTTTTTTACATTTGAAACGCTGCAGACATTTTACAGCTTCCACAAACATTCATAAAGATTCTTGTTATTCATGTTATCATGGTTTATCTCTTCCTGCAACAAAATGAACCCTACAAATATATAGTTGATCACAACATTCCACATATAGGGTAAATTCAGTGTTTTCAACATCTGATTAAAATCTGGGCTCATTTCTCAGTCAGTATTTATGTCAAAAGCCTTTTTTTTTCTTTGTAAAAATGACAACAAAATGCTCAGAACTCTGACACTGACATCCATGTTGCTGCTAACTTATAATGCTGATAGACTATCAGAAAAACTTTCAAATTTGTCAAAGAATGAGTCACATGTATATGTGAGCATCCTCTGAATTACAAGAATAAAAAAAAGACCTATATAAGTATAAATGTTTAATAACTGCCTATACCAACAGTACAACATGTGTAAGACCCATCTACAGGTATTACCTGACCTTTTCTGTTTTATTGTTTCTGACTTTAATCTCAGAATATTGTTAGACTGGCTCAACTCACACACATCTGTTGACAAACCACCCAGTTCTTCTTTTAACACAGTTTTATGAGAGCAACAACATGGCGGTCAGACCAGGAAGTGAGTCAGAGATCCTACACACATCTGCTTTCTAGCACCATGACAAGGCTGTTTGTGTGGGTGAGTGAGCACGGTCTCTCGGACATTAACTAGAAATGTGTGTGTAACAAAGGAAGGTTCTCTTTTAACCTAATGAGAACAAGTAGCTGTGTACTGTACAGATTGTAAAGCCTCTAGAGGCAAATTTATGATTTGTGATACTGAGCTATACAAAATAAAATTTGACTTGAGTTGGCCTGACTCAATGTGGTAGGACCAGTCTGTGTATGAAAGAGAAGTGGAAGCTTTAGTCATAGATTCATTGTTGCATTTATTAATGAGAGGACAATTATTTGTGCAAGAGCTTATATAATAGTTCATTTCAGTAACACTAAATTACTTTGACACTGGCACATCAGCTTGACTGACTGTCTACCTAATCCAGAATGTAGGGGGCGTTGTTTTCCAGAATTTTCCATAAACGGTCAGTCCTCATTTAGTCCTGCCTGCTCTGTTGTCTGCAATTTGGGGCCCAGTTCCTCTGTCATTTCTTTTAGAAAAAAAACGTGACACTTTGGAGAGCCAGCTCTGCCAGGCTTGGTGACCTTCTCAAAGTGACTGTGGCAGGTTGCGTGGTAATAACAGATCCAGCCTGGTCCCAGCACCGATACCATTAGTGTATTGGATTTGAAGCTCTAGTGTAACTGCCACGGTGTTGGTGGTGACAGTCTTGTTGCCACTGCTGGTGGGAGTGTTGTCTCATATCCCTTTTACATTTTCACTAATACAACTACAGCTTTTCAAGAGAGCATCCTGTGATTTCCATCATCTCTCTGTTAGCCGTATCCTGTGTTACATTTTAATGTTGTTTTCTACTAATAGATACATTTTTACCTCATGGCCCAGTAAAGCTGTATTCTATAGTATTTTACCTCGCACAATAAAGATCATATCGTGTCTAGCTCCGGACCATAGTTGCAGACAGCTAAGTATAAAAATATTGACTTTAAATTGTTTTATGTCTTTTTTTGATGCATTGTATAATTTTTCTGTCATCAGCATGTCATAAAATTAATCACTACAGTTTTTATAGCACTTCTACAAGACTGCTATCTAACATTAACCCTTACATGAATGTGTTATTGCCAAACATCCCTACATATCTTGGTCTGTATATACAGTATACAATATACTTGAACTGCAAAGATTTTGTTACAAATTAAAGTAACATTTCCTGCAAATGTATTAGAATGTTAACTTAATACCCCCCCACCCCAACACCACAGACACGCACACAAAACGTTTTACTAACACTTTTTGATGCAAAAAGTCTTAGTGGATTATATGTTATGTGCTAATGTGCTATTATAAATCACTACCTTGGGATCATTGCACCACAGGGAATATAATGATTGATCAGTTGACACAAATATAATGCTCATGATCAGGTGCTTGAGATGAATCTTCATTTTCAGTTTCTTTTATCAGAATATTATTCAACATCAAGGACAGTGGCTTCCCTGCCGTCTGCCCCACACATCACCCCACATGTTGAAATGACAGTATTTAAGCACTAAGAGAACTTCTTCATCCTGACTGCATATGGTGTCAGTGGAGGCTGGATATACAGTATATCCCACTGGAAACTAACACTAAATGCAGAGAGTTATATGAACCCCTAAGCAAATGGCATCAACAAAAGCTAACTGCAGTCAAGAGTGAACAGACCTGGATTCCAGTGAGTGAAAAGGAAGGGAGGGAAGTGTGGGTTAGAAAGTTTGTTATTCACAAGAAGTATCTGCTGACATGAACCATGCCCCACAAAAAAAGATCTCAGAAGACTTAGAATGGAAATCTGGTGATTTGCATGAACGTGGAAAACATTAGAGTGGCCGAAAAGAGTTTAGATCAGTCCACAGTTTGACAAACTGTCTATAAATAAAGATGATTTAGAAAGAAGCTCAGAGCAACAGCTAAAGGCTTAAAAGAGTCACTGCAGCAGGATTTCTCTGGTCTTCGATCTACCATGCATGCGAGTCATTGTACTACATAGAGTGTAAAGGGCATTGCATGGAAACATTATGAAGCACATTGCAGAGAGCATCATGATGTAGTGCTGCTTTGCTGCCTCAGGGCCTGAACAGTCTGACATCACTGAAAGTAAAAAAAGGTTTTTCACAGTATATTCTAGTGTTAATATCAGTGTGGCTGAAGGTCAGTGGGGGTTTCAGGACAGCAGAACAATTACCATAAATATTGAAGTCAATCTGCTAAAGAATGACTTCCAGCCCACTAGTTGGCAGTTCATTAAGTACACCTAGCTAAAACCACTGACTCTATATAATAACTTGACAAACCCACCATGACATCAACCATAGATTTTCATTGTTGGAGGCCTGCCCCACTCTGTATTTTCTGTCATTTCCTTTTATTCCTGAGCTATTATTCTGGGGTTACACAGAGGAAACATGTGCTACTCAAAATAGATGCTCTTATGTAACCTAAGAAGTAAATCACATTTTCTTAAAAGCTATGATGTCTGAGCCTTTTCTCCTTAACCCCACGAGGAAATGAGTGAACTTTATCACCTCTGCCAAGGGTGGGGCTTATGTTTCTGCTGGCATTTGTTTGTTTGTCGGTCAGTTGGTTTGTTAACCGCATAAGCAATGAAAGGAACTACAGTAAATTTTTTAGCTCCTAAGCTAGCCAAGCCATTGCTCTCAACTAAGACACTAAAGCCACTGCTGTCAACTAAGCTACTAGCATAGTTAGCTTCTAAGCTAGCCAAGCCATTGCTCTCACCTAAGACACTAAAGCCACTGCTGTCAACTAAGCTACTAGCATAGTTAGCTTCTAAGCTAGCCAAGCCATTGCTCTCACCTAAGACACTAAAGCCACTGCTGTCAACTAAGCTACTAGCATAGTTAGCTTCTAAGCTAGCCAAGCCATTGCTCTCACCTAAGACACTAAAGCCACTGCTGTCAACTAAGCTACTAGCATAGTTAGCTTCTAAGCTAGCCAAGCCATTGCTCTCACCTAAGACACTAAAGCCACTGCTGTCAACTAAGCTACTAGCATAGTTAGCTTCTAAGCTAGCCAAGCCATTGCTCTCACCTAAGACACTAAAGCCACTGCTGTCAACTAAGCTACTAGCATAGTTAGCTTCTAAGCTAGCCAAGCCATTGCTCTCAACTAAGACACTAAAGCCACTGCTGTCAACTAAGCTACTAGCATAGTTAGCTTCTAAGCTAGCCAAGCCATTGCTCTCAACTAAGACACTAAAGCCACTGCTGTCAACTAAGCTACTAGCATAGTTAGCTTCTAAGCTAGCCAAGCCATTGCTCTCAACTAAGCTACTAGCTTAGGGTATGGCCCATGAAACAACTGTGTGAAGGCCTCATCCCTGGTCTTCACCATGTGATGGCCTAAACCACCACCAGCAGTAGAATTGGGTGGGTAATCTTTTTTTCTTTGTTCATGTGTGTAGTTTTAAGTTGTAGGTATTGTTTGACATTGGACCTACATAATTGATCAATGAAGCATGCAGCATTTTCTTTGAACCACTGCTTCCAAGCTTGATTTGGTGTATGACACGCAGGGCCGGCCCGTGGCATAGGCAGTATAGGCAAATGCTAAGGGCGCCGTACATCCAGGGGGCGCCCAAAATGGCGGAAGAAAAAAAGTGTACCTTCCACTATTCTTAAAACTAGACTTCCCCTCACCTCACTGTAAATAATCATTTCCATTTTCATCATTTCCAAATAATCATTTTCCATACTGCCAGTATATATATATACACAGTATACTGCCATCACTACAATATACATGTTTTGCATACTTCTTTATTTTGCTGACAGTTTTATTCACAGGCTTTCTGCAAAATGCCACACACTTCAAATTCATGCCAACTGATATTGTTGCATCCAGTAGATGTCCTACTAGAGCAAATGAAGCTTCAAGAAGCTTTGCGCTGGAGTGAACCAATTGGATGAAAGGCTTCATTGCTTCATGAAGCTTCATCTGCCCATCACTAGGTATTTGATTTGACATTAGACATACGCAATTAATCAATGAAGCATGCATCGTTCTGTAATGTTAATGTGTGTAAATTTTTTCTTTTGAGTTACCATGTTCCTGGTCCATGTATGGGGGTGGTCCTGGCAAAAAGATTAGACTGTAAATGCCACACACTTCAAATTCATGCCAATTGATATTGTTGCATCCAGTAGATGTCCTACTAGAGCAAATGAAGCTTCAAGAAGCTTTGCGCTGGAGTGAACCAATTGGATGAAAGGCTTCATTGCTTCATGAAGCTTCATCTGCCCATCACTAGGTATTTGATTTGACATTAGACATACGTTTAGTGGTCGATTATTTTGATAACATCTTTGTCCTTTCCCTGTGTGTGTTATTGGTTTGGCCAGCCAGTATATATATATTTATATGAGTGTGTGTAATTTGTTTAGTCAGTTAGGTTTTTTTTTTGGTTTGTTTGAAGTACTTTCCAGTTCAGTTTGCTGTGTTTTGAGTTTCCTGATCTTTTGTTGATCTCTTTTAGAGCCCAGTTTATTTGAAATTGCTGTTAGTTTTTTGTTTTTCCCTTATTTTTGGTTTAATAAAAACCCCATACTTTTTGAACTTTAGAAGCTGTGTCCTCTGCCTGACAAGCTGATTACATTTTGGTGATGATCTGTATCAAAATTTCTTATATCTTAGTTGTGCTGTTGAGCACATTGGACGACGAGGTCTCCACACTGCTGTCAGTGCTCTGTGAGCACTTCCGCTCTATCCCAGGAAGTGTCAACTAGCTTCAGATCGCTGATGAATCTTCACTGCCAGGTGACATTAGCTCTCAGTGTGCATGTACATATCCCCACGCAAGGGGCAAGTAAACAGTAAACCAGCATAAGGCTGTGTAATATAACAAAATAAGCTGTATTAACAAGCAGTAAAGGACCTGTTGCAAGCAATGGTGGTAAAATGCACTGATATTCTTGATGATGCTAGCTGGCATCTTACATGTTTCATGCATAGTTTGGCTACAGGACTATTTAAAAAAGTTCTTCACCATTATGAGTGCTGAAAAGGCTGCTGACTGTATTTGAGCCTCCTTGTGGCAGAAGCGTGTGGTTGCACAATGTGTGCAGGCCTTCCTACTTTGCTTTTGCACTGTATTTTTCTGTCTGTCTGTGTTTAAAGGAGAGAGGAGCACAGCCCCTCTCTCTTTTTCACACACATACACACACACACACACACACAATTGAGCAAAGGATCAATTTATACACACACACACACAACTGAGCAAAGGATCAATTTATTGTGCAACAATCAGCCAGTAAATTGCATGAGCAGTTTATCAAACAGCTGTTGAACAAGCACAACACAAACTTGTAGAAATGTGATGTCTTCACCTCTTTGCCTGTGGTCTATTCACTGAACTCCATTTTTCCCCTAAACCAACGACTGAATGTCTCTCGTGTCTATCATGTCTGTTGAATGACTTTCAAACTAATGATGATATCACTGTCATTCCAAATGCCAACAGTAGGTTTTCATGGACAAGCTATCATGAGGGCCAAACCACTGTGGGAATATTGCTTTTATGGCATTATAGGAAAACTGAGTTGCCCCTTGGCAGAGGTCTGCACTCTCCGAATGCTGTCTAGTTTAAGGCTTTCTAAAGGGGCAAAGCCACTCTAGGGGCAGAGAGTGGTGTAACAAGGTTTTGGATGAGATCTGATCTTTCGAGCTGAGGATGCTCAAAAACCACCCTGTCTTTTCTTCCATTCTAAAGAAGGCAGGATTACCTATGGGGCCATGAGCTGTGTCGGAGAGAGGTGAATCAATGGGAAATTGTCTGCGATGGCGGGAGTTGGACCTGTGGTGTGGAGAATGGTGGTGATGGGCAGAAGCGGAGGAGCAGGAAGGGCCACAGAGCTACTCGGCTCCCTGCTCACTCAATATGAACGGGTCTCCCTGGACGACGTGGTGGATGAAGAGCCTTGTGGAGGTGAGTGGGAGCGTCAGTCCCTCGGGGAAAGAAAATAATAGTGCGTTGATGAATCCCGGCACGAGGAATGGTGAGGATGGCATTTGGAGTCCAGAAAAGTGATGGAAGCCACTGCAGTGCGCTGGATGCTGCAGGTGGTGGAGTAGGGTCAGCAGTATTACCTCCACTGAAGTACTGAAGTTGAGTGGGTCCCTCGATAGAGAAGAAATTGGCTCATCATCCGATGAAGGAATAGACACACGATCCATGGTGAGTAAGTCACTGTGGTTCAAACCTGACAAAAAGCAGAAGTGTGTCCCTCTTAGGTGACCTAAATATGATTAGAAGAGGAAGTGGTGTGTGCTTTTGGGCATGGCCCTGCTCCTGACCTCTGAAAAAATTTCATTTGAGTTAATGTGATCTGAATCTAGAAAAACAAGTTCGATTTTTTTCCCTTTCCTCTACAGGATGTAGGTTTAAAGTCACTACATATCTCAGACAAGGTTAGTTCAGAATAATTCCAAAACAATTTGCAGACTGAACTTAACACACACACACTCACAATGTGACATCTCTTTTTATTGGAAACATCTGAAGTTGCAACCTATATCTAGATTCATTTGAAGGTGTTTTTGTTGAAACAGGATTGTTTGGTCTGGCGCTCATTTCTCCTTCTTTTTGCACCCCCACACCCCCTGAGCCCTTCCAGGCTAGACAGGGGGCAGACTACAAACTTTTTACAAGCTGCCTGTCTGTCTCAAGTTCAACTGCAAAGTCCAACCTGGGAAACAAAAAGACAGTCCACAGTTTAGACAAAGCAGGAGGAGGGATGAAGTGAGACGGTAGTAAAAGTGTGTTTGCATGTGCGTCTGTGTGTGAGGGAGGGGGGTCTGTTAGACATGAACTTGAGACTGAAAAACAAGCCTCAGTCCTGCATTCCTGTTCTGAAGCATAAACTAGTCTTTGGGGTGCTATACGTGTGTGTGTGTGTGTGTGTGTGTGTGTGTGTGTGTGTGGGTGTGTGTGTGTGTGTGTGTGTGTGTGTGGCCTGGTATTACTCATGTTGGGGCAATGTAAATCTGTTTACACAGCCACACTGTGGGGACTCAGCATCATTATCAGAACCAAAAGCAAATCCCCACAAACCTAATCATTAAATTTTAGAGTGATGACTTTGTTTAAAGTTAGGGGACGACTCCAGGAAATGAATGTAAGTCAAAGCAGTGTCCCCTGCAGGGATGGAAATGCAACATGGGGGGCAGAATAGAATAGAGTAGGAGAAAAATATCAAACATTTCTTGTGTTATCACACTTCTGCTCTGTTTAATTCAGAAGGCTATGGTTGCTGGACAAGAAGGAAATGTGATTTACATAAGGTGGATGCAGCACTGCTGCTCTATGACATCCTGTTCACTGACAGCCAACAGTCAGAGTCCCCTTTTTACATACATGGGAGTATACAGGCACAAACCCAGTTACTGTAAACCAACTTCAGATTGCTAAGATGTCTATAAGCATGGCAAATAGTAACCTGAATTTGTAAGCTACAGTATGTATATTTTTTTTCTAACAGTATTAGTAGAAATAGGCCCCAAACTATATCTTAATGTGGAGAGGAGTTGTCAGAACTTTCTTTGCCTGGCAGCAGTGAAGGTCAGTGTCAGAGGCTGGAGCTCACAGGTGTCATGAACGTACTTCTACTCCTCTGCAGCTTCCAATTCCTTCGTTAACTGCTGTGGTTGAATCTGGTCAGGTCCACAACAAGCATGATGATTGAAACTCATTTATTATAGTTTCATCCAGCCAAAGAATATGCTGCCAATATTCATCAGGCTTCTTTTAATGTTCTTGGGCAAAGTGTAATGTCATAGTTTTGTGAACAATGGTTTTCTTCTTGGATACTCTCCATAGAGGTTGACTTCATGCACTGTCTGATCAGTCACTAATACACCAGGTCGTTCTTTTGCCAAGTCAAAGGCTTGCATGTGAATCACTTTTCAAAGACCCACACTGCATCTTCTCTGACTGGCAGTACAAATCTGCTGCAGCTGTTTCAGCTTCTGTTCAGTAGCTACTGATGCTCCAGTGCCCTCTACCATCTTCAGGAAGTCTCAGTATGGTTTCTTACTTGTTAGGGCCGTTCCTCACCACATGGAGCCATTAGCCACAACCCAGGCCAAAGCGGAGGAAGATGTGGCTTTCATGGTTTATTTTAAAAATGCATTCATGCAGTTAGCCATAATTAAAAATTGCAGGCATAATGACAATCAGTGTGTTGTAGTGGTCCCAGGTAAATGCACTTCTTTGCACTAAGGTTGTACTTTGGGCTTCACTGTCACTGTAGTCTTTCTCGCCTGTTTGTAATTATGCATGAGACCAAATAATGTGAGATGGTACAAATTTGAATCATTTAACATGTTAATGATAATGCATGGAGAACACTCAGTTTTGTTGTATGATTCAATTAATCATGTAAATTAACAGGGGATGTTTGAATCAAACTTGAATCACAAGTTCATTTTTGTTTTTGTGATTAGGTAGTTATAGCTTATATTTCTTGTAGGTTAATTGTGAAGTACAAATGTGATCTCGCTGTCAGCTTGAGGCAGCAGTCAGGAATGTGAAGCGCTCTGTTTCTATTCACTTTACTTTTACTACCACAGCAGGTCAAAGTCACATGAGTCACATCCCTTTTTGTTCCACTATACTCTATGTAATGCATTTATAAGAAGCTAAAAAGCTGACTCTTCCTATAGGCTACATCTGTGTTAAAACTAAAGGTTAGCTGCAGTCAGGCTCATAATAACACACGGATTTACACAGATTGAATCCAGAGAGCTGCTGTTTTGCTCTCATGTAACTGTACTGAAGGTGAGCTGCTTCCAGTCAACAGAGGCTTTTCATTGCCAGCATTGTACACAATCTATGTCTATTATGTTTTATTTTATTTAACCAATGGCTCCCCTTCTAGTGTTTACTCTGTGTTAAGCAGATACTTAAGAATTATTTAATTAGTTGCACTGAACCCCGAAATTCATTACTATTACTGTTGCTGCTTTTTAGTTAAAATAATCAGCTTTAAGATAAGACATTATATGGTTAGTCAAAACTGCACTAACACTCTTTTTACAGATATCTGTCAGCACCAATCTTCACTGCACTTCCAAAAAATAAATATAATAACTTGTACATTCAAGGGCCTTTTCTTTTTTGCAAAGTGTATCACATCAAATAAGGTGAACATGTGACAAAACCTAATGCGACTTCAAAAGTGAAACTAACGATATTGTAATTGACACGATGCGAAAATTAACTTTAAAAAAATGATGAAACCAACTTGGATTGAAAGTGAATGTGATATTTTGTAACAGTAAAAAAGACCATGTGAATCGATGGCGCAGCTCAGGCCTCCTCCTCTTCCCTCTTCGAATCTCTGGTATCTGGGGGAGAGTGAGCTTTATGAACTTCAGGGCTTCCGTAGGCATTGTTGGTTTTAAAAGAGGACATAGACAGAGCAGTTAAACAGAATCAACAGGCCAGCAGAGCACACCGCCTTGTTGTCAAGTTTAGTGTTAATGTTTAACACACACACCACATCTCTCTCTCTCACACACACACACACACACACACAGAGAGAGAGAGAGAGAACATGACATTCAGCTTTACAAAAAAACTGAATTTTATTTATTTTATTAATATTCCCTGGATATAAACAACAACTTTGCTCTCTGTGTGCATCTGTATATTCTATTCTATTGCACTCTATTTGTATATATTTACTATGAACAGTGTAGTCCTGCATTTTTCTGCTCTCTCCTCCTGTTCTTCCCAGATATGGACAGTGCTGACCATTCCATTTGAGCTTACCGTCTGTTTAAAGTTTAAACTTTTTAAAAGAACCTGAAGTTTCATGCTGCTTGCACCGCAGCACAATGAAAAGCATTTAATATGTTTACCAACTTCTAAAGGAGCACTAATTAAAAGTCTGCAGTTACGTCAAACTTTCGTGAGTGCATATGAAATATACTTTTAACTCACTGTGCTGTGTCTTTTCTGTATGTAAAGGACAAAGGCGTAAAAAGACCGAAGCAGAAAATGATCATCTTCAACTTCGGAGCGTATTACAAGATAGTTTAAGAGAGAATATTTGTTCTAGAAGATAAATATACATGTGTGGCAATGAATATTTACACACATTGCCAAAAGTGTTTAAAGATAATATATGGAAATATCACCACAATAGTGCAAATGAAATCTTCAAACTGTTTACTTCACTGAAAATGTCCTACATGCAAAGCAAAACCTGTCATGACACGAAGGTTCGATGCATTTCTCTGTGCGCAAGCCTGTGGCGCAGCCTCTCGGGTCTGTTTGTCCCGTGTTGGAGACAAAGAGATCGGCCTGCGTCTGTGGTCAGAACCAATGTCGTGGTGCTAAGACCTTGGACTACGGCATTTGGATCACACAGATACACACTGCTCAAAAAATAAAGGGAACACAAGGGAAAATAAGACATTCAACTATGTAATGAACAAGGTATTTAATAAGAATATTTCATTCATTCAGATCTAGGATGTCTTATGTTGTGTTCCCTTTATTTTTTTGAGCAGTATAGTTTAGACAAGCTTATGAATTAAGAATACAAGGACACACAAAACTGCATGTACTTTTTGATCATTTTTCCAATTTTGTGTACAGCACAGTGTTTTCCTGATGCTAACTGACTGTGGAGCTGACACGTAACGCCATCCTGCCCCGTCAGGCCTGCAGTCATGAACCAAGGTTTTGATATCATTCCTATTTTGAAGAGAATTATTGAACCGGTCAACAGAAAGATTCTGCAGTCTAATGTCAGACTATTGTGGAGAAACTACTGAAACGAAATCTCAATTCATCGACATGTACGTTACGCACGTACACGTCGATGTGCTGATGTCATTTAGAAACAAGTTGTGTACGCAAATTGACACATCAAGGAACCTGGCTGCAGCTGATGGCTGACCAACCCTGTGCAAAGCTGAGGCAGACAAGCAGCGTGCGCCGACAGCTGCTGCCACTCACTGGTGGCGGTGACAGTGGACGTGACACAGGAAAGGGTCGATGGATCCAAACCTGCTGATCGGAGAGCGAATGAGTGTTGGGAAACGTCTCCATCAGGCAAGACAACACAGCGATGTCCCGCTGTCGTAAAAGGTTAGCAGCAGACATAAATGAAAGCTGAGCTCTCAAGTGGCTCTCAAGGTCAAGGTCCCTCTCTCTCACGCACACAGGCACAATGTGGGTGCAAGGTTATTCACCAGGCGCCCAAACAATAGCGTTATTTAATGTCTGGTCGTTTGTATAATAGAGGCTTTTAAAAATAATAATAATAATAAATACAAGTAAATAAATAATGCACTATTTCTATCCTATTTCTGTTATTCTATGTTGCTATTTTATTATTTTATATTATAATGTTACTATTTTCTTTTACGTCTATTCACGTCACAGGTATAAAAGCAGCCTACTGTGCTCAGTTTTCTTTATAAAATATATACTTCATATCGCCTAATATTTAGCTTTTTAATTAAAAATTCATTCTATTCTAATTTACTGTATTTCTTTTTCAGCCTTTATTATATAGTTATTGGTTATAATGTTAATTTGTGGGAATTAGCTGAGAACCTTAAGAAGTTATAAGTATTTGGTGATTTTTAAATTAAAATAAAGCATAAATAATTCACTGCAATCCAAGTTTATACTGTGCCATTTTTGTAATTGAAATATTAGAGGCTATTTTCTCGCGCTGTCTTTTGAGACATCAGCACAAATAACTGAAGGAAGATGCCAGTGTTAATCTGAATTGTCCGCTTCAGGCTGAGATGCGTTTGAATTCAGGGCTTAGAAATGTTGAGTGAACTAAATAAGTTTAATCACTGGTCTAATTCTGTGTAGGACACACAGCGGGACGTGGTAATGTTCCAGACAGAGGCCTGAAACTGCGCCGGCTGTTTGACTGCTCTGATGTTTCATCATATTCATCTTCAGCCTTTGATATGAGCTAAATGCGACTTTGTTAGTAGTTGTTTTTTTTTTTTTTCTTACGGACATAGTTTGTTGAAGACGCATAGCGCACGAATCCAAAGTTGCCAGCTTTTATCTGGATTCATTTAAAGATATGACCTGAAGGAGACGACGTCGGGATTAAAAGGATTTATTATGTGTTGCACTATACTTTGGTTACAGGTGATATAAGCATAATAATAAGTTTTCAGCTACGGGCTACTGGGCACGTACAGCACTGACAAACAGGACAACATAGAGTAATATAAAAGCAGACAGAAAGGTGCTGAGTTAACAAAATGCCTCTATTTATTAGAGGGCTTTGGTTCTTTTTTCATATCGTTTTGATTCGTCTTTCCCTTCCACGTTTTGACTCACAGTCCCAGTTCGGGTACCATGTCGAGTTTCTTTACATCGCCATCTTTTCTCATTTCACCCGGTTCATTTGTTTTATAAAATGCAAATGCGCCAAGTCCCTTTACTAAATCGTCCAAACAGCAGGACCCAGGATGCTACGGCGCGCTGCTCTTCACTTTGGCCACGAACTTCTTCTCTTTCACCCTCCTGTTCTGGAACCAGATGGTGATCTGGCGCTCTGACAGGTTGGTCACGGCCGAGATCTTCCTCCTCTTGTCCTTTGTAATGAATTTGTTGGCGACGTACTCCTTCTCCAGTTCTTTGAGCTGCGCCTTGGTGTACGGTATCCGCTTCTTCCTGCCTCGGCGGAAAGGCGAGCCTTCCTGCTGGTGTGCCACCACATCTGTTTGAAAGCGGGACAGAAATGACAGACAGGAGGTCTGAGGGCAAGGCTGCACAAGCTACACAGAGCTTCACACAGACGAAAGCTATGCTGTGTTGCATTTAGTGTTTGACGTGTCGACACTGTTTCTTGGAGCTGATTGGACATCAATCCTGCGACACCGACAGGCAACATGGTGGATGTCTGATGTCTGAAAGCAGCATGCCTATGAAGCTGACCTGGACTGTGTGCCTGTGCATTTCTATTTCTGCATAGCAACTGTTTTAGACGGTTTGGGTTTACTGATTCTTACTGATTCTCCATTTATTGCTTTAGCATATTTCAGTTTGTGATAAATAAAATCAAACTGATCTAAAGTGGCAGGTTTTATCATTTTGATTCATGATTATTATTTTGGTAAGTGTTATATCTTGATATTAACAACATCACGAGCACCACTCTCCTGATAAATAGCCAGATACCGTGGGTCACTCAGGTACCGGAAACACCGTTAAATGCCTTGCGTGGGTCACTCAGGTACCGGAAACACCTTTAAATGCCTTTCCTTATCCAGCATGATTATTATCAAACAGCCAATTGTTATTGTCCTGGACATTAACAGATAAGAGGGCACAACTCATAATGATATTGTGACAATCTGATGGTCAGGCTCCAAACAACATATCTTGTCTTGTGCAACAGTTGTACAAAATTCCCTCGGAGCACATGAGACTGTCTGAGACGTCATTAACATCAGCCACAAGTCTCTGCTTTAAGCACAAGGACCTCGCCATATAAAGAATCCACCTGAAGTGCATTTTTGGATGCCAATCAGATCAACAGGTTGAAATATGATTAAGAGGAAAGTCGATAACCGTTTACTAAACGTTGTCTATCTCTGGACCTACAGTACTAAATTTCTTACACGATTCAGTTCACTTAAATACCTGAAGTGCACAAAGGACATTTGAAAGGAGAAACACCGCTTATTACCGGCCAGCGCGGATTTCCAGAGGTGCCCGGCCTGTCCCTGGTCCTTGGAGCAGTACATCTGTCCCCCCCAGCTGTTGGTCAGTGCCCAGGGCTGGTAGGTTTCCATGGGGAGCAGTGTGTCATGGCGAGGCTCCAGTGTTTGGACCACCGACACGTCCAGGTAACTGGTCATGGGCTGGTATGGGCTCGGGTAGCCGTGATAAAAAGCGAACTCCTTTGCCCTGTGGTTCGTATAATCGTCAGAGCTCACCGCTGTGTCCATGTACTGCGAGCTAAGCGCAGCTCCGGTCGCCTGGGTGCACGACTTGAGAGAACCCCGCCCCATCCTGCACGGGTAGTAGCCGTTACCAAAGTAGCCGTAGGGTAATGCGGCGGAGGAACTCTGGTGCGGCACTGCCGCTGGACATGGTCCGCCTGCGCACTGCTTCCCCGAGGCGCCGGGATCGCTGGAGCCTGGAGCTGACAGGTCCACCGTGGCGTACCCGGCTGGAGAGTGCATCAGCCCAGATGGGTGCCCACCCAGAGCAGCGGCGGCCGAGTGCGCCATTATGTTGCGACACTGGCTTGCCGCAGTTGCCGCGACGAAG
>NW_018127972.1:143973-149091 GCF_001952655.1 Monopterus albus | reverse complement strand
AGCGCAGCGCCGGCCGAGTTCGCCATTATGTTGCGACACTGGCTTGCCGCAGTTGCCGCGACGAAGTTGCCGCCGCCCACCAACCCCTCCATGTTCTTGTTCAGGTCGTCCAGGTTGTTATCATACACAAACATTACCGTGTCCGTTGGCCAGCGAGTGTTTAGGACCAGGGAGGCTGTCATAAGCGCTCCTTTACCCAGTCTGCTCGCGTCTGTTGCGGTTTTCTCTCACTTTTTCCGGTCCTGTGCGGTAAACTGCTACACTGGCTGAATGATGGGGAGTGGTGCGTATTTATTCTTTTATGATCGCTGGCCCTCCTACACACAGCTCAGATAATTCACATGTACCGTGACGCGCACTGTCGTAGCACACGTGTGTTGCCGGTGCTTGCTCGGAGGCAAGGACTCCCGGGACCCGGTCGGACTTTGGATTACATCCCAGCCGCAGCCTTGACGCAACAAGCAAGAACCAGGGAAGGAGGGAGGGCGCGTGTCGATTGGATGAGACACAATAATCACGTGATGGGACAAGAGGAAAAAAGCAAAAGAAGAGACTTGTTAGGGATTGTCAGTCAAAGAAAATATTTTTATGAGGCTCGAGCTGTGGCACAAGAAGCGCAGCAGGTTTGGTTCAGCTTCCTGAACATGCTGCTCTGCCTCTGACAGCTGCGTTATGTCAGACTGGAAACTGCCAGTGCCACAGAAAGAAAACATCTCAAGCGCGCGCTTTTGCAAACGGTTTTGCCAATACGTGAACAACAGATTGGTTTCGGCCTATGATTCATTTATTAAAAAATCTTGGCTGCCTGCAGTGCGAGTAACATGCAGCAGACACGATGAACATAGGAAATAAAATAGTTATCAGAAACTGACATCAATACTAAAAGTAAATTTACGATCTTCTGTTATATACATGGTATTTGAGGTCTAGAGTAAAATGCTTAATATTAGTTATGATATAATTATATTTAAAGACTTCAGTTGTAATTGGTGCTGCCACAAGTATTAAAAACTTAAGCGTTGTTTTCAGAAAGAGCTGTATTAAAACAGCTGTAGCCGACTGGACCTCTACGTGCCTTCAACGTGTCTGGATGTGGACGGATTTGTGAAATATGGATTTGTTTGAATCTTCGTTTCATTTCCTGCTCACAGTTTTTGGTCTCAGATCGCACCGTATGAAATGGATTCACAATTTTCTTCCTTAAATAACTTTAAGGCATTCACGGATAAATCCCTTTATTTATCCGCACTGTGCACGCAGAACTCGTCTTCATGGATGGACTGTCACCGTGTACACACATTTACAACAACGAGAGATGTGTGAGAAGTGTGTTCCCTTAATGTTGACAATGAACACGCAAAAAGTGGGAAGTCATCCAGTGAGAGTGATTGCAAACGAGGCCCGGTGTTGTCAGTAGTGATATGTTAGTGTTGCTATACAGCTTTAACGCGTGGACCCCTTTGTCCTCTAGTTCGTCTGTAAAGAAAACGTGTCTACTCAGTTTGTGTGATGCTTTAAGAAGCTGCGTTTTTCCATATTACTTCAGTTGGAACGTTTTAACTTAAAGATTATTTGACCTTTTTTACATCATACCGCCTACATTATTTTCTCAGTCTGTGGGAACCATGAAATTATGAGTAATCTCTGCGTCTGGATAAGGCTGCAATAACAATAACAGTGGCAGTGGCAGAGCTGAAGAGGTGAAGCTGAGCCGCGCTGCTGTCAGTCAAAATAGGTTAGCTTTTATTTTATTATTTCTTAATTAACTCTTGCATTTTTTGTTTGATTCACTGAGGAACCCGTATTGATATGTTGTTGTTGTTATTCTATTTAGGGACCCGAAGAAGTCCATGTTTATGTAGGGCAGAGTCGTTGGCACACATCACCCAGGCTTTTGCATTAGATGTTATTTTACGCAGCGCTCGGCACTAGTGAGCGGAAGCAGGTGGAAAGGGACCCCTGGAGGCAGTGAGGATGTCTTTCTGTTCTACAGAGGAAGCAGCTAAATTTCAATTTAAAGCTTTAGGCTGTTCCATATTTTTTCCTATGATGAAAAACGAAGCCATATAACCGTTTAGGCCTCGTCCAAATTGTTGCTTCTACATATCTTATTTATTCTATTTCAATTTTCTCTCACGGCAAATAAACAATGTGTGTGCAACAACATTAAATAAACGAAATAAAATCATGTTTTAACCGGAGGTCAGCTTTTTGACATTCGCTTATGAATATCGCGAGAGGTGACTGAAAGCGCCAGGAAAAATCTAAATCAGTAGGCGTTTTATTTTATTTCATTTATTTAACTTTAATGAAACGACTGTTCCCACAGATAAGAATAAAGTTTCATCTTAAGGGGTTAATAATAATAATGAGAAATGTATGTATGAAGTATGTGTGTACGCCTGTGGGCTTTGGGGGGAAGTCAGGCTTCAAAACATGTACCAGTAATGTTAACTGTGAAGCGATATACAGTAGAAGAGTTCAATGTTTTTATTGGCTGGGAGTGAGTGTGACTGAATCATCTCTGTCAAGGTCTACTGTGTGTGTGCACGCGCGTGTTGTTTCCCTTAAGGCCTGAGTCACACAACTGCTGCTGCTTTAAAACTGTCCGCATTGAATTGACCCTGAAGTGTTCAAACAGCAGACAAACATAGACATCCATGCGCACACATGCACACACACACCACCTAGACATTCCGTCTCTCCCTCTCTCATTGTGCGGTCCGCTGTGGGGGTCAGTCTGGACCCTGAGTGTCAAGGTCAAGTTTAACACGGGAAGAGAACGGGGCAGGAGAGGGGGGCGCAGACAGAGACAGACGGATGTAACGAGCTCAAGTTCAAGTGCACCTCACATCCTGCAGCTCCTTCTGTTTATGTGCTGCCGTGCAGACGACACAGGAGACGCCATGGGTAGCGGTACGGCCCAGTATAACCAGTACAACCGGTATAGAGCCAAACATTCACTGTTGCTCATTTAATAAATCATTGACCAAACTAAAACACAAGCAGAAAGTACTCATCTGTTTGAAAGAATCTGAAGAACAGCACAAAGGTCTTTTAACCTTCCTTCATATATGAGACTATAATAACCCCGTCAACATATTATCAAGACATCCGGGTCAAATAAATGGCAGCATTTGTGAGCAAAACATGTGACTCTCCCGCTATACGTTTACGTACATGGGTAAGGTATCGACATTTCGTTATGATTGTAGACGCATAACGGAAAGTTCCAAGGTCTTGTTTGACATGACAGCGTGACTGTATGGATAAAGGTTCAAAAGTATTAGTAAAGGGATTTATTGCTGTTTTCACATCTAATGATGAGGGCTTTTGAGGTGGGTACACTTACACAGCTTCTCATTTCTTGTAGTCTATGAAGTGATTTTGTTGTCATTAGGCAGGCTGCCATTTCTCTGGATCTCCAGCTGCTGTAAGGAAACACAGCTGATAACCTGCCTACAGCAGAGAAACCTAATGATCCAGGCTGGGAGTGTTTGAGGCTATATAATTCTAAGATATGCGGACCTAAGACACAGCTCTGACGATAAAAGTAAGGACTGTAAAGGGATGGCAAGTAAGATGGCAAGTACGATTTCGAGCTGTCAGTTACTACAAAAGCGCAGTCAACAAAAGCAGATAGTAATAATAAAATATGTTTATTCGAAAATATAGCCAGCAGTGTGTAGGCCTACAGCCTGCATGGCCTAATTATTGGCACAATGACACAGAACATATACTGTATGTGTGTGTATATGAATTATAAAATAACCTACAATCGGTTATGCGTAAACCCCTCCACCACTAGGAGAGATTATTTATATTATTTATATAACTGCTCATAGCCTATAGGACTGATAACACTAAAATTCACTGACATCGCAAATGCTGAGAAAGTTTTGGTGTCTTGAATTTGCATCTCTACCCTGCATTGTTGACAGCGCTGTAGCCAATAATAACTGCATTATCATACATTATTACTCATTAGTGTTTTACCACATGAAGAATACACGAAAGTCTCGTCGCCGTTTTATTCAGACATTCTAATCTGAAAAGCTGCTGACCAGAATCCACAGAACATCCGTTTCGTTAGCCTGATTGGTCTAGATTGTTTTATACTGTCAGTATCAGTTCAAGTCAGTTGAGTTCAGTGAAATACTTTTGTTCCATTCCTCAAAGTATAATTTAAGGCAAGTCGTTTACAAAATACTGCACAAAATTCATTCCCACATATTAAAATAGGCCAGTGATAATAAGAAGACAGCTAATTCAAAAACGTGCCCAGTGATACATTGATTTTTAAAAAACGCGTACGGTATGTTTAAGAGGCAGTAAGAAACATGTCAAGTCTTATCTGCATATTTGCGTTTTTGTTTCTCCAGCTGCGCACTGAATTAGATAATTTAATATATTTTACTCGTCTTGAAAATAGCCTACAAAACTTTGCACGCATTGCTTAGTTGCCAGTTTTGTTTGGGTAATATTTGTGGAGACACGTGTCTGTGCGCAGGCCCGGCCCTAACCAATTTGGCGCCCTAGGCAAGATTTCAGGTGGCGCCCCGTTGCATCGCAGTAAACTCCACTACTAGTGTATATACTCATAAGAAACGTAATAGCTTTGTCTTGGACATTCTTTTATTTAAATAAAGCAATTGCACATTCAAAATACTTAGAAAGAATTAAAGAAACAAATACAAAAAAATGAACTGAACATATGAAATACAATATAAATAGCTTACATAAAGTACCTATTAATACTCCCAAAATAAAAAGTGTAAACAAGTGACATTAACTTAAAAATACAATATAAATACGGCACTGTGCAAAATAAGATATTAAAGAAACGAGTAGGCACAAAAAAATACAAGGATTTAAATAAAAATAAAAAGATGATCTTACAAAGACCTCTAGTGGTGTTTTTGGTACTGCCGTAACTTAAAAACTACACCATCACCTCCTCAATCTCACATAACCTGCTACAGCTTTACTCTCCTGGTTTTTCTTGCAGCAAAGTCATCTACAACATCATCATATGACAACTGATTTGAGACCACATGGTTTATGCTTATAATGGCAAGTCCACTGAGACGTTCTTGCATCATAGTAGATCTCAGGTAA
>NW_018127972.1:126616-140989 GCF_001952655.1 Monopterus albus | reverse complement strand
TACTACTACTACTACTTAGTAGGCTTTGCTGCTATGCAGTTAAATTAATGTGGTGGGCTTATTCTTTTCTGAAGTCTAGTTTTAAGAATAGTGGAAGTTACACTTTTTTTCTTCCTCCATTTCTGGCGCCCTTAGCATTTGCCTATACTGCCTATGCCACGGGCCGGCCCTGTCTGTGCGGATGCCGTGACAGGAAGCTTTGAAGAGGATTTATACATCCTCTTTTCGGGACCAAAATACTGAAATTCAGCAGCTGTTAACATGCAGTGCCTGATGAAAACGAGAGATGGGAACCAACATGAATATCTCAATGCGGAACTCAGGCATGAAAAGTGCATCGAATAGAATAAATATCATCATCCAATAAAATATATAGTGTCACATGACTGCTGAATTTTGGGAAAAAGATCACAAGGTGCTGACGTCACACTTCAAACCTATTCATGCTTTTTAACATAAACATATGGCACAAGCCCTTTCATGCACCGATTCTGTCAGCCTGTGTGTGTCCCCAGTGTGTTTCTATTCTTGTCAAGGCATGAAAAAACAGTTATTAAGTGTTTTTCTACTTCGTTTAAATGCATTTTCCAGAACGCTATCCATCTGCCCTCTCTGGTGGACTGCGTGTGTTTTCGAAGCAGTATGTAATAACTGACTAATAAACTGAACTGTGTATTATGTGAAACGTATGAAAATGTTCTGGGCTTTACTGATGTTTAATGAACATTTCAATATATTTTTAATATTTTTTACTGTCCAGGCCTATGTGGAACTGCAGTCTATACAGTTTCAAAATACACTCACCTGCCACTTTATTAGGTACACCTGTACAATTGTATGTAAATCAGTGCAACAACTTTGCCTTAACATTTGTGTTTATGAAGTTCGGAATGATTCAGTTTTTTGGTGAAATTGTCATAAATCTGTAAATCCATTATATGCTTATTTTTAAAGTCATACTTAATGGTGGAGTTGTACTGGACTACATTATATTCAGAGGTGTTCCTAATATTCTGACCCTGTCATGTATGTAGCTGGGGAGGACGAAAATATAGAGACACCTGTACACCACCTGCAAGACTGGCAAAATGTTCCTGTCATGATCTTTTCTATCCTTTGACCATTTTGGTTGAAAGGACTTTAAGCTGTAGTTACAGCCGGTGGTCACAGATTTGAATGGCCTTTTAATTTGAATGTGTTTGGAACTGCTTTGGCTCAAATGCTTAGAAAAAAACAAGAGCTAGGTATATGATCTATATGTGTATTGCCTGGAGGGGAAACAAGGCTTACATTTCACTGTGCAATTTTGCTCAGTAACTGAACTTAAATGTAGTTGTAGACTGTTTGTCTGTCTGTATTGTTTAGCACTGGGCATAGCTGTGTGTATCAACTAGACAATGTGATCTCTGTATGCTGTGTGTGTGTAAGAACCAGGTTTTAGATGAGCCGCTCTCTGTGCAAACATCTCTTCTACCAGAGCAGCAGATAAGTGACTGATTTGTGGAAAGCTCTTCTCCCTGATCAGGATTTCTTGTTGATAGTCATTTTTTAACCTCTTGCACACTGAATAGTTAGCTGTCATTCTCTGAAGAGACTGATTAAATAATAACAGCAAATGAAATATTATTCTAGCTGCACAGTGCAGAGCTCAATAACAGCACACGGTGACAATGCATATAAACCTCAGACTGCATTTTAAAACACAATGATAATTACATATTCTGTTTTTTTTTTAAAAATCAGATCAAGTTGAAGAGTAAATAAAGGAATTTTACCTTCGTTCCACTAATCAAAGATTCACTATGATTATTTCAAACCTTAAAGTGGAACCATATTGTGTTGATACAAACACTGACTTTTTTGTCTTAAATGAAGCTCTATTAGCTCTAACTTGTCTGTAACAGAACAATTCATTATTTCACTGGTTAGTTGGAATTGTCATTTGATTTTTATTCACTAGGGCTTATTACTAACAAAAAATTTCCCTATTTATTTAAATTAAGAATAAATACATTTCTGCTGTCTTGAAAAAAACAACAATTTTATCTTATGATAGAACCGAACAAGTAATTAATCTGAGGATTTCCTGTGTGTAATGTACAAACGAAAGGCGTTTCAGCCCCAGTGTGCCCACTGTACATCTCCTGGGCTCTCACTGAGGCATATTCATGTTAGTCCTGCAGAAAGAAAATGTGTGCATCCAAGAAAGTAACACAGCTGACAGTCAGCGGGGAATTATTATAGTATCACAAGCCTGAATAAACTTGAATCTTTTACTTCATTTATTGATTTTGGAAAACAGTTTTTGACACTGAAGTATAGCTTGGTAATCCCTGTATCTATACCTACACTTCTGATTTACTATTTTATGTTTTTAAAAGAGATATAATTTAAATATGACTTTGCTAACTCTATAGCTGAGCTGTATCACAAAAAGTATCAATGAAAGTCATGTACAGCAGCCCAGAAAGAGACAGTCACACAGGGCTGATTCATGACATCAGTGAGCTGGTTTTATCTCAGTGAGACTAAAAAGAGGCAAAGGTTGTGTGCTTGGGTGCGTGTGTGCTTTCTTCCAGAGAGTGAACATACAGGGACTCATTTTTACTTTCTTGTTCAGTCCAGCCACACCATTCCCAACACTTTTACTGACAACAACAATTCTAGAAAATATATATTTTAAAAAAAAGCAAGTTATACTGTATGTAAGTTTAGGCTGCAGGTTGAGGAAATGCCTGTTTCTGGAAATCTCACACTTTCTTTAGTAAAATTACTGTATAATTATTATCCAGAGTAGCACACAGAATAATTAAATCATAGAAAGTACATCTGGTCTTCATATAACAATAGCTCTACAACTGTATAGTTGTATTCTAGACCACAAATAGTTATTAAACCATAGGCTGTTCTTTAATTATCAACTAATCTATTAAGCATTTTTAGTTTTTGTTTAACTCACGACTTTACATTTATCTCCACAGTACCATGCTTAGGCAGTTCAACTCATTTTAACCAAACATCATTACATTTGTTCATCCGCCTCCACTGGCCTCATTTAGCTAAGAGGAGCTGCTGCTGTCAACCAGTCAGGGTCTAACACCATGAGCAGACTGACAGTGTAGCTTCAGGATGTACATCCAGGCCTGTGATGGCAGGTCTTTCTGTATTGTGTTCTGTTCCCACAGTGGCCAACAGGAGGGAGCCTTGCACCTCAGTGTGCAGCTCAGGTGACCACCCTGGCTCACATAAACAGCTATAACAGAGAAATGATCATTTATAGATGAACAATATGGCTGTTCAAAAGAGCAATGCTGTTACTTCCTTTAAGGGATCATCTCTTATAACAGTCCTGTGTACAGACATAACCGTCCTGCTCATCATCCCTGATGCTCAGCAGCAGTCTCTGATTTCAGATATGAATGTCCACGTTCCCACAGCTTCCACGTGTGATGTCATGATGATGTCATACACCAGGTCATTCTTCCTCCCAGGGCTCCTGTCTTTGGGCGCACCATCAGAGATCTCTGTAAGGAGTTCAGTGGGTTGTGGTAAGGTCTGGCTCCTTGTGACTTGAAGGCTTTAACTAGATAATCTCACATTCCAGTCACCTATAGGTCCTAGGTTAAGAGTGTACCTCCATGTTCAAATGCTAAAGGACTTCAGCCAAAGTGTCTACATTGCTGCTCTGTAATAACTGTGGCTATACATCTTCTGATGTGTGCATTGGTGCACATTTAAAAAAGCAGTAGCAGATTTTCTTGCTGTGTGTTTGCAGCACAAACAAGCTTTTTTATACAGGGTTTTGATGCAGTCAAAATCACCTGGTCATCTAGTTGTTCCACATGTTTTTCTGTTTCTGTTGTCAGGGAGCTAAACAGGTATGGAATTATCTCTTATCGAGCAATCATTCCCAAGTTGCTGCACTGCTGATGACATCATTAATTTATAAGTAGAAATTTTGAAAATCTGTCTTGGACATGCACTAAGGTGATCATGTATGGCAGACTTGTTAGCAAACTGTTGCATACTTACACATCCAATGGCCTCAGGGCAACATAACTGTTTATTTGAAAACCATGTTTCTAGTATCTTGATGAATGTAATTATGTAACTTCAGTAATGACTCTTCTTTTACCTCTTCCTGGGGAAATGTTTGACTCTTTAACTGCTAAGTGCTCCATAATGAGCACTAGTTGGTCTCTGCTGTCTAAGTCTACTTGTTGGTGCTTTTAAAAATGACAGCAATGAGCATGAATCTAAACAGTATGTAAAACAAAAACACTGTGCTTAAAGACAATAAAAAGTTCAACAGAACTGAGGGGAGCTGAAGACTTGGCAATAATTACCTGTGGCTTTGCCTATACAGGCAACACCTTTTGCTTACAAGTAGTCAATTAACCTATTGTTAATAAAACAAACTAAGATAGTTTTTTCGTGAAAATAAAAGATGAAATCAATATCAGACACACACACACACACACACACACACACACACACACACACACACACAACACAGATTGTTAAAGAGATGACCAATGTAATGGAGAATTGTTAAATAGAAGTAATGTAATGCACACAATATTCTCTGGAGATACACAATCAGCCTCAAAGCTCCAACCACTAAAGGTCAAACAGAGAATAAGCCTGAGGAAACAAGAAAAACAGCATGTCAGAAAAGTGGTGATGGTGATACTATCATTATTTCCTGCATCTTGTAAAATGCTGCTATGTGAAAATCTGCACATACAGTATTTTATGAAGGTAACGAGTTGTGTTGTCCCTGCTGTTGCTCATAGCAGCAGCTGCTTTCACTGACTAGTTAACACAAAGTCCAGAGATCGGTTGAGCAAAGAGTACATCCCATCTGGACAGCGGTAGAATCTGCAGCAGTCAGCTGAAACTGAGGAAACATGAACAGCTGCACATATGATCTGGTGCATACAATGAGAAGCACACATTGTGAAGAGAGAAGGAGCTACTCTGCTCCTTTCACTGTGAAGACCAATGTTTTCAGACAGCCTGGAACCTACCAGTAACTGATATTCAGCAAATGTGACATGTTACTTGACTGATGTAATTAGCACAATCAGCCATTAGTTATCTTTTCATTTGTTAACACTGGAGAGGATTAGTGAGGACCTATAATGCCATGATAGCTTCAGTCACAGATTGTACTGTGCATACCCATTGTTAATGGTCCTCAGTCCCTCTGGTGTTAATGCGGACAATGCTCTCTCAACTATACAGTGTATAGAGAAATTAACTGAGCAAAACAAGTTCTTCTTTCAGTTTAGTCTCCCATCCATGCTAAAGCAGCTCTGCATTATGATCTGCAGGGGACCTCATCCACTTTCTTGTCTCCAAACCAGTCACTCCACTACATATTTGTCAACCCATTAGATCAAAACCATGATCCCCTATGGAACCACACCCCTGGTGCTCCTTTGTAATGCCACTGCTGAAAGTGACTGCTGAAAATAATGTTTTGCTCAAACCCTACTGATACAACCAAGTGCACATGACTGGCCAGCACAGTGCATTGTTGGATTATGTGATGTTGTGTTGCAGAAAAGAGTGAACTCTGTGAAAACACGGCTAAAGACAACACTGAAGCAATTATTCAGTCTAAATGCTGTTAACTGCACAATTAAAGCAGCAAGGGTACTAATGTTGAACCAATTGAAAATGGTTTAAACTTTACAGTGGGTTTTTGTTTACCTCATTAGCATAATTGCATCTAATTACAGCCTCTAAAGACAAGCAGACACTGTATGGGTTTGGCTCAATTTTAGACCTGATTCAGTTGCACCAGACTACTTGTAATTCAGCCCGATGAGCTGTCTTTTCAAGTACACAGCAATAACTGAAGTGTTGAAGTTTCAGGGTTGAACATTTTGGTGCCGATTTTAAGTACGAACACAGCCAGTGTAATGTTGTTTAGTGTTGGAGTTATTTGACAGAGTTGACTGTGTCAGTGTTAGCTTAACTCCTTGGAGATGTGATTACACCACCCACAAATGTCAATTTTTTAGTTGGCACCATTAGGCCAGTGTCATGCTGTTTAATCTACAGGTGAATTGAGAGTTTTATATCTAACACTGTAATAGTGTTAATAATATGAACACTTTCAAAAGTGTTAGTTTAACACCTATTAGTGGTTCCCATTTAAACACTAGGAAAGTGTTAAAATTAACACTAAAGGTAATAAACTTGCTTTTTCAAATTTGCAGTGCATGGTGCTATAGTTAAACACCTTTAGTAAAAATACATTTGTCCATTTAGTGTAAAAAAAAACACTATTTAGTGATGTTAAATGTCACTGAGTGCGTTAGAACACTAATGATGAAAATACATGTCTCTATGTAGTGTAAAAAACACACTTTATGGTGTTGCAAAACACTGAGTGTTGAGAAACTGACAATCTAAAAGTGTTAAAACCTTAACACTTTGGACAGTGTTAAATTAATATTAACTAGTGTGGACCCATACAGTATAAATACTGGGCCAGTGTTACACTTAACTCTATAAAAGCTGATCTAACACCACGTGTTTTGCTGTGTGGTACAGAAGAGATGTTACATTTTGTGGACAGAATCAACTGAAATGAGGCCATAGACAATATATAATAAACCTTAGATGGACGGGGCTAATCGAGCTCTTGCAGCACCACATGGTACAATGTGTCATCAAAACAAAGTCATGGTCTGCAGCAACAGAAGAAATACTGCAGCAGATTACTGCTGTTCATCAGCTGTACAAAGTAAAATGGCTTAATGTAATGCTGGTTTTTTTTTGATTGACACAAATGTAACTGGAGTTGCCAATGAACACACCCACTCCAGGGTCCTGGACTAAATGTCCAGTGTGAGCCCTCATGTTATGCCCTCACGAGTGAACATACAGTGTGAGCAGTGAAGTCGTGGATTCTGGCCTTGCGGTAGGGCCAATTTATAGTGTATAGTGTGAGTTAACACATTGTAAATGATCCTTAAAAGTTGTACAGTGTCTGCTTGGCTTATAAAGTCACTTCCACCACTGGTTGCCTGGCAATCAGAATCAGAATCAGAATCAGCTTTATTGCCCAGGTGTGTTGGACACACGAGGAATTTGACTCAGGTACATCGGCTCTCAATGTGCAGACAGTAAACCAGCATAAGGCTGTGTAATATAACAAAATAGCAGTATTAACATCAACAAACAGTGCAAACAATGCAGAAAAAGCAGTATAAATAGACAATAAACAATGCAGACAACAAAGGAATGTTCATTGAAATGAGATAATTAGGGATAAAAATAGAGTACTTAAAACAGAGTACTAGAGACCTGTACGAGTCTGTATAATCTGTACAATGTATATATGCACAGGTATTGCACTGAGGGTTATTGTCCAATCATACTGTCGTGGCTTAAGTGTTCATGAGAGTAACAGCCTGGGGGAAGAAACTGTCCCTGTGCCTGGTTGTCTCATAATGATGACAAGTCTACAGGAAGTTACTCCACCCAGTCAAGCAATAGTCAGATTAAACAAACACGGTATGAGGTGTGAATCAGTGAGCATTTGAGGTGCTGGTTTATGATTTTGATTGTTTTTTTGGCTCTAGCCATGCCAGCTGTTTCCCCCGTTCGGGTCTCTATGCATTAGCATAAAGCTAACCGACGTTAGCTTCTTATGTTTACAGACATGACAGTGGTATCAACTGTCTCATTTCCCTCAATTTTCAGGAACTAAAATGTTGAGAAGTCCTTTGTAGAAACCTCTACAGATTTCTGTAGCACAATGTAGCCTACTGTAAATACCCAATTTAGGCTAAATTCCCATTGACTGCGAGATTACAAGGGCATAATCATGGAATAATGCATTAACATTACCAAACTGTAATAATCACCATTTGTTCATTCTGTCTAAGTGGCATGAATGCAGCATAATCTCACCAGAAAAAAAGTTGGAAGAGAAAGGCTTTGCTGCCCAAAGCTGCACAACAGTAAACTGTAAAACGCTGCACTGTGTTCTAGTATGTGATGAGTCTTTAAACTGAACTCTCTTCTGTGGATTTCTTCTTCTTCACCAGTCCTGTTGTACCTTCCAGTAACACACCAGAACATACCCAGGCCTTGTTTTGTGTTTAGTGATACTTTCATTGTGCAGGTCAACTTAGAGGTCCAGTTCAGTGAGTGACCACTGTAGTCCAGTGCATCTATGGATGGTAAAATACTAGATTGGGATGATGCAGTAGGTTCAATAGCCATGTGTTTTACAGAACTGTGTACTTTGAGCATTTGATCCAAACTACCAGTTCTTTGGGGTAGCAGAGTTTGGCAGAGTATGACAGCAACCAATGGAAAGCATTAACAACCCTAACAAGTCTTGGTAGTGAGGCTGAAGAAAATTATATTGGTATGCATGGTCACAAATGAAGCTATTTATTCTTCTTCCTCTGCATCACTGAGGCTCACATCGGAAGGGGGTCTGCTTCTCTGAGAAACTTCTAACGAAGCACCTGCCCCTGACTGCAGTCGATTAATTAGAGGTCATCCTAACTTTATTGATTCTAGGTGAGGTGAGGTGTCAGCTTTTGGTTGCTGAAAGAAGAGCATGAAAATAACAGCTGGAGGAAATCTGATCTGGATGAAATCTGGAGGATCACAGTCAATGAGAAACACAATGCTGTCCCTAACTGCCCTGAGCAAGGCAAACTTACCAGCTTCTATTTTAAAATTTGCCTGTAAAGAACATCAAATTCAGTCTTATAATCTATTCAATTAGTTATCTTTCAGAGCCTTGTTAAAACCTGGTGACTGTTAAATGTGAAGTATTCAAAGTTCAAGGTTCATTTATTGCCATTCAAAACATGGTTCCACATGAAGAGAATGAAATTTGTACTCTGGTCCCAGCAACATAATAACTGACAGTAAGGTGACAATAATTTTAAAAAGGTAAGGCATAAATCGTCATCTAAAAGTCAAAGTCTACCATCTAAAATTAAATCTGAATAATTTAAAAGAGCATATAAATAAATACTTGTATTGTCTTCATAAAGACATTCTGAAAATTCATCTTTATCTGATGGACGTCCTCAAAAGGAAAACAGCAGCAGTGAACATTCACCTGTCCCTGACAAAAAACTCTGGTGGCTGAGTGAATTATGGTTCTTATGATGCAGTGAGGTACAACAAAGATTCCAGCAAAAAAAAAAATGGAACTCATCTTTTGTCATGTTGCAGTGTGTGGTTACTGAGTTATAAATGTGTCTCACAGTATTCTAGCCGATAACTTCAGACTCATGGGTCTGTTCCTTAAATTGGATACCCAGAACTGAATTTAATTTTGTCACAACAAACCAACCAGTGTAGTCCCTTACATTTTGTAACCAGAGAGTATTTTGAAACTCTGGCCACAGTTGGTTCTTAAACCTTAGCTATTCTGTTGCCACACACATGTTTTGTGTAAATAGCTTGGCACAGGTCTTTTGCTGGTCATAGTTAGTGTAAAATCCTTCAACATGGCTGGCCCCTGTTGAGGAACAGACAGTAGTTTCATCAAAGTCTTTGACTCAAAATGCATATATGCTCACTTCAAGAGTCAAATAAAGAATGTGTGAAATGTTCACAAATGTTATTGTCCCATACAGCAAAAATGGCTAATTGTGTATCAGACCCAGCTCAGTGTCTCTGAGAACTGCATCCCTATGTGTAGGCTGCATTGTAGATATTGCAGATATATGCTAAACTAATGACATTCCCATCAGCTTCGCAGCTGTAGTTTGGGTTTTGCTAATTATGAAATGTTAGCTTCCTAACACAACAAGCTAAGATAGTGAATCTGGTAAACATTCAACCAGCTTAGCATGTCAGCATTGTCATAGTGAGCTCTCTGATGTTAGCATTTAGCACAAAGCATCACAGAAACACTAACATGGCTGTAGACTTTTAGTTTTGGTGATTAGTCTAATATCAGCATCCTCTCTGGTGACAGGACTGTTGAGTCAGGCTAACAAGTCAGGACAAAAACATGTACTGTATCAATAGCAGAAGATGGACGTTTCTCAGTTTTCCCTGGGATTTTACAAAGCCACAATGACCAATGAACTATGTCAGGGCTTAAGGACATCAAAAATATTCCTCATTCTGGTCACTGAAGGATGCCAGTTATTTATTCCACTGGCCACCACCCCAGTAAAAATACTTGAGAAGACATCAGCATATGTTGCACACATCCTCCTTGGCTGTTTCATTTTTAACACATTCAGTATGTGGGTGTACTTGGGGACGAAACACACTTTCTGGAAGTTTTCAAAACATTATAGCAACATGTGTAGTCTAGTTACATATGTGTCACACGTGTTGTAGAAGTATTGGAATATGCACATTGTTTGTCAGATATGGATATGGTGAAGCATACAGAGTGTCAGGGTTTAATCAGACACATACAACAAGACACTTCATCCTTCTAAGTAACAGCAGCCTTTGTTCCCATGACCTCAAATAAAGAGCATTTTCTGTAACCAACAATACTCAAAAGACATGAAAAACAATGTCACATGGCTCCAGTGGTTAGCACAGAGAAAGAGGAGAAAACTTTAGATTTAACAAAGGGATTGAACGTAAGCTACCGGACCAACCAAGGAGTTTAAATGCTGGTGTGTGTTCCGTGTTATATCCTAGTTTTATAGCTGTCAGAATCATCTTATTCAACACAGTCTGACATTATTAAATCCACACCAGCTTGTTGAGTTAAATATTTAAACCCAAGATCCCGTTGATTTTCTGACTCTAGAGCTCAATCAAATGGAAACATTTGTCCTTCATTTTTTAACAAATTAGCCCCAAATGTGTTCCAGGTCATTTGGTATCTCTGGTACTTTTTGGATCTCTAGATGAATCTCAGGTCATGTTCTGTGGGGGTGAGTGTGTCGTGACTGACCCATCAGTGCATTGGGGGAGGGGGGAGGGTCAAAGATGTTAAAGAAAAGCTGAGATGTCCTTATACTAAGAAGAACCACAGCCTCATTCATAGCAGCAAATGCTCCAGACAGATGCTATATGTTCAGATGATAGCTCCCTCTAGTGGCCATATGAAATATGACTATTATCTATCAGGGAGTGGTGTGATGTTGTGAGATTGTGGAAGGTTATTGATCTATATCTTCCTCATGGACAGAACAACAAAACACTGCACTTTACCACAATAGACTGCTACTCACTTCCTGTTTACTACCAACAAACAATGTTATTTTCTTTCATCTGTAACATTAACCAAATGTTTATTATTGTAGCCATGAAGACAATAACCCCTAACCTTAACAAAATAGTTATTTCAACCCAAAACTCAATCTTTTCTGTTACATCAGAAAACTTTTAATTGTAATGATCCTGAGATGAACAAACAGACAGTCTTGTCCTGCAGATAGAAGAATCAGATCAGTGCTGACACTGGTTGTCATTTCTGTAATAGTGGAATTTGAAATGTGTTATTTGGTATTTACCAGGCAGAGAAGGTTTAATGAAGGATGCTGTGAGCTTGTATTATGAACCACTGGCCCATCGAGCGTTTTTGGAGCCTGACATGACCGTGACATGACCGTGACATGATCCTGACGACTACCTGATCCTCAGGAAAGGGGGTTCAGTGTGTACTAATGCGCGGTAGGCTACTCAGAGAAAAAGAATGGAAGCAACAGCAGAGTAAATATCAGAACATTCTGTTTCTTAAACAACCATTTAAACCTTCCTTTGTTTATATATAAACTTAAACAGTGGTCTAAACATTTCACCATCCAACACACCCAGAAATGCTCCAGCATAACATGTACTCAAATTTTCTGCTTGTGCCGCATCACTGTTTTACCATTTTGTATTTAATCTGTCTCTTGTTTATGCACCATGTTAATATGTGTGTATGTATACTAAATTGTAGGAGCAGCACTTTAAGAAATCATCAGCAGGGGGCTTTCATTCTACCACTCTTGACATTGTTTTAACACTTTAATACTTCACAACTCTATCTAATTTTGAGAACTGCAGATGATTTTGAAGTAGTGACAAGTCTGCTAGAGAAAATTATAAATTACTCTAAATGTAAAATTATATAATATATAAAATAATAACAAATAAAAAAATCATATAAAATGATTTATAGACTCCAGCTGTAAAGCATGGTTAAATGCATGGTTATGCTCCATACTTTCACACAGCACTACTGCTTCCACATTCCAAACACATCTATTTGAAATTCTAATAGTGGAGTATCAGTATCAGTTTGCTGATAGGCGTGCCGGACCCTGGGTCGTCCTGGGACCTTGCTCTCCTCTGGCTGTCGGTGCTCCATTTAGATGACCTCCAGGAGCAGCAGCCTCTGCCCCGTTTCTCTCTCTCTGTTCACGATGTCCTCTCTCTGCTTCGTCTGGTCCTTTCTCCTGTGTGTGTGAGTGGTGTGCCGTCCTCCTTGACTTGGTTCGATGCCCTCTCGCAGTTATGTGTGTAAATTAAAAAAGAAGATTCTATATCTAGACGCCCCCGGTGTGCATTGGAGTCTTATATTTTTGGTCCCTCCCTCATCATTTTTACAGTCTATAATTTTGCTATTGTGATTTTCCATACTGTAAATCTATTATGCTTTGTTCTGTACACACCTCTGTTGCATGCTGAAGAGGGCTCCCTCCTCATTTGCACTACCTGAGGTTTCTTCTGTTTATTTTCCCGTTAAAGGTTTTTGGGGGGAGTTTTCCCTTGTCTGATTTGAGAGTGTCGTATGCTGGACACATTGTAAAGTCCTTTGAGGCAAATGTGTGATTTATGATATTGGGCTACATAACTAAAAACTGATTGGGTTTGACTAGATAATATATTGTATGTTCATGCACAGTCAGTACATACATGAAATAAAACTTGCTTGAAGCATTGCAGTGTTTTATGGCCATCTTCATATTTCCAGCCTTTGATATGTGCAAATCCAGTTTGTGGAAAGGCAAAGAAAGAAAGGCACTTCAGTACTTTTGAATGTGTTGCATTTTAAGGTTAAGAGAAAGAGGGAAATATTTGATGAAAACATTTTTAAAAAATGCAATTATAATGATTATTTTTTTACATGCATGCATTAACTAATGAAGAATGAAATCCAATGATTAGTGCTACATTTCTCAGGAAATGATTCACATGAAACCAGAGTTCACCAGTAACTTTACTCTAGTCAAACAAATTCTGAGCTACTTGTCCTTTACTTCTCATTCCATTTCAGGGTACTTCATACTTGTATTACATTAAATTACAGCTGTACGTTTTACTCCACAACATTCAGATGATAACTGTAGTTTCTTTGCTGACAATAATAAAAAATATAACAACAAATAAATCATGATGCATTATTATGAGTTAAGATAGGACTTTACTGAACGAGCAGCCTAGCAGTATTTAAAGTCATCAAAAATAGCTTCAGTAGCTGCAGCATTAAGGTGATGTACACGTTAATACATCAATGATCATGAACAAATTATATTGTGAACGTCATTCTGCACCAGTACTTTTATTTTTTTAAATTTTTTTGCAAATTTAGTGTACATTTCAGTGCTATTACTATCATACCTGCATTTAAAATGTTTGAATAACTTGCACCTACTCCAACAGAGTGTGGTTTTATTACTTCTACTTAAGTAAAAGATCCCAGAATTCTTCTTAGACCATCCCACGGAGCATCGTTAAAAACGGAGGAGCGGTGTTGAGCTCTGTAGAAATAAAAAAAAAAGTCATTTATGATTCTAAAACCCTGCCACTAGCTCCTGAATGACTCTGGGTGTGATTCCTTTATAGCACCAGTGTGTTTTTATAATGATAAATTTCCTCCATGTAACAGTGACTCCACCCTACCTGGCGTCCCTGTGTCTCCGTCCTCAGCCTGTCCTCTTTATCATCATCTGGCCGCTGGATTAACAATCAACGCAGATTATAGCCATAATAAGATCCAAAACACAGGTTCAAGGGTCAGCGTCTTCTCTGGAGGCACAGCCTACACTTAAAGCGTTTTGATTGAAACTGTACTGCTATTATGCTCTAAAAAGCTCGATTAATATGCCCTGTCCTTTCCTAACTGGTTATTATTGAAATGCCTGATCAAATAGACACACACACATATATATATTATATATTTTAACCACGGCCAATCTTTGTATTACAAAAGTTTTAAAAGTCCTATATATTCCAGAGATTTTAACAATGGAAAGGAATTGAACAGGAAATGTTTTAAGAATAAATGACTTCTGCAAAGTTATGAAACACTTTAAATCTTCATTTATACATTTAAAAAAGACTCGGATTAATAGGAAAAATGGCCTTTTACTTTTAAACTTCAGATTGAAAATGAATACATATCGCATATGATAA
>NW_018127972.1:97649-126324 GCF_001952655.1 Monopterus albus | reverse complement strand
AAATACCTCATCTTCTCTCTGACTGTCTGAACAGTGTGTGAGCGAGACGGTGGCACGGACATAGGGTTTTGTGCCAGACCGCAGCAGCCAGGAGCTTCACATCGGCCTTTGAGAAGCGCAGCGCAGCAGACTGCGGACTGAGGACGTCGGACCGCAACAACAGGGCTGCGGAGAAAAAACGAGGAGGGATTTTTATTTTTCATTTTCTGACACAGCAACGGCCTGATGTGTAAGTAAATGTAACTGCAGCTTCACTGAGCTCCAGTCAGCTCCGAATTCCCAGTCAACAAGAAAACTATACCACGTCTGATTAACCCCTTTGACGCTGGCTTTGCTTTATCGTTCTCCTACAGCTGAGTGTGTAAAAATATAAAAGCATTCTTCCACATAAATGTTTTTTTTTTCTTTCTATTCATCTGATCACACTTTGACGTAACATGTACATTATAAAAGGGGCAACTATTCCCTTTGTCACAAGCTGGACACCATATAACAAAGACCATGTCATATATACATATATACTGCTGGTTATTTCTTGTTCTGTGGACTAATTTTTCTTCTACAAAGAAATGTGCAGCAGTCTGTGTTACCCTCCACAGTTCTGTTACTTTACGCATGGACAAATCGTTATTGACTGGGATTTGTGGCAGGAGGACAACTGGACACACTCACTAGAAGGCAGACCCACTAACAGGCCTAATGATAGGAGACCTTATTGTAACGCCGTGGTGCACGGTCCCGGCGGAGAGGAGCAGCAGGAGACGTGCCCGCGCAGCGCCCTGATCGACCAAAGCCGGCGGCACCGGACGGCGTTCACGCGCGAGCAGTTGTCCCGCCTGGAGCACGAGTACGGCAAGGAGAGCTACGTCTCCAGACCCCGGAGGTGTGAACTGGCCACCGCGCTCAACTTACCAGAGACAACGATAAAGGTACTGCGGTTAAAGTCGGTTTGGTTAAATGACCATGCTTCACCATGTACCGGTTATCTAGTACACGTGCCCACTACTCATATGTTCTGTCACTTTTGATCACATGGCATGGTCTTCAACAACAGATCTGCTACTTGTACATCGCGATTAATTCACCATGTATTTCTACGGCACTGTCATATTTTGCTTTTATCAATACAGCATCATTTCCATCTCAGCCAAGCATTAAATTTGTTTGTGATATTTCAAGATTTTGTTTAAAAAATTCCAACATTTCCATTCAGGGATTTTATTGGCTAATTGAAAATGAGCATAAACACTGGTGGATGAAAGTCCACCCAGCATGACAGTGGGCCAGGAGTGAAGCAGCTTCAGTGGAATTCAGCCATTATTAATCATTTATGTATTTTCTATTTACACCTGTGCTTTTCCTATAGTGACATATCAGATAGGCCTTTCCCACTGTAACCTTCCGACCAGCAACCCAAACGTACACCCCTTGTCATGGGTCTTGCTTTTGTTTCCACTGGCCCCCATGACTCAAACTGACTAACTGAAAAAACACACTGTCACTTTATAAGTATCCTGAAGCTCTGACTTGTATTTCAGTGCCACTGATGGCACATATTCCTCATTTAATTTGTGGTCAATCAAATTATCCCAGCACAGAAATAGTATAATGCACTTTCATTTGTTTCTGTTCAAATTAAACAAACTAAATTTCAAATGTTAATTAGAAAGCAGGTGTGTTCTTGAAATTTCCACCTGCTTGTTGTCTTTATGCTAAGCTAACTGCTCTTCAGTGGCAGCTCCCTAGGAACAACAACAGTGCCTTCACTCAATAATGAGCCTATACCTCCTTCACTGATTTTTGACATTCTGTTGTCTTACTTCATTTATTCACAGTGCCGCTTACAGCAGCATACAGCTGCCACCAAAAAATATTTGCTCACTTTTCTCATTTTTACAAGATAGGCACCTTCATCTTAAAATGTGATATTTTTTATGTTGTTAGGACATTTTTTATTTTCTCCTTATAACAACATGCTGTATTTTTCATAATAACAATATACTGTAATAATTTGAAACAACAATGAAACATAGTTTCAAATTTATGAAGAAGAACCATCTAATCACCTGTGATAACATTCACTAAAGAGTGGATGATATCATTTATGCGCCATAACGTGAGCCCTGCACAGCTTGGAGTGAGTGACAGCAGTGCACTGACTTTATTTGCTGTCAGTAATACTTGTAAGATGACTGGGACATATGCAGGGTACAATGGCTCGGGAGCTGCATTCTTATGCTGTTTGCTCACCTATATGTAAATATTGTGTGTGGGCTTATATGACCGAACAGTGATTGTCAAGGACTGGCTGGAGTGCACCTCCTGAGTGCAATGCTGGGCATTGTGTGGAAAGTTGGTAGGGGTGAAAGCGAGGCTGCTGGAGGGGGGTTTCAGGTGGTGCTATGCACATTGCTGCAGCGATGCTCCAGTATAAGGGGCAGACAGAACTCGCCATAACTCCAGTCCCTGAAAATAACTGTAGCAGTGATCCATTCAGTGTGTGTTATCATATTAGATGGTTCTTTGGCCATAAATATGAAACTATATTTCACAGTATATTGTTATTATGAGAAAACAGAGTATGCTCTTATAATGAGGAAATGTATTAATTAGTTATAATGAGAAAGTAAATGATGCCATAATAACATGGAAAATATTACATTTTGTCGTGGAAGTATCTCGTAAAAACAATGTTTCTTGATACAACGGGATACTGAGCGATTTTATTTTCTCATGGTGACATGAGAAACACACATATAAAACCAAGCAGGTCAAAACAGAAAGTGAAAAGTCCTAAACAACAGCACCCTTTTGAAATTTCCCATGAGTGTGAGTTTTTCATTTGTTATTACAATTGGTAGTGACAGGTTTAGCAGTGTCCTAACGTTTAACACAGAGGCCCTCTGGCCCAGTGCAGCAGCTTTAATATGAACTAAATGCACTGACCCTTCTAGCAACTACTGGAGGGTGTTTTGTGAAAGAGCTTTTTTTTTTTTAAATGACATTTTAAGACACAGCCTTCTGGGAGATTTTGTGCACTGGTAAAATTGTTGAAGATTGAAAAGACAGTTTGTCAGTCTCACCTTTAAAACATGAAAAAAGAGAGATGTGACAAACAGCCATTCACTTGAAAAAATGAAGTGAAACAGTCCAATTTATTTAATCCAATTATTATAACAGTTTGTAGTAATAGACATTTAATTTTTTAGCTATTGTATACCTGACACAGTTCATCCTTTCTTTCCTGCCCTTTTCTAAATCTGCCTCTTCTCACCACTATCACCCTGGTTACTTTCTGCTTTCCTCTGCCACCCCTCTCTCCAGGTGTGGTTCCAGAACAGGAGGATGAAAGATAAACGGCAGAGACACTCATTGCCTTGGCCTCACCCACTAGTTGACCCACTGGGTGCACTCTTGATGGGCCGTGCATCTCCTTCTTCCACTTTGCCGTACCCATTCATTCCACCACACCTCCCCCAGCTCTCTCTCCACCATTACTCTCCCCTGCCTCTCTCCTCACCAGAATCCTCAACTCTCTATCCCTACAGTTCATCCATTAGGCCCCTGGATGCATTCCACCTCTCCCAGTATCGCAACAGGCCAGGGGGACTGGCCCCAACAACAGCAGCCCTCTACCCCTCCTCCAGAATTGTGCACCATCCAGCCTCATGCCCCTGTCCTGTTTGCCTGCACTGGGGACCAGAACAACTCCTTAAAGCCAGAGGAGAGGCAGCAGGGCTGAGCCGGCCTCGAAGTCCCAAGGCAAACATCCAGTCTGCTGGCCTGGAGCGGAGAGAAGAGACAGTGTAAATCCCACGATCTCCAAGGTTGTCAGCCTGCTGTCAGATAAGCTGCTGCAAGTGAATGGCAGGACACAGTGTGACTTTAATTAATGCTGTCTGCAAAAGGAGCTTGCCAAGTCACACAGAGATAGACTACAAATTCAAGTGCTCACCCATTATGCAGTTCTAAATAACAGGCGTGACTCACAAGCACCTCAAAACAGCAACTGGACACACATAATGTTTATAACAAGATAGCACAATTTGCAGAGTACTGGAGACTGAACGCTAAACGGCCATTCATGTTTTGCGCCTCCGCATGGCCACTGAAGTCGGGTGATGCAAATTTCGGCATCTCCTCAGGTCCACCAGGGTCTTCATGGACTCTGTGCAGATGTCTGCATGCAGGCAGAAGGTTTCTGTCCACGCCAATGGTCCACACAGCAAAGGATAAATTTACTTTCAGCCTGGATAAGTTGAATTTACTTAAAAAATTTGAGGAAACTGGTTGCCTTAAAAATATTAAGTAATGTGCAATGAAAACTTGAGTTTATTTAACTTAAAAACTTGAGGGGCTAGATTTGTTATTTTAAGTTCAGTACACTAAATACCAAGTTTATTCAACTTAAGATTTTGTATAATATCAATTCCTTTGATATTACCAGTAGGGACTGAATTTAGTACTAACCTTCATCAAGGTTTGCATTGTTTTCATTATTATGAAAAGAAATAACTATGACTTTATTTAATATAGCCTATTTTAAAAAAGCAGAGCATTTCCACCATGAACGTCTAACTCTCCAACAGTGCTGTGAAGTATGCTAATTTTGTTTCTTTACAAACTTCATTTAATGGGTTGAGTGAACATAACAGTTTAGTGGTCTGGAAAAAACACCTTTACATTCTAAGTTGAATTAACATAAAATAATCAAACCTCGTATCATGTTTTCCACTGTACAGTCCACCAAAAGTCTTGAGTGAAAATGTAGTTTTGAGTTCTGAACTTCTGACTGATTACAAATTTGTATTTCCAGTGTCTCCCCGGTGCCAAAGCATCATCATCACATGTCAACAGTTCAAAACTCCTAAATATTATCTTTAAATCCTTCCAGTTCAGAGAAACTGGAAACATGAAAAAGTTCTTCAATAATTAATCAATTAGCCGAAGAGGGAGCTAACCAGGTGGCAGAGCGGCACGGTGTTTAGCACTGTCACCTCACAGCAAGAAGGTTCTAGGTTCAGGCCCCAGCCAACCTGAGGCCTTTCTATGTGGATTTTGCCTGTTCTCCCTGTAGTTGTTCTCTCTGGGTACTCCAGCTTCCTCCCACAGTCCAAAGACATGCAGCTTGGGTTGATTGGTAACTCTAAATTACCCCTAGCAGTGTGTGTGTGTGTGTCTGCATGTCAGTGCTATGATAAACTGGCAACCTGTCCAGGAAGTACCCCGCCTCTTGCCCATTGTCACCTGGGTTTGGCTCCACAGGCCTTGCTCTTCTAAGACCCTTACAGTAAAGGGACAGACATGCTTTGCATGTACCCTTCTACATATATGGACATGGATGAGGGACACACATTCCTTTTCATACTTCAAATGGAGGTTCTTCCTTCTGTCTGCATACGCCGACAGTTTTCAAACCTTGTGGTTTATGTACAGTCGGGCCTTTTACAGTGCAAACCTTCACAAACCTTTGGCCAACATGTGGACAGAGTTTGTGTGGACCCTTGCAGAAATTGGAAGATGAAGAAAATGATGTCACTTGACCTTAGTGGACATGCAGACACGCAAAGCATGAACAGCTTCTTAGGCTGTTATATTAGTAATAACCCCCCTGGCATGGAGTAGCCACACACAGACAGTGTCCATATCAATCTGTGGCTGTGTGTTTGATGTGATTCAGATAAAATATCTTATTATTTCTTAGGAAGTTTAACTAAGAAAAATCAACATGAGGGTATATTTTGAAGTGGCTCTAAAAGCACAATTACACCAAGTGAAGCCTTTAATGTACATATCGTAGTTTATGAGTTGATTTTCATGAATTCCTCTGCTGAAATACTACTGACTACTGCTTTTATTTATTTTTACAACTTTAAATTGTTCGCTGACACAATGGGCTATTTCAGGGTACGAAGAGTAGAGTTTAGCTGTTTACATTTCACTCGAGAACCCAGTAAATCCTTACAGTAAATGGAATACATTCTCACTAATCCTGTGCAAATGCTAAATTAACAGTAGCCTTTAATACCAGCATCCACATGCACACAAAGGAATAGTTCAGTATTTGAGTAAATACACTTACTCACTTTACATTTGAGAGGAGGATATGAAGCTCAGAGCTGAAGATGTGGTTAGCCTAGCATGGCAAACAGCTAAGCTAACAGGCATAGGATTGATATTTAGTTCATTTTATTCTCAGAAAATTAAAAAACATATCTCCCAAAATACTGGGCTATTAACTGGTTGTTGACTTGACATGGTGACATTTCAGTATGTTCTGTATGTCCCTAATGTGCCTTTCTATTTGCATTTGTGTCACCTTATGCTGTATAATAATCCCAATATGTAACATTTTAAGAACAATTACTTGAAGATTAATAAGAATGTGTGTATATGATTTTTTCCTGATCTTTGCTCTGACATAAGACCAGTTGTTAAGTAATCCTCTGTTATGTTACACAGCCATAAAACTCTGCAGAACAGAGGCAGGCTTTGTCTTGCCAAGGAGCACCACACCCTGAGCCACAGATACAATAGCTGTATGTTTGCACAGGTTACAGAACAGAACCTGAGCTGCAACCTAAGGAACTAAAAGAGATCACATTTTGTTGATAGGACACATCAGAATTTATGTTTATTGATCTTTTTAACATTCAATTAGAAAACTAAGAATTTTATGGCTGTGACTATACACAGAAGAAATCATAGCAAAAAATGTTTGATCAGGTTTTATCCATACGGACTAATAACTGAAAATGAGCACAGACACTATTTGCACGACCAGAGTATGGAGCATGATGTTTTACTGTGTGAGGATTTTAAGGAATGAATTTTAAATAGACTGTCATTGTTTGATAAGATATGAACCAAATTAATAAAGAGCCAACACATTTCATATATGTCTACATTGTCTATAAATAATGAAAAGAAATATACAGTATCATCACATGAAAACAGCAATGTTTTCATATACACATATATGTGACACCTCAAATACAAAAATAACACATCCTTATGTTTAGCTTAGTAGAGCTCAGCATTCAGTGAGAACTGTTATACAAAACATTGTTCATATTTATGTCCACAAGAGTGTTTGTTCATGCAAGACATTTCTTAATTGTCCTAGTTTTTTCATTTCCTTCCAGTATAGAACACAGATGGTGGCCGCATACACATTTATGTACAATATACAGCCCTTTCAGAGGTTTATTAAACATTTTTGTGGAAAAACTCTGTTAGACTATATATTTTTTCATAGCATAACTATCAAAGAATGTCTTTAGTGTCATATAGATACAGATATATAGATAAATCTACTAACCACATGGTTGGTAGGGTTCTCACTGAAGACACTGAACCTCCACCCGGTACCTTACTGGCCCATGTGTGAATGCGTGTATTTATGAAAGAGTGAATAAAAATTACAAAGCACTTTGGTGCTCTATACTGTAAATGTCCCAGAGCTCTATCACGATGCTTCAAGTAACTCAGGCACTTTCAGCTGCTGAAAGTCTATACAGCTCCTTATTTTCTGTATATTTCCATGTATAGGCCCAAACACCTCTTAAAACAGTTAATGTTTTTTTTTTACACAACAGTTTATCTGTAATCTTGCGTTCAGTTTTGTTCATGACGTTTCTCCTTTTGCACTCAGCTCCACCTTCTCTCTTTTTCTCCATCTCTTTCTATCCCTGTTCTTTTTCTCTCCACACTGCTCGACCACGGGTACGCTGCACAATGACTGAACCTTGGCAGAGTTTATACCATCAGAATGACGGTCTACAGTTCTGAGCGGCTGTACCTGACCAACATTATTTTTGCTTTGATTTACATATTTCATTTTGCATTTTTACTACTGTCCTGATACTCCAGGTGATAATCAGTTGGATAGGCCAGCTCACAATAGGTCAGGGTCCCACAAAAAACAATCACAGGTTACAAGTTTAACACCAGCTAATATATTTCACAGATTACTGATACCACAGTAGACCACACGATTTACATTGTATTAGACTGGAAAAAATATTTCTGGGATAAAAAGATACAATTTCATTGTAAATATCTTGTTTTTCAACTGGCAGTAATACACTTTGACTCACCATTAGTCTTTACCAGAAATAATGCAACACCTCCTGGTAAGGTTTTATTTGTTGTTTTTGTTCATGGCAGCATAGCGTAATATACTGTTGTACATAGTAAAGATGCATTTTCAAAATCCAATTTCAGATACAGAAATAAATGTACCTTTAAATGTCACTTTTATCGTAAATATGCTGCGTTTGCTTGGTAGAAAAATATCTTTTATAGCCTGATTCAGCCCTTATTCTACTAGTTAGCTGTGGTTCCGGTGGGGTTTTACAATCAAGACACAAACCACTGCTGAAGCAATAAACTGCTTAAAAGATTGAAATTGCTATTTGTTATTGAATACTAGCCAAATAACATATTACTGTGGCTGAAAGTACATTAACTAGCTACCTAATTAACTAAAGCAGGGATTAAAGTTTTCTGTCACGATGAATGATTTGGACAAATTAAAATAAACAGATCTGTAACGTGAGGTTGTCTGATAGAGGAAGTTAGGTTAAGGTACAAATTAGTTAAATAACTGCCTGTGGCTACCAGGGAAAATAGGGCCAGATTCTACATGATTTTGTGAGAGATTTGAGACTAAATACAGTGCATGTGTGAATTGCTACCCTCAAGGCTAGATTTGTGCCAGATATTTAACTGACCACAAATTTTAACTTCAGGTATTTATGTTTTCTCACTGTTTACTGAAAAGACCTGGTTGATTCTGCATGTCTCCCAGTTTCACATTGTCATTTATTTCACTACATTGTCCAGAAAAAAACCCAAAACAGATTACAATATAGTTTATTTCACAACTATATATTGCCCCAACGCAACGTAAATAACCCCTTGAGGTTTTAGGCTACAACAAGAGTTTTTTTTTAATACCTCTCAATATCAGATTGTTTTCCATTTGAGTCTCATCTGTTATTAAAATTACTTTAAGAAGCAGCAGCCACCTGAAAAAAGGAAGGAAAATTATTGTGATGGCAATCTATTGTGAGTTAGTACACCAAGAAGTTTAATGTAAGTAATCCAAAAGGTTAGTGGTGGTGCGATATTTAAGGAGGATTTTAACCTTCACAAGGATTTTTCCTTTGTTAGTTATTACTCTGTATTGGACAATCAGGACGTCCCACAACACACACTTTCATTCTGTGTCTGATGTCTGATTAGAAACGTTTTGCGGATCTTGTCTAACAAGGGGTCAGTTGATTTGCATGTAATACAGCATCTACATCAGCTGACCATTTACATTTACAGATGACCAGCATCACAGAAAACACCATGGCAGTGGACAACTCCCATCCTTCCCTCCTGTCAAAGACTCAGATGGATGTTGTTACTGGTCCAAACAGCTCTCCTCAACAGGTATGGTCATGTTAATCACTTAAGACTGGTATTCTCCTGTCAGTACACCTAAAGCTTTAAAGTAAATGATCCAGAAGGTTAATGTTAGTGGGAGTCTGTAATACTGTAGATGTGAAAACAAAACGAAAGAGACAAAAGTTGTATATTATTAGCATATATTATGTTTATTCGGGTTACCACAGACAATCTGTAGCCACGCAGCATTCCAGCAAAGTACAACTGTACACACTGGGAGTTAGTAGGGGCCCAGCAGCTCATGGGCTGGAAGGGCAAACAGGCCTAATGTACATGCAAAGTCTCATTCAAACATGTGTGTATTGTTACAGTGTGACGTGCTCATGGTCCTGCGACACCGAAGGCGAATCTCTCCCCACCATGCAGGGCATGCAAGGACACGTGGACCCTACGGCCATGTTTTATCATGGGTTTATGAAACAGATTGTTCACTGTGTAACCCACAATGACTAGGCTTCTTTATAACATGGAAAATGCATAGCAGACTTCGCTGTCATCATTTGGTCAACATGTACATGTTGAGACACTCTAGACTGTCTAGTTCATTTTTACTGTCCTTCAAATGAAATTCTTTTTGTAGCCAGGTGTAAAATAAAGTAAAGGCTGTAGCTCTAAAATCCTGTATGACAGAATCTGTGAAGGTGCCTTTACTTTGACAAAGTAGTCATCTGCAGTATATCTGAGGTCGATTTTCTCTTGTGATATTGTAGAAGTTTGTTTTAAAGTAATAAGTTCACTGAAGCCTGATGTTCTTGCTCATGTGTTGCTGAATTTACAATCAAAGCACCACCCGGGGTCCATCTACTTACCGCCGTCCCCAGAAGAGGAAGCGGACCTCAGTGGCCCATCCTTCCAATCCATTGCCAATCCCTCCGTCTGCCATCCCACCAGAGGACCTGCCATTGGTCTCCACTGACCCCCCCCAGCCTTCCACTCCTCCGCTGCGACAGAACAGCCCTGTGAGAATCCACAACCACTCAGTGGAAGAGTACCAGGATCTACCATGAAGTGGTTGATGACATGCTGAAGTATGTGTGTGTTAAAAGTCACATCACACCTTTCCAGCTGAATAAAAATCTGTCTCTCAGCTTTTTCATAAAAAACACTTTTTAGTCATGTATTGCTCAAATTTAATTCTATTTTTGCTCCTCACAGGTACAAGGACGGCAGGGCACGTCCATACACTTTGGAGCTCGGGCCTCAGATCAAGCAGAAGCTGTGGGAATGACTGAATTGTCCCCTGATCAGAACATCGACAAGTGAAGACGGACTGGTGGATGTCGACGTGTCATACAGTGTTGGAGTCTATCCTCCTCTTCATGATGTGGACGCCTCTGTTAAGTTTCGCCCGCAACCCCCTGCAAGTTCCACCTCCACCTGCAAGTCTGGCTGAGAGCTGTATTCCCAGTCCCCATCTGTGGTCTCTACCAGCACCTTGCAGGCTCCGCCTCAACCTGCAGGGTCTGGCTGACAGCTGCAGCACTGATGCCCACCTGCAGCCTCTGTCAGCACCCTGCAAGCTCCATCTTCAGGGTCTGGCCGACAGCTGCAAGCCCAAACCCCACCTGCAGCCGTTGCCAGCACCCTGCAAGCTCCGCCTCCACCTGCAGGGTCTGACCGACAGGTGCGGTTACAACCTCCACCTGCATCCTCTCTCAGCACTCTGCAAGCTCCACCTCCACCGGCAGGGTCTGGTGGACAGCTGCAATGCCAACCTCCACCTGCATCCTCTGTCAGCACTCTGCAATCTCCACCTCCACCTGCAGGGTGTGGCTGACAGCTGCAGCCCCACTCCCCACCTGCAGACTCTATCAGCACTCTACAGGATCAGCCTCCACCTGCAGGGTCTGGCCGACAGCTGCAGCCCCAGTCCCCACCTGGAGCCTCTGCCAACACCCTGCAAGCTCCACCTCCACCTGCAGTACCTGCCTCCACCTACAGGGACTGGTCAACAGCAGCAGTGTCAACCTCCACCTGCATCTACTGTCAGCACTCTGCAAGCTCCACCTCCACCTACAGGGTCTCGCTGACAGCTGCAGCCCCACTCCCCACCTGCAGACTCTATCAGCACTCTACAGGATCAGCCTCTACCTGCAGGGTCTGTCCAACAGCTGCAGTGCCAACCTCCACCTGCATCCTCTGTCAGCACTCTGCAGGGTCTGGTCGACAGCTGCAATGCCAATCTCAACCTGCATCTTCTGTCAGCACTCTGCAAGCTCCACCTCCAACTGCAAGGTCTGGCCGACAGGTGAAGGTCCAACCTCCATCTGCATCCTCTGTCAGCACCCTGCAAGATCTGCCGCCACCTGCATGGTCTGGCTGGCAACTGCAACCCCCATCCCCACCTGAAGCCTTTGCCACCACCCTGCAAGCTCCACCTCTATCTGCAGGGTCTGGCTGATGGCTGCGTTGCAAACCTCCACCTGCAGACTCTATCAGCACTCTGCACGCTCCACCTCCACCTGCAGGGTCTGGCTGACAGCTGCAGTGCCAACCTCCACCTGCAGGGTCTGGCTGACAGCTGCAGTGCCAACCTCCACCTGCATCCTCTGTCAGCACTCTGCAAGCTCCACCTCCAACTGCAAGGTCTGGCCGACAGGTGCTTTTCCAAAATCCACCTGCATCCTCTCTCAGCACCCTGCACGCTCCACCTCCACCTGCAGGGTCTGGCTGATGGCTGCGTTGCAAACCTCCACCTGCAGACTCTATCAGCACTCTGCACGCTCCACCTCCACCTGCAGGGTCTGGCTGACAGCTGCGTTGCCAACCTCCACCTGCATCCTCTGTCAGCAGTCTGCAAGCTCCACCTCCACCTGCAGGGTCTGGTCGACAGCTGCAACGCCAACCTCCACCTGCATCCTCTATCAGCACTCTGCAAACTCCACCTCCACCTGCAGGCTCTGGCTGACAGCTGCAGCCCCACTCCCCACCTGCAGACTGTCAGCACTCTGCAGGATCAACCTCCACCTGCAGGGTCTGGCCAACAGCTGCAGTGCTAACCTCCACCTGCATCCTCTGTCAGCACCCTGCAAGCTCCACCTCCACCTACAAGGTCTGGCTGACAGGTGAAGGTCCAACCTCCATCTGCATCCTCTGTCAGCACCCTGCAAGATCTGCCGCCACCTGCATGGTCTGGCTGGCAACTGCAACCCCCATCCCCACCTGAAGCCTTTGCCACCACCCTGCAAGCTCCACCTCTATCTGCAGGGTCTGGCTGATGGCTGCGTTGCAAACCTCCACCTGCAGACTCTATCAGCACTCTGCACGCTCCACCTCCACCTGCAGGGTCTGGCTGACAGCTGCAGTGCCAACCTCCACCTGCAGGGTCTGGCTGACAGCTGCAGTGCCAACCTCCACCTGCAGGGTCTGGCTGACAGCTGCAGTGCCAACCTCCACCTGCATCCTCTGTCAGCACTCTGCAAGCTCCACCTCCAACTGCAAGGTCTGGCCGACAGGTGCTTTTCCAAAATCCACCTGCATCCTCTCTCAGCACCCTGCACGCTCCACCTCCACCTGCAGGGTCTGGCTGATGGCTGCGTTGCAAACCTCCACCTGCAGACTCTATCAGCACTCTGCACGCTCCACCTCCACCTGCAGGGTCTGGCTGACAGCTGCGTTGCCAACCTCCACCTGCATCCTCTGTCAGCAGTCTGCAAGCTCCACCTCCACCTGCAGGGTCTGGTCGACAGCTGCAACGCCAACCTCCACCTGCATCCTCTATCAGCACTCTGCAAACTCCACCTCCACCTGCAGGCTCTGGCTGACAGCTGCAGCCCCACTCCCCACCTGCAGACTGTCAGCACTCTGCAGGATCAACCTCCACCTGCAGGGTCTGGCCAACAGCTGCAGTGCTAACCTCCACCTGCATCCTCTGTCAGCACCCTGCAAGCTCCACCTCCACCTACAAGGTCTGGCTGACAGGTGAAGGTCCAACCTCCATCTGCATCCTCTGTCAGCACCCTGCAAGATCTGCCGCCACCTGCATGGTCTGGCTGGCAACTGCAACCCCCATCCCCACCTGAAGCCTTTGCCACCACCCTGCAAGCTCCACCTCTATCTGCAGGGTCTGGCTGATGGCTGCGTTGCAAACCTCCACCTGCAGACTCTATCAGCACTCTGCACGCTCCACCTCCACCTGCAGGGTCTGGCTGACAGCTGCAGTGCCAACCTCCACCTGCAGGGTCTGGCTGACAGCTGCAGTGCCAACCTCCACCTGCAGGGTCTGGCTGACAGCTGCAGTGCCAACCTCCACCTGCATCCTCTGTCAGCACTCTGCAAGCTCCACCTCCAACTGCAAGGTCTGGCCGACAGGTGCTTTTCCAAAATCCACCTGCATCCTCTCTCAGCACCCTGCACGCTCCACCTCCACCTGCAGGGTCTGGCTGATGGCTGCGTTGCAAACCTCCACCTGCAGACTCTATCAGCACTCTGCACGCTCCACCTCCACCTGCAGGGTCTGGCTGACAGCTGCGTTGCCAACCTCCACCTGCATCCTCTGTCAGCAGTCTGCAAGCTCCACCTCCACCTGCAGGGTCTGGTCGACAGCTGCAACGCCAACCTCCACCTGCATCCTCTATCAGCACTCTGCAAACTCCACCTCCACCTGCAGGCTCTGGCTGACAGCTGCAGCCCCACTCCCCACCTGCAGACTGTCAGCACTCTGCAGGATCAACCTCCACCTGCAGGGTCTGGCCAACAGCTGCAGTGCTAACCTCCACCTGCATCCTCTGTCAGCACCCTGCAAGCTCCACCTCCACCTACAAGGTCTGGCTGACAGGTGAAGGTCCAACCTCCATCTGCATCCTCTGTCAGCACCCTGCAAGATCTGCCGCCACCTGCATGGTCTGGCTGGCAACTGCAACCCCCATCCCCACCTGAAGCCTTTGCCACCACCCTGCAAGCTCCACCTCTATCTGCAGGGTCTGGCTGATGGCTGCGTTGCAAACCTCCACCTGCAGACTCTATCAGCACTCTGCACGCTCCACCTCCACCTGCAGGGTCTGGCTGACAGCTGCAGTGCCAACCTCCACCTGCAGGGTCTGGCTGACAGCTGCAGTGCCAACCTCCACCTGCAGGGTCTGGCTGACAGCTGCAGTGCCAACCTCCACCTGCATCCTCTGTCAGCACTCTGCAAGCTCCACCTCCAACTGCAAGGTCTGGCCGACAGGTGCTTTTCCAAAATCCACCTGCATCCTCTCTCAGCACCCTGCACGCTCCACCTCCACCTGCAGGGTCTGGCTGACAGCTGCAGTGCCAACCTCCACCTGCAGGGTCTGGCTGACAGCTGCAGTGCCAACCTCCACCTGCAGGGTCTGGCTGACAGCTGCAGTGCCAACCTCCACCTGCATCCTCTGTCAGCACTCTGCAAGCTCCACCTCCAACTGCAAGGTCTGGCCGACAGGTGCTTTTCCAAAATCCACCTGCATCCTCTCTCAGCACCCTGCACGCTCCACCTCCACCTGCAGGGTCTGGCTGATGGCTGCGTTGCAAACCTCCACCTGCAGACTCTATCAGCACTCTGCACGCTCCACCTCCACCTGCAGGGTCTGGCTGACAGCTGCAGTGCCAACCTCCACCTGCAGGGTCTGGCTGACAGCTGCAGTGCCAACCTCCACCTGCAGGGTCTGGCTGACAGCTGCAGTGCCAACCTCCACCTGCATCCTCTGTCAGCACTCTGCAAGCTCCACCTCCAACTGCAAGGTCTGGCCGACAGGTGCTTTTCCAAAATCCACCTGCATCCTCTCTCAGCACCCTGCACGCTCCACCTCCACCTGCAGGGTCTGGCTGACAGCTGCAGTGCCAACCTCCACCTGCATCCTCTGTCAGCACTCTGCAAGCTCCACCTCCAACTGCAAGGTCTGGCCGACAGGTGCTTTTCCAAAATCCACCTGCATCCTCTCTCAGCACCCTGCACGCTCCACCTCCACCTGCAGGGTCTGGCTGATGGCTGCGTTGCAAACCTCCACCTGCAGACTCTATCAGCACTCTGCACGCTCCACCTCCACCTGCAGGGTCTGGCTGACAGCTGCGTTGCCAACCTCCACCTGCATCCTCTGTCAGCAGTCTGCAAGCTCCACCTCCACCTGCAGGGTCTGGTCGACAGCTGCAACGCCAACCTCCACCTGCATCCTCTATCAGCACTCTGCAAACTCCACCTCCACCTGCAGGCTCTGGCTGACAGCTGCAGCCCCACTCCCCACCTGCAGACTGTCAGCACTCTGCAGGATCAACCTCCACCTGCAGGGTCTGGCCAACAGCTGCAGTGCTAACCTCCACCTGCATCCTCTGTCAGCACCCTGCAAGCTCCACCTCCACCTACAAGGTCTGGCTGACAGGTGAAGGTCCAACCTCCATCTGCATCCTCTGTCAGCACCCTGCAAGATCTGCCGCCACCTGTAGGTTCTGGTTGGCAACTACAGCCCCCATCCCCACCTGAAGCCTCCACCTGCAGGTTCTGGCCAACAGGTGTGGTTCTAGTCATCAGATATCTTTTAATGAGGAAAGCTGAATGGGATGAGGAAGATAGTGTGATGTAAATGTGTATACATCTAATAATGAATGTACTATGCTGTAAGATGGACACTCTCTTCTCTTTGACATAAAGATTGCATAGCTATATAAATTATTGGTTTTAATGTAAAAGGTTTAGTTGCTGCAACAAACCAATCCAGTGTCAGGGTTTCAACAACAGTGAATGTCTTCAAAACCTTAAACCTTGAGTGCTGATCACTACAAAGTGACATATGATAACGTGTCTTCCTTACCTGTCGAGCCATTTACAACTGACCTTTACTGAACTCATCAAATTAACTTCATCAAATTAACTGTTTCAAAATGTGGTTGCCTTGTTAGTACACTTCTAAACATGAATTGTATAAATAAAATTTTTGAAACATAATTTACTGATGTGGTTTATTTGAAAGTGGTTACAACTGCACAATTGCTATTTTATTGTAGTGAATTACTATTTTGTGCTGTAGTAACCAAACACAATACATTTGATTTGATGCTCTGTAGATGGACAGGGCACTACACAGTGTAACATCCCAGCTTGTTCCCTGACCTCACTGGATGACAACAGTGAAAATTTGTGAAGAAAGCACATAGAGCAAGGTCTGTCTTATATCTGTACAGTGGTGGATGAAGTACTCAGATTCTTTACTCAAATAAAAGTAGCAATACCACAGTGTAAAAATACTCTGTTACAAGTGAAGGTCCTGCATTCAAAATGTACTTAAATAAAAGAACAAAAGTATTAGCATCAAAATATCCTTAAAAGTACCAAAAGTAAAAGTGCTCATTATGCAGATTAGCACATTTCACATCGATGTATTTTATATTATTAATTTCTAATTGCTAATGCTCCAACCACCACCTTCAGCGACAAGTTGCAGCCCCAGGCTCCACTTGCAGTTTCTGACGCTGGGCAAGGCAAGGCTATTTATAGAGCACATTTTCATACATAAAGCCAATTCAAAGCCAAAATGCTTAACACAATGTATACAGATAGATAAAACATTAAAATAAATATACATAAACTATTAGACTGCAAATTAGATTGAAAACATTAAATGTCAATTAAATGCAAGAATTATATGACAGCATGTGGTAACATGCAAGTGTAGGTGCCCAGTACTTTTAGGATAAAAGTAGCACATACCGTTGATTCAGTTAATACAGTATATATGTGCCTTGCTGTTTTCTCCTGCAGTGTTAGTTCTTTTCTTGTGAATAGTGCAGGCCCTGTAAAACATAAAACAGACATAAATATTGGTCTGTTGGCTGCTGGTTCCTATAAAATAAGAAAGAAACATGTGTTATGTGTACATTGTTTAAAAAATGTACCAGCCACAAAATATCATCTCGGCTTTGAGCTAGATCTGATCTGCAGCTCCTTGATTGTCTTTAAATGAAATTAAATAGCTTTTTTTTATATCAGAGTGAGATCTCTATCATTTCTTTTGTTTGTTTTTTAAAAATCACCACCAGAATTCAAAGGTCTTTGCATTTTAGCTTGCTAAAGCAATGTCTACTATTTGTGTACTAGGCAATGTTTTTTTTCCTTTTATTAATTTAAAAAATATTGTTTTAATTAGTTTGATTTTTGATCATTTGTATTTGATTTAGTAACTCGACTGCAGTGCTGTTCTAAAACCTTCTGCACAGTGTCAAGGAATGTAGGCAGAGGTACTAAGGTTAAGGATAATCACCTTTATTGGCCAAGTATGTTACACACAAGGAATTTGTTTCTGGTACAGAACCGATGGCTCTAACCATTGAGGGCAACGGGCGTTCAGTGTCTTGTTTGGTCTTGAAGGACTTTTACACTGCAGTGGTTATGCTTTACTGACAAATCAACATGACGTTTACAAAATCAAAATAAAGTTGCAACTGAAGCATATGATCTCCTTTATGGTTTTGTAAGTGAATTCACTTCCAGTATGGTCCAGTATGTAGTCATAATGCTGTTATGAATACAGTTCAGATGTTACAGCCACAAGAGTCCCAGGCTATGTAAGAGCTGAAATGCATTGCACAATGATGTCCTTTCTGTTTATTACAGACCAGCAGGTGCACCTTTAAACTGAATACACCCTGCACTGATTTCAAACTCACCTGGGCAGGTGTTTGCCACGACAGCCATACTTGTGTAGGCTGAAAGCCAGCAGTAGCTCTACACAGACTGTGTGTAATAATGTAGGAAAACAAGCAGAGGGCTTAATTACAGGTGAGTATGTCTGAACAGAGCTTAGCATGGCGGGATATACAGAGGGTACTGCTAGAATAATAATGTGGTTTAATCATTTAAGACCACAAGTAGAGGGGGAGGACAGACTGGCAAATCTTAACTTGCTCAGATGGGATGTCAAGCAGTAAGTGGCTTTCATGTGACATCATTTACTGTCTGGCAGCCAGTTTGTGTCATCTCAGTAGCAGTGGCCAGACATGACTGTTTGTTTCTGACTAGGAACATATTTCACTGCTAATTTCAGTGTTTTGCTATTAAAGGAGTAGTTTCACAGTTTGGGAAATAATTCACTTTCTTACTGAGAGTCAGATGAGAAGATTAATAACCTTCTTGACCGGCCGACAAGTACTGGCAGCTGTCCTACCATCAGGTATGATCACCATAACAGTCATCATGAACAGAATCTTGGGGAACACACCATATGTACGAGTCCATACTGCTGCACGTGGTACAGGTGTCATGGGCCACTCCTGCCTTCCTGTTAGAAACTTCCTGATTTTCACCACTTCACCTTCTTCATTGTTGCTACTGACCATCAGAGGCTGATTCCACTCACCTGTAGCTTTTTATCCCCGTCCTATATATACTTCTTTGTTTTCTCCCTCTTGTTGTCAAATGGTGGTTTCTCTTGCTGCAGTTTTGTTTTGTTGTCTTTTTTCCCGCCTACAATTTTTTTTTAATGATTATTATTGCATAAATGCCTCTGCTGCTGTGTCGTAAGTCTCCTGATCTGGTTTTGTACTTGTAAATAAATAAATAACTGAAACATGTTCCCTGATCTTAGAGCAGAGCAACATGGTGGGGATATGAAAGTATGTGTTTAATGAGGCACATCTGTCCATGGTCACTGAGGAGTGGAATGCAGAGTAATGTTGTATGGATGCATCTGTAGCTGTCTGTTTACATGTGCTTCACCTCAGCCCGCCAGTGAATCCAGAGGCCGTGCTGGTACTTGGCACTAATGAAGACAGTGGTCACTCTCAATGTGTGTTGCCTGGATATGAAAAGAGAGGAAAGTTTATTTTGTCTTTTTCATTAGGAAAAATAAAAAGTCAGCTTTATTTGCTTGCTGTTCGCAAATGTTTTCAGATTTATTGGTTGAGTATGTTGAACACAGAATTTATGGTGTGGTTTGTTTCTGTTGCTCTAGCCATTGCTTCTGTTGGTAAAAATTATGTTGTACTTACCACAATGACTGCTGAGATCTATAGACATGCCTTAAAATAGATACAGCAAAGAAAGAAACAGGAGGAGTCAGATGATCAGACAGGTTCAAAACAGTAATTGGTCAAACCAACAGTGAGTGGTGTCCTTCATGTCCTTTATTGATCACGTTTGTTTCTGCTTCCAAAATAGGATTGAGCCACTTATAGATTTTCAACCTGTCTGATCATCACTTGTGTTACTTACCCAGAAACCTATTTTATGGCCAATAATAACTGATTATTGCAAACCAAAAGTGTCTGTTATTTCCACATTTAATAGTAATGTTATTATTAAATGTATTTTTTCTGTCTTTACACAGATTTACCTATAGTTCTTGTATATTTTGCTAAGGAATTATGATTGCAACACACATCAGGGACTACTGTATATATGAATAAAACAAAATAAATTTGGCCTCAACCTTTTTTAAGTCTTGTACAGAGAATTGCTTCTACAATTGGGTATAACATAGTCTAGCAGGTGAAGTATAATAAAATGGAATAATACATGATGATGTGCATTTACAGTATTTCACATGTTTTACATACTATAGTTCCTGAAAAAAGTATCTGAAGGTTTGGTGTCAGTGCATTTCTCCTTATATATATTTCTTAGGAATTTAACCCTCAGTATCTTTGTCCTGTAGCAGGATCATCTGCATAGAATGTTCAGGTCCACTGAGAGTATTTTTGTCTAAATACAATGAAAATTGCCTCACTCAGCTGGTACACCTGAGTATAGTGACTCTGATAAGAATTAGTTCTGTTTATTAAAACCTATAAAAGATAGAGGTAACACCCAACAATGCCTGACTGCTGTTTATGCTCTTTTTCTGTGGTGCTCACATGATCTGGTCCCAGGGAAGAGGACCTGTGTTGCCCAGCTCCAGTGAGGCAAAACCGTCCCAACCAAGCAACTGCCTCACAGCCCCAGGGCCTTCACTGTATGTTCACCTTGTGTCACTTGCTTTGTAGTAATTAATTACACAGTATTATAACTTTTTAGCCTTATATTGTGCTTACATGATTACATTTTTTTTTGCATTCAATTTACCAAAAAAGGTGCTATTGGTTGTTTATAGTATCTCTAAGTAAAACAGTATTTTACTGTGTAGGTCTCTGTGCCTTTAATCAATATTTTGAAGGTGATGAGGTACATATACAATGAAATAAAGTCAAGGAGTTCAACATGAGCAACAGCATATTTTGTCCAATTTCATAACATTCTATTTTGGAAAAGGTTCAAGGGGGCTTTGTAGTACGATGATGTGGAACCATAAAGTAGGTCTGTTCTTTCAGAGGAACTTTGTTGTTGTCTTTGCAGTTGATGTTTATGGATAAGATACAGTCTTATTCATCCTGAATGAATATTTTAGTGCCAAAGATGCTCAGTATACATAAAATAAATATGCATATACATAGTGTGCACACACAGCAAGAGTGGACTGTAATGATTTGTTTTTTGTCCAGTGGGTTGGGTTGATGGCTATGGAAGGAAGGATTTTTTTTCTAAAAATGGTAATAACTTATTAAAGTCGCAATAAAGAAATACTCTATTATGTGTGTAGGCCAACATTAGTCTACACAGTAACAACATTTGTATATGGAATACGGACAATGTGACTGAGAGGTAATTTAACACTTTAACATTATGGAACTGTCAGATTATTCTCCTGTAGGTGGGACTTCCCACAAACTAACCCATAGGTACAAAGGATACTGGATGTGCTTTTAAAGGTCGCATTAGTAAACTCGTTGTTCCCGGCAATAGTGTCCAATGAAATTAATGAAAGTTTCTTTTGTCCCACCTTCATTAGTCCGCTGGCCAATCAAAACCCTTACAGTTCAAGAACGCTCCATACGATAGGCTGGAGCGACGAATGTAACACAGTGATGGGCCAATTGTGTATGAAGGATGGTTCTTTCTGACCAATGGGCATTTAGGACGTAGACACCGAGATTATAAATAACAAGGTGACAGGCTAACTCGGTCTACGTTCATTGACTCCACTGGGTGCCAGAGAAGATCATCCCGGACTCTCGGAAAGCTGTAACAAATCGGTAATGTTTGCGCTTATTGACGTCCACACTTCCTTAATGCCCAGTTTGGACTATGGTTAAGTCTGTTTGTGTTTTGCGTCTATGTGGGAGCTGTCAGGATACGCTTGGAAAGCTAAGTTAGCTGTCACTGCTAACATTCGGTAACGTTAGTTTGTAAGCTAGGTCGGCCATTCAATGGTTTGGTTCCTAGGAATGCCTTGTGAATCAATTAGTACGTGTATTCCCAGTTTAGCTACAAGATAGGCACCCTGACTTGATGAGTGATGCTCGGCCAGCCACTGCGATATTCCTGCCGCACTGCCAGCATCAGCAGCGGGTCCGACACCGGGCACAGCGCGGGCAAGCTGCCTTGGCAGGCAGTTGAAAGTAAAATGTCTGACACTCTGGGCCTACCATACTCTGAATCAGTACGCTGCGAAGACACCCTTTTCAAAGACTTAGTGTCATACCGCCTCTTGTCATTGCACTAAAGCGCTGTTAGGCTTTATGTTGCCTGGACGTCCACCGTGCATGATTTTTCAAGCCCTATGTGACCGGCTGTCGTTCGTTTTTGACCTTCACCACTACTAGCTGGTTAGCTTAGCAACTTAGCTCCGGCCTTTCTCCTCTCCTCCAAGAGGACGGTCAGCCCAACCCAGGTCTAAACGGGTGACACAGTAATGCAAATGTACCTGTCCTTTGATTTTGCAAAAAGTTTAATCGTGTTTGTGTTGAACAAAATATACTAGTTTACTTGAGTTTGTATCATGGACTAAGCAAACTTCCAAGGAGGGATATCCTCCAGGTTTCAGCTAATGGCGTGTGAAAGTAGGAGGAACTTATCAAAGCCATTTATTCTGCAGCATGTGCAGCGGTTTATCTGAAGGTGATCTTGTAGCAGTCTATACCTCTGGATCAGTCTTTGTGCTGACCCGGCCGGTAGCAATACCAGCTTCACTCCTCCTTTGTCAAATAGTTGCCAGACAATCATTACACACACTAGATATTCTTTGTGACCAGGGCAAAACATAATTTTATTTTGGATTGGTAGCTTTATGCACAGGAACTTTATTTGCTCAAGTGTGCATTCTTAGAGCCAGAGCTGAATACGGGACAGCCTTGCTACACAATACTGCAGCTGTCAGTGGCAGGTCAGTAAAGAGCTATGACACAGAGCTACATCCTCCACCTCTCGGATCCACATCTGTTAAGACTCCAGGCTGCACATTTTTAAAATACCCAGAAGTCACCTGAGTTATAAACTAATCTTTGTAAAGTTGTTTGATATATTGTACACATCCTGTCATTTACATGTTTGTGTCCAGTGCTGTCTGTTTCAATCTCTGTTCATCTCCATGATGACCACTAGATGTCCATCTTTGCTTCAGCACCTGCCTGATAGGTGTTAGTGGCCCAGTCCATAAATAAGAAGTTTCAGGTTTGATTCCTGTGAATCCATTAACCAGACTGCTAAATCTACAGCCTGACCAACAGAAAGGACCATGTATGAACATAGACTAAAGTTGTGAAATGCTTCTACTCTCTCCAGATTCCAACCATGTATGCCTGCGCCAAGTTTGTCACTTCTCCTGCTGTGGTACGTCAGCTGTGTGATAATCTTTAAATATGTAGCACAGAGATTGCATGTGAGATTTCTACTTTGAATGCTGGTTCAAATAATAATGACCCATCAATAGTTTATTATGATGGTTTTAGGTGGAAAGTAGCTGTTACCTTCTGAATTGACTTTTTTATTTTTTAAAACTTGTACAAACCATCTTATGGAAGGCAAAATCTGGAGTGATTTCACTCCAAAGGATGTCTGCATTTAGGGGTTCACTGCTGCTTGACCTTTTTGGCAAAACAGAAGTTTTAACTGTTAGAGGGGAATAATGGGCAGGGTTGGTCAGTGCACTGTGACAGTTGTACATCTGGTGGCATTTTCATGTCAGCTGACTGTGCAGCATCTGGGACATTTCAGTTATGGAGGTGTTGTGGAGGACAAAGTTCCATGTTTACATCAGACCTCAGATCACCAGAGTACAAGTTAGATAGCCATAATTGTAGTTCTAGGGCTGGGTTGAATTAATACATAATTGATATGAAATATGGTGAATCAAGATTTGGTATAATTCAGTTTTGCTCACTTATTATTATTATTATTATTATTAGTAGTAGTAGTAGTTGTAGTAGTATGTAAGACTGGACTATAGTTGTATTGGTTCCAGGTGATTTTGCTGTTGAAGCACCTGTAGAGATGGGTAGTTGAGGGCTTTCTGTTTAGGTCATTGCAATAAAAATGAAGAGTGTGACACACTGGAAGTGTTAATATACAGGTTTTCAGAGTGTGTGGTTGTAATAACTTTGCTTGTCTGTGCAGCTACGTGGGGGGTCCAGAGTCCTCGCCAGGCCAGTCTCAGTGTCCCTCTTCAACAGATCTGAAGTCACAGTGGAGCAGCGGGTCAGTCCTTTCACCTGCAGTGATCTTCCAACAAATTTTTAGAGTTTTTTTTCTTTCTTGCAGACATAGGTTAAATACTGATATGTGAATAGAGTTGGCAAATATTGATAAAATCTGTAGTCAAGATATCAAGTGTTGGTGCTATATTCACATTATCATTTTTTGCCAATTGGTCATAAGAATTGCTACCTCAGTAAATGTACCAATTTTTTTTTTTTTTTATTAAATCATTGTATACATTATATCACCAACATCTGACTGAGCGCAAGACGTACTATACGCTTCCACAGGCTCTGACTAAAGCTCTGTTTCCACCAGAGGAACTTTCCCTGGGGAGTAGGTACATTTTTAGGAGTGTAGCTCCTCTATCTGCATTTCCACTGGAGGGTCCAGGACCTAAATTTGGTTCCGGGGCACAGTTCTACCCTTGTAAAAAGGACCTAGTCAGGGGGCAATACTTTCTGAAGGTCCAAGAGCTTTTGGGCTTGTAGTGCTGAATGTCACTGATTGGTCAAATGCAGTGCTCTAAAGCACAAGCATTTCACAGTCATATAATGCGAGTAAGTGTGTGCCAATATGAAAAATGATTTGGACTCACTGATGCAACTGACTCAAGTTCCTTCAGTCCTCAGTTTGTAATGACCATCTTATCGATAGACCTGCACAAAGAGACCAGTGCTTAAGTTTGTTGTATTGTGGAGCAACGTCGCCTGGTGTTTGACTGAGGGTGGAGCTCGGCTCCTCCACACATGGAGTGCAATAGGCAGAGAATGCCGTGGAGAACATGACTTCAGCTAAAGTGAAACATTACTAACACTATGGTTAGCACTACATGTGTTAACCATAGCGAGCATCTTGTATGCAGTATTCTTACAACTCTCCCGCCGACCATCCTGCTTTTACGTCAGTGGGCTAATTTCTTTAATCTCTCCTGGGCTTGAGCCCTACTTTGATACGCACATCACAATGTGCTTCAGGGGCTTTTACCTGAGGGGCAGTTCTTGGGCTTTAGTTCCTGGGAATAAAAACTACCAGCAACGTTCTTGTGGAAATGCAGCTTCAATGTATTTGTAACAAATTTATAGACCATATCTCAATTATAAAGTACTTATAAGGAGTGAATTATGATAAAACCTATATGTGCATTTAGTAAACCGTTTACAATGCTTTCCAACTGTGTAATATAGCTGTTTTTGCATTGCACTGCTGTACCATTGCACTGTATTATTAATATTCACTGGAGTCCCCCCCACAAAAAATAATCTTGTTTTGCTGCTTACTAGGTAACAATTTTCATTGTAAAAGTCTTAATTCAGTAATAAATCAAATGCACAAGTATATATTCACATGAATGCCTTCTCAAGCTTAATGAGTATTGAGTGACCATTGGTTCTTGGCACATGCCTGTACTGTAGCTGTTTAGTTGTCTGTCCTCTGAACCCTCTCTCAGGCCCTGTTGCCAGTCAGCCAGTCTGCAGTCCTGACTCGCTCCTTCCAGACCAGCGCTGTCTCCCAGGACATCGACACTGCTGCCAAGTTCATTGGTGCTGGTGCTGCCACAGTGGGTGTAGCTGGCTCAGGAGCTGGAATCGGAACAGTGTTCGGCAGCCTCATCATTGGCTATGCCAGGTAACATTAATGCACGTTAGTCCTTTGGAGAATTTGTTCAACAGAACTATGAAGGGTTGCTCAGTACTTTGAGACTTTGTCGGACTGCTTTGGATATTCACCACCATGACACACGACACACCTGACAATGGACAGGACTGTTGGGTCCCCTTTCTGATGTTGCTGTCATTTGTTTTAATCATTTGTCTATTAATTAGTGCTTATGTAGGTCAAAGATATCCTATGGAAATTTATGCAAGGCATAATAAAATTATTTGAGGAGTCCCTGATATACTCTGTTAAAATTAAATCGGCACAAATGTCAACGGAACAGCCTTTCCAATGACATAAGCTGCTGACTGAACTCAATTATTAGCTTTTTAACATAACGCGGTACCTGAGGTTATAGTACAGAACTTGACAGGTGTTGTCCAAAAGGAACTTGTGAGCACAAATAACTATGCAAGTTCAGAGTTATTTCCACACGTATGCATAAGAGGCATATTGGAAAACATTGCTCATGGACAACAGTGCAACCAAAGCACAGACGGTGCAAAACAGCATGTAGGTTTAAAAAAAAGCAAAATAATTCTAGACTTGAGTTAAATGCAGACCTGCCAGCTTGTGCACGCTTTGCATAGTAGGTATGTGTTGTGATATTAAAGTATGCTGGTATGATTGTCACTACACAAAATGCCACTGACACCTTGTGAGCTTGACTTGTTGTGTAGTAATGTTAGTCTACCCCAGTGAGCATCTGACCCATAGAGATAGGTCTGAAAAGCAAAACAAGAGTTTGACCAGTTATAGTGCCGGATTTAGGGATGATGACAGATGCATAGCTTTAATGTCATTTCAAGAGACAGTAGCTAGTATCTGTAAATTGACAGAACTCCTGACCTTGATTGTATCCTTCTTGTTCCCCTTCCTCACTCTGGCTGGCTCAAGTGAGGATCATTTTTGAACTCCTTTTAAAAAAGTAAATGGGCGGGGGGGACGAGGAGAGTTTCAATTGTGATTGGAGTTTGTTTGTTCAAGGTTGGCAGGTCTGTAAATGCCACACAGTCTTGGGTAAGAGTGATTGCTCTTACATTGGCAACAACAGCTTGGATGTAAACAAGGTCCAGTTTTTGTCATCTTGGAGCAAACTTGACATGATAATGGAGGTCACCAGTAATGATGAAATTTAATTTGTGCTGCTGATGCTCTGCAGCTCTCACAGTGCCTTCATTTCATTAAGGGATCTACATGGTATACGTGTCCCTGTGTGCACAGCCCCCTCTGTGCCTGTGTGCGTGCAGCCTGCAACCATCACTGCATTCATACTTGCCCCATGAGGCTTTGTGGAGTTGCCAATGTGCTCAGGCACTGTAAAGGGAATGAAATTGTGGATGCTGAGGAGAAAGGCTGGTTATGTTTTTGGTATTTATTGCATAAGATGATTGTTCTTCCTCTAAACCAGATGTGGAGAGAAGATTAGGAAAAAGACTTCATTAAACTCATGAAACCCATGCACATTAAAGAGGACAATATGTGGAGGGTTCTGTATTTTTGCATGTCTGTAGATCCGTTTAATTTACTGCATTGAATCGTGCACTTTACCAGCACACCATACTTCCATGCAGCAAATGCAGTGTGCCTTTTTGTTTAAATGTAGTGTCGAGGTCACATAATACTAGTGTGCCAGTTGGTAGCAAGGAGCCACATGCCCTTGCACACAGTTTAAAAAAAAATCACTGGCCGTCATAGTGATGAATTGCGTGGGGTTTTGATAGCGTGTGGAGGGTTTGAGGCACCCTCTACAGCGAGCATTCAGCCGGGCCTTGGTGCTCAGCAGGTAGACTGCTAAGCAACAGCGACTAATGCCCAGAGCAGTATGTCCTGATCATAAACTCCACTAGCAGAGAACAGTGTTACTGTTAACACTGTTCCTTGTTAATTTATTGTACTGTTTCAGTAACAGATGTTTTAGTCTACCTTTCTTGTATCAGAAGGTTAGCTAAAGAACCTACACCTGTATGTATAATAGAGTACTGTTCAGCAGCTCCGCAAGCTGTCCTACAAGCTGACCATCCAGTTAAATCTACACCTCAAACATTTTCAATGATCATTGAAGATGAGATTTATTCCAGGACTGTCATCTCAGACTGCTTTGAGCTTGACTTATGATTCTGCATTGAATCTATGCCATAAGTAATGCTAAGCTTTGTACCCTACGCTGTAGCCAGATATGCACCTTTCTGGATGTGTAACTGCACATCAGGGTGACGCAGACCACAAACGACTGATTTCCTCAGTCATATCTCTGTGGCTGGACAAGCATGGAAAAATCCCCCCTTGTTATTCCTAAGCTGGTTCAATCGTTGTACAGACCATCTCCTCTGATGTCTTCGCTCTTATCTGCATTGGAGTAATTTCAGTAAAAGCAACTGCTGTTTGACATTTATTAGTTTTAACTCCAACATGATCTGCTCACTTTTAGTCACCATTGTTATGTGGCGACGAAATTCAACATAGTGGCATAGATACACCACCACCAACTAGCATCTTGGCAGTGTAATTGCAGAGCGACACAAACACACCAGTGCATATGTATAAATGCTCACAACGGCATAGGTCACTTGCATAGCCTATGATGTAGGCTCTGCATACATCACACTTTAGTTAAGTGTATCTAATAAACTGTCAACTGGTATAAACACACAAGCCCCGGCTGCACATGGATCACAGTGCTTGGAAAACTTCTGCATAGGTGGAGAGAGGGTAAACCCCAAATTTGGAAGCACGAATAAGAAATGAATACCCTACACAAGGGTATGCGGAAGGCATGATTTGGCCTTTACTGGTTAGTGATTCCCTGTTTGTGTAGTAATAAGTTGTCCCACCCAGCTCCATGGCCATCTGTGAAATGTTGCTGTGTAACCATGTGTCAGTGAAAACGATATCAAATCAAATCAAATTTTATTTGTATAGCGCCAAATCACAACAAAAGTCATCTCAGGACACTTTACAAAGTAAGGTCTAGACCTTACTGTTATCAATATTATTACATAGGGAAAACCCAACAAACCCCCCTTGAGCAAGCACTTGGCGACAGTGGGGAGGAAAAACTCCCTTTAACGGAAGAAACCTCCGACAGACCCCGGCTCTTGG
>NW_018127972.1:96861-97523 GCF_001952655.1 Monopterus albus | reverse complement strand
AACCTGCAGAAAGGTACAGGAAGAGAGAGAGGACACACTACGGGAGAGAGGAGACACAAAGTTAGTAATGTGTAATGGTGGCATAGAGAGAGGAGAGGAGAGGAGAGCAGAGCAGGAGGGGAGGGGAAAGAATCTCAGAACATCATGGGGCCCCCCAGCAGCCTAGGCCTATAGCAGCATAACTAAGGGAGGGCTCAGGGTCACCTGATCTAACCCTAACTATAAGCTTTATCAAAAAGGAACGTCTTAGGTCTAATCTTAAAGGTAGAGAGAGGGTGTCCGCCTCTCGAACTGAGACTGGGAGTTGGTTCCATAGGAGAGGAGCTTGATAGCTAAAGGCTCTGCCTCCCATTCTGCTTCTAATTCCATGAAATATCTCAACACAATTACAAAAGGTCAAACTGATTCAGACTGAAAATCACAAAATTGTGTTGTCTGAGAAAATGTGATAATACAGTTTTTTTTAATCAAACAATACGGATAAAGATTTTGTGTAAGTTGTGTAATAGTGGATACTGTAACTGTAATACTAAACAAGTAAAAATGTATAAAGTGTTGTATATTACAGTGGATACTGCTGAACAGAAGGCCAGAGCACCAAAAAAATCCCTTCAGGTTTGATTTTTGGAAAATGAAATCCCCTGCAAAGCTCCCACTGCACA
>NW_018127972.1:57363-93858 GCF_001952655.1 Monopterus albus | reverse complement strand
CATCTTAATTTTAATTAGGTTCTTATGAATAACTCCTCTGGAGTTGATTCTTGATTTATATAATTTAGGTGGGCGGGGGGCAGACACAGTCTCTATGGGGTACTGGGAGTGTTGGGTGGGTAGCAGCTGCAAGGAGACATTAGAGAGGCGTGTAAGACTGCGACCCTGCATCCTGGACTCAACTCTGGGTTGTCATAATTTAGGTTGTAAAACAAACTCGTCCAGATTTCTAGATAAGAGAGCCGCACCACCCAAAGTGGGATGGATGCCGTCTCTGCTAATCAGACCAGGTTTTCCCCAAAATGTTTTCCAGTTGTCTATGAAGCCCACGTTATTTAATTAATTTCAGTCAGTCATTGTCACTCTGCCAATTTCTAGAAGTCCTGGCAGCTGTAGCTGATGTTTTCCACTTGGAAAGTGTTCTTTGTTTTTATACAGTTGAGAACAGATCAGACAAAAGCACTAAAATATTTGCTTAGGGAGGCCATGGTGTCTGCATGTGGCACCATGGCAGCCTTTTCTCTGAGTGCATATAAATCAACATACCCTAATGTTAAGCTGTTTTATACAGTATAGTGATACTTTGACCTGCTTAGAACGATGTCAGAGGAATGTTAGAGGTAGGCACATGTAACCAGAGTATCGGTTCAAAACAGAAGCCCTCTGTAAACACGGGATAGTTAACACTGCTGGCTTCGTCATTCACATGTAGGTTACATTTACATTAATGTTCCTCGCAGCTTCAGGCTGTTCTGCGGACAGTGTGTAGGCATGTGTGAAACCTTGTGGAACACCAGAAGCCTTGTATCCATTCTATAAGACTGATTTTTGCACATAATTAGCTGTTGACCTGGTCTCACTTTGTCCTGTCCTCCACAGGAACCCCTCCCTGAAGCAGCAGCTCTTCTCCTATGCCATCCTGGGCTTTGCCCTGTCTGAGGCTATGGGTCTCTTCTGTCTGATGGTGGCATTCCTCATCCTGTTTGCCATGTGAACCTGGAAACACACCCACACCTCTCTGCCCTTCACGTCCCTTTTTTCCTTTCCCTTCTTGCTCCCTTCTTCTGTCCGAAGGGGGTGTCCAGAATGGGAACTCCGAACGAGCTGATAGGCCATTCCAATCAATGGGAAATACAAAAATGGAAAAATATTTGCATCTGAGGTTAGCAAACCTTCAACATTTTTATGTTCTACACTCGTGTTTTTTTGTTTTGTTTAGTTTTTTTTTTTTTTTTAAGTTTTATGTAAGACCTCACTAAGGTCAAAATAATCTGTCCAAAATAAATGGTTGGGATAACTAAGCAGTCTGTACTGTTTGTTTTGTCATTGCCAAGTTAATGAACTGTTAGGTGGTTTGAAAAGATACTTTCAAGTTTTTGCCCTTCCTAGAAATGACTGCCATAATATAAATATCAGGAAATGTAGACTGGTAACTATCCACAGCAAAACTAGATCACCTGTGTTACCAAACAGTGTGAAGATGAAGTGGACAGCCATAAATGTTTTCCTTGCAGAAACAAGTGTCCCCACATATACTTGCTGTAGATCTTTATAATGTAATGTTTCATGAACAATGGTAATATGGTAGCATTCAGAATGAGTTGCAAGTTGTAGCACCAAAATGACCTTTGCCAGTTAAGGACATCCTTAATTTAAATGTTTGAAAATCATATGTACTTTTTTTCATGTAATCAGGACCATTTTGGACTTTTCAGCAATTAACTACAACTTTTTCTCTCGATCATTGCACATGCAGCTATAATTTTCCTTTTAGTGTTCTATGAAAATCAGCTTGTAGATGTTTGAAACTCGATCTGCATTTCGTTAGAGCTACAGCAGCAAACTGTCTTTCTTGAACCCTGAAAATGTTTTACAATTGTTTAAAGTGAAAAGCCTCATCTTCAAACTTAAGATAGAAACTGCATTGCTTGGGGAAACTATTTCATTTATCAAGTTTGTTTTATTTCCTATTAGCTAAGCTAAAGATTTGGCTCTTAGTGCAGGTGGCAACTTGTACCATAGTAAAAATAATGGAAAGAAATACCTACAGTAGTTAGAGGTACAAATTAACAAACTATAGTCTGCTTAATTGAACCATAAACTATATGCATTTGTTTAGTTTCTACTTTAACACTGTACTCTACTGTAACATTGTAAATGGAAAATGACCTTGAAGATGTGTTAACCATAGTCACAAAAAGACTGCGAAGTCAGACAAAATTACTAGTAAAAGGCACAGAATGATCAGAGATGCAAAATGACCATGGAGATTCAAACTGCTACATGCACAGATGCAAAACAACCGGTAACAAAAATGCTACACAAAAAAACCCATAAATGACTGCAAATAGAGAAAAATGGCCCTTGCTGTTTTTGAAATCCTTATACCTTTTCAGTCTGGGGCTTGTGCTCCATTGTAGGAAGGGTGGGGTCTTTTACATGTCTGTGTCTCATAATCTCTCCATGCAGTCAAGTTACTTGTCTGAAGTCAGAGATAATCAGAACAGCAGTGAACTTCATCCATCATTACAAGCTCTTTGTAAACGGCCTTTAAAATGAGCAGCTGTTGTGGAAAACTTCTCATCATCCAGTGTTTTTTACGAAGTCTCAGTTTACTGAAGTTTAAAGAGGAGAAAGCAAATTCACATCACCTAACAAGATCTGCGCTCAGGTCTCCCACTTTGGGGAGGGAGTAATGCTCACACATTAGTGGACACATTTTCCAAAGATAAGAAGTAACCTTGAAACTCTGGAACCGTTGTGATGTTTCTCATGAGAATATGCTTTTCACAACTTTTTCAGGCCACAATTAGTAGAGATTTTCAAGGAAAACTGTACATGTACACTACCAGTCAAAATTCCCATTTAGTTCAATGGGAAAACGTTTCCAAACCTTTGACTGGCAGCGTATGTTCTAATGCATGTTATACAACTGATTTAATTCCTGACTTGAACTGATTAGTACAAAGTCATAAGATGATAAACCTTTATTTGTCCCACAACAGGGAAATTCACAAAGCTACAGCAGCAAATGAATAGAAACAAGGCACTCATGGTTAAGAATAGAACAGTAATAGACAAGGTATTAGCAATATAAATATAATAAAAAGTAAACTATTGCACAGGGGTATGTATTTACAGTTTTTACAGTCTAGGTTTGTGAAGTCAGCTGTGTGGGGGAGGTGGTGCTACTGGGAGCAATGCTGGTCGTACAGCTTGACTGCAGCAGGAAGGAAAGACCTGCGATAACGCTCCACCACACACTGGAGGTAAACCAGCTTGATGTGCCTAATAGCTTAATGTGAAGCAGATGTGCTCATGATAAGCAACAGTTGACATTAACAGAGTTCATTTATAAAAAGTGAATGTGTTTAATTATGGCGCCAGTCGAACCACCGGGAGCAATTTGGGGTTCAGTGTCTTGCTCAGGGACACTTAGGCATGCAGGGGAGACCGGGAGTCGAACCACCAACTTGCTGGTTAGAAGACGACTAAGACAATCCTGCCATCAACCACAGACAAGGGACTGGCAGTCAGACTCCACTAAGTCTAGACCGGTCTACAGTTTATGTCTGCCCAGACAATACAACATTTGAGCATAGCTCCAACATGGGCACAAGCCATGAGGTGCAGAGACATTTCTGATGGAGAGGATGAGCATTGTAGTCAGGGGGGATTAGACTGGGAAAATATAAATTGCAGAGATATATCACCATCTACATATCAATCAACCCCAGCATGACACAATAGAGCCCAGATACTGCTCCAAATAAAAATGAGTGGGAAATTATTGGAATTGTGGCACCACACATTAATTTAGAGATAAAAGATATTGATGCACAACAGAAAAGAAAGGCCAAGATTTACTCTGATAACAAAAAGAGAGAAAGGGTGTGTCTGTGAGAACAGGTCCTACTGAAACAGGATAGGGTGGATAAATAAATTCTTAACCATGTAGCACACTACACAACGTGACCAGCAAGGAGGAGAAGAGGAGTTGAATAACCAACCGGACTTGTTAAGAAATACCACACAGAACCACATTCACCAGGAAAAACAATAACAGAGGCCACAGATGTGAAACACTACAACAGAGACTCTTAGTGAGGGACTACCACAACTTGTAATGAGAGGCCCCAGAAAATCAAAATGCTTCAAACACTGACAAGAATTTATTACTGTCAGTGCAATGACAAGAAATTATTGTGGAAATGTCAAGCCTCAGATGTTCTCTGCATCCTAGGCTGGTGACAGGTGCATGATGGGAATGTATCCAAGAGATGTGATGGAGAACTAATAGACATCCATGGTAATGCATCTTAGTACTGAGCCTGTAGTAACCTACGTAGTAATTAATTCATTGTAGTTATCCACTCGAGAATAATTAGATCCGAGATGCGGGTGACCCGAAAAAGCCCAAAGTTAACACCACCATGGTTTTGATTTGTCTGATAACCTTGTTATATTTTAACAGAGCGACATACTTAGCAATCTAAGTCAATTTTGTAAATGGTTAATAGTATACTTTTAACATCCACAATATTGTCGATCATGTGGCATTTAATGTGAAAATGATTTAATTTGATCTACAGTTATCAGAGTTTTCATTAAATAATTAATTGCTTAAGGAAATGATAGTTATGTGCGTCACTTTATTTTCACCGTACCACCATGAATACTATTCGAAACATCACAATTGAAAGATGAATTTTACTTTGAAAGTTCCCCCCGGATGCCCCGAGTGTTACCATTTCAGATCAGCTTGATTTGGGAGAAATCAGATCTAAAGTTACGTTATGTTAATGGACTGGTGGGGACGCATTCGGAATTAAACATAATATTCGCAGCCCATATTTCTTTAAACTGATGACGGCCGGGGATTGAGTTGATTCGTAAACGGATTCAAGGCAAACGACGTAATTTTGCGGACGACTTCATACTTTTTGGAGGCCTGGGGAAAACGCACTTAAGCTAACGAGAAAAAGCCACCATGTCGTGGGAAGAATTGCCTTGTTGTCTGGCTTCGCCTCTGTGTTCGCCTGCTCTGTGATCCCACTGGACGACACAGCAGCCAGAGGTAACTTCGCACTCAGCTGTCAGTACCGCTAAAAGTTAGCATTATACACTAGTCAAACCCAACGGTTTTGCTCTAGCTTGTTAGCTTCCGAGCCATGGCGGACAGCTTTGGAGAGGAGTCCAGTGGCAGTGCCCTTGGCTTAGGCGTTACCGGCCAGGGTAGTGGAGCCTCGCTGCTGCCGACTTTGACTAACTCTCTGCCGGGTGGGCACTCGATAGCCAGCGTTGCTCATTCAAGCTCGAACCCGGCCTCTCCTCCTCCCGCAGCGGCAGCGCAGAGTGGCCTTACGGCTGTGGTGGCACCTATGTCAGCTGTCACTGCTACCCCTGTCGGATTTGGGACCACATTCACCCCAGGCTCCTCGCCTCCGGTTGTGGCCGTGTCTCCGACTGTACACGCCTCCTCACCTCTCCCCGGTATTGGGCTAGGGGTCGGCGGGATGGCCGGGGTGTCAGGAGCGGGCCTCCTCTCCCAAATCCATGCCACTTCCTGGGACCCGACCCTCAGTACGGACTGGGACAACGAGAAGGCTTCCCAGCAGTGTATCTTGAGGATAAAGAGGTAACAAAACCACTTCCAAACCACAAAACGTTTTTTTTTTAAGTGTCATTTTCTGCGATTCTAGGTGAGCTGACGCCCAAATCGTCAAGGAGGTGAGGAAAAGTCGAAAGTGAAAGCTTTCATAAAGTTTCTGACATCACTGGAAACCTTTAGGGACTTTACAAATGAAGGGGAATTACAGAAAATCTCCGCATTTACTTTTTGTTTGCACATTATTTCTTTGTTCTGGTTCTCTCAATCTTGCCTTGTTTACTCGTTACCTTACGGAAGAACCTTGTACACACACATTGAGAGCCACTGTACCGCGAACAAATTGCTCACGTGTTCAACACACCTGGCCAATAAAGCTGATTCTGATTTTACTGTTTTATAGACTATAATACAGGGACCATAAGGTCACGTCTTTAGTTTGTTTTCATCTAAATTTAGATGTAAAACTCACTGCAACCATTCTTGTCTTTTAAAGCTGTCATGCTGCATCCTAATTAAACTGGAGAAAAGGTTATTGAAGTCAGTTCAGCCAAATTTCAAAAAGATATGTTTCGCTTAAGTATTTACAGAAAGTATATCAGTTTCTTCGGATTTCATTGTGGACACTTTGAACCATGGGCGGAGCCAGGGGGTGGCCAGGGGTGACATCAGCCACCCCCAGAATATGATTGGCCACCCCTACTAGAGTCAAATTATGATGCTTGTCAGTATTAATGAATGAAAAATGGAAAACTGACATTGTTGGTTTAGATAAACCTAACATTTTTTAGGTGCTTTATAGTTGATATTGGTTAAATTAGTCTTATTTTATATCAAGCATGCAGCATGAAATTTGCAACAGGTTGGGTACCCTAAAAAACATAGGTGTAACAGGTAAAAAAACAACAGCAAATGTCTATATGAATTCACAGGTATGGGCATGGGTAAAAAAAAAAATAGACTAAATGGGGGTGGGTAACGAGTGAGATAAACATAATGTAAAATAAATAAATGAATGTGCGGTTTCTTTTAACCATCTAATCCAGCATAATTTTATCATGCTTAAATAACCAATACATTTATAGTGAAGGCCTATGGCACAACCTTTGACCCCTTAACTCGCATCCAGCTAGGATCAGTCAGGTCACTCAGACATCAATGTAGGCTAGGCGTCAGTGTGTCAAACTGGATATCCTAAAGGTGAAAATAGCCCGTGGTGAATACAGTATTGTGGACAATACACAATACATCATCGAAGGTGAAGTCGGACATATGGGAGAAATTCGGTGTGGTTACAGACAGTGAGAACAACGTTATCAGCGGCTTTGCTGCTTGTAAATAGTGCCACAAGTATTAGCATTTGATAGCTGCAAGCTGGGCACTGTCTCACTACGGAACCACTGCAGAGCCCAGGTCCATCAACAGATACTTTTCCAAGTGACTGTGTAGCTTAAACTCTGTTTTAATTAATCGGGATGGGTCTGGATTTCATTTAGAAATAACTCCAGGTAATGGGTTGGGTCTGATACAGAGCTTTGCCGGTGCAGCATTTCAAATTTGGACTAATACAGGACTGTCTCATTTTTAAACAAAATAACATTTTATTTGTTAATAATATATGGTTTATTATTTCATAGAACTAGAGGTTTAATTTACTTTTTAGATGCTTTTCAAATGTGCCACCCTTCTCCGAGTCTGTGCCCCAGCCAGGCCACCCTGTCCAAATTGTTCTAGATCACTCCCTGCTTTTAACTACCTGGAACTACTTTCTGCCAAAGAATTAGCCTGTCTGAAGATTGTTCACAGACAGGTTGTTTATGGAAAAATATGTGTGAATGTCATAACAGAAGTTTCAGTGATAGATATGTCTTGTTTGAGCTCTGTGTAAGACTCCTCCATGTCTTCAGAGACATTGTGTTCCCTACTTCTTTCTCTCTGTTTCTGCAGGGATATCATGTCCATCTACAAGGAACCTCCACCAGGGATGTTTGTTGTCCCTGATCCTCAAGACATGACCAAGGTAAAATGACTGATCACATCTGACAAAGCTTTCACAATATGACCCTATATACTTGTCATATCATGTTTTGTATCCTGATAAAATTCACACAAATTGACTAGAGATCATATGTGTTGCTGGAGCTACTTGTTACCTGTTGTTAAAATGAGATGGGAACAATATTAGCTAATTTAAGCAGAGGTTTAGCTGCTGTTATGACAGGGGATAGACCCTCTATTGCTCCGTTTCCACTTTCAAAACCTAATGACTGGGATATCCCTTACTTCGCTTAACTGTCACCAAGCATAGCTTCCTGAGTTGACGTGGACCGACCTGTTTTGTTTTTCCACTGTGTTTGCTCTCTGTCGGTCTCTGTTAAGAGGAGGGAGGGGCTGCTGCTCTCACACACGCAGTCAGCTGTGTGGTGCTTATAATGCTCATGCTTGAGTTGTGAAAACATGGACATTTAACCAGTCACTGGAGACTGCTCTGCGCACACACACCCGGAGATCATTGATATGTGAAGTGATCCTGGTGACATTACCTTAAGTGTAAATACTTCTGTAGTATCTCTTTTCAGTGTTGCACTTTTTAGATAGCCCCTGCACTCTCATCTTGTTCATTTTTGTGTGTATGTCTGAATGAAGCCAGGAGAACATAACATAAAAGGGCCCTATATGTGAATGACAGAAAACGTCACCTTAACAGACTGATGAACCAACAACAATTGGTTTCTCATGGCTGAAGGGGCTACATTGTATAAATATTTGCTGCAGCACCATCTCAGCCAAGAACAGAGACATAAGCATTCATGATCTCCACCCAAAAACACCTCCAGGCTGCATAGAAGAAAAGAATAAGCCAATTAGCTTCACATGATGGAATGGCAGCACAGTGTCCAGACTTTTCAGATGAAGAGTGAAAAAATATCTAAAAATAACTTTAGTATTAGATTTATTTAGACAGACATCTGTTTGTTACAAAACCAACCTGCTATATACATATACTCACACGGGCGGCTTTTTCTAGTACTTTCAACCACATCTCACTCTGTTCATCTGCAAATAAAGTTTGCCCATTGGTCATAGAAATGGCTCAGCTGTCAGATTACCCAGAGGAGCCATTTCCATGACAACTGAACAAACTCCAGCTGCAGATGAACACTTAGACCCCATTTACACTTAATATTAAAATGCATCTTAATGCATCCTTGGCAATTGGATCATAAGTGGACAGCGTAAAATAAATATAAGTGTAAACGACCACTGAGGTGGATTGTAATCCGAACACTGGAACCACTTCCGGAGGTGGTCTGGGAAGCATTTGACCACGTATTGTTTGTAGCGTAAACACAAATGCATTATAATTGTACCTGTAGCCATCTTGACACTTGGAGATGCATGTATATTGACAGGTGTAAACAACGATGTGTCTCACTGTCCACTTGTGATCTGATCGTCCAAGACGCATTTTAAAACCGAGTCTAAATAGGGCCTTAGAATTACGCGTGAAAGCTCAGAATAAAACCTGTAAGAAAACCTTTAGATTAGATTGTCAAGCTTTCCAATGTGCAGCTAAAAGCTAAATTGACAAAGGAAATTGTTACCATAGCTCCAGCTGTCTAGTTATTCTGAACACTGCAAAATTCTGCAATTAATACACGTGATTAAGTAAATCAGAGATTGCTTGTAGAATGAGGGGCTTTGATAAATATTGTGTGAATGTTGTCTAGGTCAGATGTTTTGATGAATGGTTTGTTGATCCCAGGCATCACTCTCCCACATGCACATCCACCCCCAACCTGTCTTCCCCGACATACTAACTTCCTCCCATGAATCTGACTTCTCTGCCTCATGACTTAACTGTTTCTGTCTTTCATGCCCTGCAGATCCATGCTCTGATCACAGGGCCATTTGACACACCATACGAGGGTGGCTTCTTCCTCTTCCTTTTCCGGTGCCCCCCCGACTACCCGATCCACCCACCCCGGGTCAAGCTCATCACCACTGGACACAACACTGTCCGCTTCAACCCCAACTTCTACCGCAACGGCAAGGTCTGCCTTAGCATCCTGGGGTGAGTCAAGGTTCATCAGTCAAATCAGTCCAGTAAATCCTGTTTGTATTACAGACATTTCACAGTACAATTCAGTACACTCTCAAAATCAGCTCACAGAGACTTGACACTTTCTCAACAAATGCACCACAATATAACCCTATCTGTACTGTTTTATTTATTTATGTTTTAAATTACTTAATTTGAAAGTTTTAATAATGCTGGCAGTATGATCTGTGAATCCTTCATAGTGTTGCGTTCACATGCCCTGATGACAGAGCTTTTCCATTCAGCTGTATCAGAGGCTGTGATGTTATAAACCTCAACAGGAAATACAAATACGTACCTGACAGGAGTCATAAAAAAACTCACAGTTGCAGTAGTTGTATAGAATGATAAAAGATAAGATAAACCTTTATTAGTCCCATGATGGGGAAATTCACACTGTTACAGCAGCAAAGGGATAGAAACAGGCACTCTGTGTTAAGAATCAAAAAGTAACAGGCAAGGTATTATAAATATAAACAATTGTAATATGACAGCAGCGGGAAGGAAGGATGTGTGATAACGCTCCATCATGCACTTGGAGTGGAGCAGTCTGGCACTGATGGTGCTGCCCAGGGATGTTAGCTTGGCCAACATCCTTCTGTCAGCCGCCACCTGCACTGGGTCAAGGGGACTTCCCAGGACAGAGATGGACCTCTTAACCAGTTTGTCTAGTCTTTTCCTGAGCTGCCCCAGCAGACCACTCCGTAGAAAATGGTTGATGCCACCACTGTGTCAAAGAAGGTCCTCAGGAGTGTCCCCTGCGCTCCAAACAACCTTAATCTCCTCAGCAGGTGGAGTCTGCTGTGGTCTTTCTTGTAAAGTGCCTCAGTGTTGTTTGACCAGTCACCTGGGCTGTTGTCAACGTCAGATTGGAGCTGGAGTGTGTGGGCGGGGAGCTGGGCTGCTAGCAGGGGCACAGCACCCCTGCTGTGAGCTGGACATTGTGGAGAGTGGGGTGGGTGTGGGAGAGGGGACAGGACAGCTCACTGGGAGTACAGAGGAGGTGAGCTGTAGCAGGGATGACTGTGTAGGCGGAGGGGCAGGAGGACACCACTTCTGGTCCCTTCCAACCCAGGAGTCTTTTCTGCTGCAGCTGTCCCTCCATCCTCCTCCTGTAGTTGGCCTTCCCCTCATGGACCTTCTACCTGAGTTTCCTCTGCACAGCTCTTGGCTCGTCATTGATCTAAATGCCCTCTTTTTCTCCTTTAGCAAAGCCTTTATATCAGATTTGATCCATGGCTTGCTGTTGGAGAAGCACAGAACAACCCTGGTGGGTACAGTGTTTTCCACACAGAGGTTAATATAGTCCGTTATACAGTGCGTGAGACTGTCAATGTCCTTCCTCTGCGGATGACTTAGTTCTTCCCACACACTGTCAAAATAGTCTTTCAGAGCCTCTCCAGTCTCCTTAGACCATTTCCTTTACTGTATGGGTAATAACAGTTTCTCTGTGCACAAAGGTGGTACATAGGCAAAAGATGAACCAGGTTGTGATCTGATCTTCCCAGGGGAACGAGGGGTGATGACTGATAACCCTCCTTGGTGTTGGCATGTAATAGAGCACATAAACACACCATTCCAGATGTGTGCTCCCGCTGGATGGTCAGAGCTGGAAAATGTGTACTGTATTCAGTATTGTTGGTAAACAAAAAGCTGTAGGCAAAGAAGTAATAGTAAGCATTAGATCCCAAGACTCTGCAGTAGGAAGGGACAACTGGTTAGGGTTAAGGTGAAAGCTAGGTTCAGATTAAGGTAAGGGGAAACACATACAGTATGTACAGGAAATCGTCTTCGCCTCCCCCAAAATCTACTCCTAATGCTAATGAAGAAGTAACTCTTCAAAGTAGTGACACTTTACAAGGAAAATGTCAGGCAGTGTATATGATGGTGAGTTCTGATGAGAAGACAACTACTCTATAGAACAGCTGTTGTACATGACCATTTGAGCTGGAGTATAATGAGGAGAAAATGGTGCTGAGACTCACAGTTCACAACAGAATTTTATTTGCAACCCTGAATGGAGCCACTGTTGGAGGCAGTGGAGCAAGCCAGTGGTGCTGTGAATGAACTGATGTGTGATTAAGCCATCCCGATCCATATCATTTTTTTCACAGCCATGAGCCAGCTGTTGTCAATCTAGAATTTTTCTCTCTGAAAAATTAGGTGGAACGATACACATAGCTCACGAGGCAAGACAATAAATACACAGTGTTGGGTCCACGAGATGAGATGACATTTTAAAACTATTTTTAAGAATTCTTCAATGATGAAATATGATTAGTTGTTTATTCAACTCAAAGTCACAAAATGCAAAACAATGCAGGTGCATTTTGAAATGTTTTAACTACTCATCTTATACTGAGTGTCACTTCAGTTCTACTTTGAGTATGAATTGTCAGTGCAGTAAAAAACAACAATATGCAGCACTGTAAAAGGTTTTGCCACAGCTTCTCTCCTGAATGATTTCACATAAGTCTCTTCAGACCTTGTAACTGAACTGTGCATGAGCTTCTAACTGAACCCCTTTTCACAAATTTAACATATCAAAGTGGCAGGGGCATCTTCTATGCTAATTTCACACTCCGTCATGCCAGCTACTGCTCTTGTTCTGTTATGTACAGATATTGCGAGACAGCTTTCATCTCGGCGATAAATATCTATCCATCCATCATTTTCCTCCGCTTATCCGGAACTGGGTCACAGGGGCAGCAGTCTAAGCAAAGATGCCCAGACTTCCCTCTCTCCAGACACTTCCTCCAGCTCCTACGGGGGAATGTCAAGGCGTTCCCAGGCCAGCCGAGAGACATAGTCCCTCCAGCGTGTCCTGGGTCTTCCCCGGGGCCTCCTTCGTGGGACATGCCCGGAACACCTCCCTAGGAAGGCGCCCAGGAGGCATCCGAAACAGATGCCCGAGCCACCTCAGCTGGCTCCTCTCGATGTGGAGGAGCAGCGGTTCTACTCTGAGCTCCTCTCGGGTGACTGAGCTCCTCACCCTATCTCTAAGGGTGCGCCCGGCGATAAATATCATCGCATTTTAATATTGTGAGATCTCGTCATACCCCTAGTCAGAAATGCGGTTTGCTTCATGGAGCACAGTTTGTCCAGTCAGAACCCCTCGAAGGTGGGCTTTGCCTTGCTGATGAATCCACCATGGAACTCGCAGATGGAATGTTGAAATGAGTCCCAGTTTTAGAGATTGTTTCACAAGCGAAAACACCACGTGTTATAAATGCAGCTGTGTGTTTTGTAACATTGAGTTTGAATGGATTTTGTGGATGTATTACAGTACAGGGGCATTTTATTTTGACCATTTAGAGAGCTCTGCAAGTTGTTACAAAAACTAAAATATGGCCTCATGTTCCACGAATTGACTGGCACTAATAGAAGCTGTAAGATGTTTGGCACAGTCACTGGTATGGTCCTTTAAGAATGGCCAGTCCTGGTGAGAGAACAACTTTGAGTTAACTTGTTGTAAGCTACTGTATGGTGCTGTAATGTATATGTGTGTACGTGTGTGTGTATGTGTCTGTAGGACATGGACAGGGCCAGCATGGAGTCCAGCCCAGAGTATCTCATCTGTTCTCATCTCCATCCAGTCTCTGATGACTGAGAACCCCTATCACAATGAACCCGGCTTTGAACAGGTACTCTGTCTGTGTGTGTTTTCTTTTAAATGTTAAACACAGGGAAGGCCTCAGGCTGAGTCTTACATCTAGGAGGTGGCACCAAAAACAAATTTAAAGCTTTCATGTAAGTCTCTGTTTTGCCCCGGGGGAACGGATTAACATGTCGCGACCAAGTAAATGCCAAACTAAAACACAAACCTAAGCACAAGTGTGACATATAGCTATACCTATTTCATTATCACGAGTATAGACCACAGCTCATCTTATGTTTGTTTTAACGCACCTTGCATTAATTTACTGCTGCTGTGTGTGTGTGTGTGTCAGGAGCGCCACCCAGGAGACAGTAAGAACTACAACGAGTGTATTCGCCATGAAACCATGAGGGTGGCAGTGTGTGACATGCTGGAAGGCAAAGTCACCTGTCCTGAAGCTCTGGGGTGAGACAGCTCATCTTTACTGTTCCCTCCTGCAAGCAACATTTTTTTCTGTCCTCACCTTCTCACACCTCTTTTTCTTTCACTCACTCTTCTGTTCTTTCTTACTTATGCGTGTGATATTAGGAGCGTGATGGAAAAGTCCTTCCTAGAGTACTATGATTTCTATGAGGGAGTCTGCAAAGAGAGACTGCATCTACAGGGCCAGAACATGCAGGTGACTACTATTGTTATTAATATTTCTTTTAATCAGTTTTCCTCTCATTTGTGCTTTTAATTTTCCATTAATGATGCAAAGTTTTGCTAATATGCAGAACATGCAGGTGACTACTATTGTTATTAATATTTCTTTTAATCGGTTTTCCTCTCATTTGTGCCTTTAATTTTCCATTAATTATGCAAAGTTTTGCTAATATACATACAACTTAGGGATGGAGCAACTTCACATATCTCAAAAAAATGCAAGTAGGGTTGGTGTTCATGTGATGCTACCTAGCAGTCATCAAAATTGAAGCATAAATGTTTGGAGGTACACCACTGCTTTGCCAATGGTACTTCAATGTGAGTCTCTACTGAGTGGTATGTACCTCAGCTTTGTGCTCACAGCTTGGCATATTTTCAGTAGGGAAGATGCAGGAAAAACAAAAAAAAAAGCAGATTTGTTAGTCTTTTAATTTGAAAAGATTAAACATTAAGTTGGTGCCACATTTTCCGATTTTCAAATTTGCAGTATCTGCAATATTGTATAATTTATACAAAAGATAATCTAGAATATTTACAAACATTTAGCATATTTTGTGTTATTGCAAAAGACTTGCATATTCTCTTACATTTTTTTTTGTCCTGGTCAAATAAATGGTGGACACCCAAGTACTTAAATGGTTAAGCCTTTTGTTACACATCAAATCCCCACTCTCTCCATGTTTCCTGTCTATACAAATGCCAAAAAGTCATCTTAAAAAAAATCAATTTGCATGTAACTGTAATGGATGCTGTAGGAGAGAGGAATAACTTCATGGGAGAGAAAAAGTGAGTAAAAAAACACCCTAAATACGTTTAGAACTACAAATGAACTTTCTTCTGTTGATTCTTAGTTTGTTTGTTTTTTATTTTGCCATTGAAATAGGCCATCACTTCTCAAAATAACTTCATGACTTTAATGCTTTGTCCAGACCCACATTACATAAATTAATTTTGTCCTGTATTGTAAAATGTTAGAATATCACATTTAATCAAAAGACTGTTATGTGGAGTGTAATTGCTAGCTCTACGTCCATCCCTCCTGCTCCATCCGGGCTCAGCAGCGGCTTTGCGCACGCATGATTCATCTGCAGTGTGGACGTGGAGCGGTGTGGGTCTCGGGACAGGGGAGGGCCTCACGGCAGCACCCGCTGCTTGTTGAGGACAGTAACTGCAGAGTGATATGTGCTTTCACGTCAGTCTCCAAAGCACCAGAAAAAGTCGCTAGATTTGTTGTTAGTCGCTTTTGACAAAAGGAGTCGCCAAGAGGATTTGGAAAGTCACCAGATTTAGCGAGAAAGTTGGCAACACTGTGTACAGGTGTACCTAATAAAGTAATGAGTGAGTTTATACTGCATGTATGAGGATAAATGGCAGTGTAAAACAACACATAAATGATCTTTCTGTGACATGAACACATACAGATTAAAGCCTTAAGTTCCATATCTACTGTAGCAAGCACAGGACGAACACGTGTAATTACGGCAAATACTACTGTGGATATGCAAAGTTGGATCACTTCTCTTTGTTTTTCTGGCTCAATCCAGGACCCATTTGGTGAGAAGCGTGGTCGTTTTGACTACCAGGGCCTGCTGGCTCGCCTCAGTGCCACCCACAGGCGAATACGGGAGAAAAACCTGGCAGAGGACGAACACAACGATGATGATTCAGATTCAGACACCAGCTCTTCAGAGACAGACCCTGACAGTCTAGGCAGCTCCCAGCCCTGACTCCCCAGGCAGGCCTGGACTTCAAGCCAGGTCAGGGACTAAAGACAAGGGGATGTGTTTTTCTGTTTCTGTTTGCTGTGGAGGAGCAAAATCACTAAAAGAGAATGCAATGCCTATGTTTAAGGCTTTAGTGATTCCAGGGTTCATCTGCATTGGATTCTGTGGTGTGAATGCTCCAGAGAGAGAAGAAATGGTAATTCTCTCCTGACAGTGAAAGATGATCACCATGTGCTGGTCAAATGCTTGCAAGTTTGGCCTGGAGTGGTGCATTTGTGCTACTTTTGTAGCTAACCTGCTCTCATTTTGATGTCTTGGTTGATTCTAAAACGCAAGATGGCTGTCCAAATGTCTAATATTGTGAGATTAGTCAGCCAATGTTGCTTGTGAAATGTTAGTTTCATGTCTCAATGACAAAAGTACATGTGACAACATTCTGAAGCAGTCGTTCCACTTTGAACTCAAGAGGGGAGAAAGAAGAGACAAACCATTTCTCAATGGACGGTAGTTGAAGAAAGTGAACATTTGCCAAGATTTCACATGGTGAAACCACACCACACCTCTGAGACTGGACCTCAGCTGCCTCCACAAGCAGCCCACATAAAAACATCAGCAGCTCTTGTTTGAAAATACAGTGATTAATGTGTAATATACTAAAAGTTCTGCTTAGCCTTCAGTTCCAATAGTGCTGTTGAACTGACAGTAAATTTGTTTACCAGATAAGATGCTGTTAGACATACACATTTATACCCTTTCTTATGCTGTTTTCTCATCGTCATTACGAAACTAATGCTAATTTGTGGTGTGTCAGGTGGGTTGTTTATTTGGGAAGCCTGCTGTTCTTTGGGTTGCTGCCTCTTGTGTTTAACCAGTCGAGAACCATCTCGCACTTGAGGAAGATCCACCTGGACTTGGGGCAACTAACGGAAGCAACATCTTAGGAACTTTTCCAAGTGTCTATATTGCAGATAACTCAGTTTGTCTGTTCTTTCTGAATGAGTGTGGCCTGGCCAAAGGCTTTGGTTGCATCTGTACAGAGATACACACAGAAGTTAAATCACATTTTAGGTTTTTCATACATAGTTTGATTTAACAATTTAACAATACCTTTTGTTGATAATAAACAGGTAAACCCCAAGTAACAGTTGGAATTTGAGAACCATCCTTTTCACCACTAGATGTCAACACAGAGTGGGTTTGGTGTTACAGCATCCCATCAGACCTATAAAGAAACTGAAGATTAGCCAGCCTTTCTCAGTTGACACGTTTGTTCACTGCCACTGCCTATGTTGAACTTCTCAACGGCACAGTAAATGAATATAGTTGTTGACATTCAGCATCACTAACAATCTGACTGTTCTCCAGTTTAAAAAAAAGAAAGTGGGGGGCAACGTTTGTAGGGATTTGAGTGGATAGGTTCAGATCTTTTTTTTTTTTTTTTTCCACCAAATCTGACTGTACACTACTCACATACCCATATGTACAGTGAAAGTGTTGCTGGTTGCCGTAACCATACCACCTGTTCATTCTGGCTGTGAAGAGATCCTTTTCTCACTTGACTCAGTTGCAAAAGATGGGAGAAAATCATTAGTCCTCATTCTGGTTCACATGGAGATTTTGTACTCGAAGACCGCACTGGAGGATAACTTGCTCAGATTGAGGAAACTTCAGGCTAATTGCAAAATTTATTTAAAAAAATATTTTAATGTAAATAAGGGATTTCTTCACAGTCGGAGAAGGAACGATTCTACTGACCAGTCACTTCATTTAGGTAACATACTGGATGTGATTTATCTTTTCAAGGAATTGTTCAACATTTTTGGAAAATTTGCTCATTTGATCTTCAAATTAATACCTCTCTCATGTTTGTACAGTAAATCAGAAGCAGCCTGTTGGTGTAGCATAAAGACTGCATATGGGGACACAGCTAGCCTGTCAGAGAGGAAAAATAGAAACTCCTACCAGCACCCCTGAATCACCCTAACATTTTAGCATGTTATATGTCCTTTGTTTTTCTGTACATAAGTGTAAGAATGACAATTTGCTGTTGTACAACTCTGGAACGTCATCACGCTGCCAACTGTTTTATCAAAGTAAACTGCAGAAATGTGGTGTTCATGTTAAGAAGTAATGTACCAGGAATGAACGCTTGCATGTGCGTGAGTGGCCAATGCAGCGCCTTGCCGAACGATGTCACACTGTGTTGCAGGAAAAGCTGAACCAGAATAAACTTGAAGTCTGTCTGAATGTGGCCTAACTGTAGTCCAGAAATGAAATCGGCATACAGTAGTTTCCAAAATGTTGTACTATTCCTTTAAGTCCAAACACAGACTTCAGCTTCAGCATACTGCCCTTCTCATGCTATTTCAAGATGTTCTTCAACATGGTGAGACAATGTTTGAGACACATGAGTTACTGTTGGGCTTGTTGTAGTTCCTTTCTGCCTACCATTGTGCTCCAAAGTCTGCCTGTAGCGCTCCACAGACATGTTGATGGAGAGAACAGCAGTGTGCCTCTGCTGACGGCATTTTGTCAAGCCCTGGTTAGTTTGCTGAAGATACAAATGAGTTACTAATATAGGGCATTCTTTTTTATCTCTTTTAATATGTATCGAATGGTTACATAAGAAGCACTTACTAGCAGAATATATGTGATTGCCAAAATGTTGATTGCAACAGACTTCTTGAAGGGAAGATAGAGACATATCCCTGTTTGGTTATGTTGTTTTTTGCTTAAAGCAGGGTTCTTTTGCTTGGCTTACTGCCACAAGTGATCATTTCCAGGTCGTGAAAATGTTGGTATTGTACAGAAGTTCTGGAAAAGTACCGAATAAAATGTTTTTCAGTCCTGATATATGTAACTAGTGTTTATTCCCTGTAGGTGAGCACCCACTTTCTCTGCAAAGGTGGTGTAGGCAAGAGTGGGAACTTTTTTATTGAAATTTTTTTTAAGTAAATAGAATCCCTACAGGAGACCAACACCTTTCTTCAAATGTTGATGCACTGTTTCTCTTCATTCCATTAACTTCAACAATAGGGAAAAAATGATTAAGTCAGTATTTACTCACCCCCCTGCCTCCCCCTGTCCAGGCTGAGTGCTGGGACCCCTGCCTCTTCCCTCCCTGCACTGCTTAATGTCTTGGCCAGCCTGGTCGATTTTCCTCATGGGTCTTGTCACAGCAGTGCTGTCTGAGCAACCCATAGATGTATTAATGTCAGTGCTTGCTCCTGTGACTCTCAGTTTACTCTTCATGAGAAATTGACTTGTTTGATGCAGTTTTGCATGTTCAAATGAACAGCAACAAAAATGTTACAGTCATAATTTTTAGTTTTCTCAGTTACAGTGGATGTATGGAAGTCCAGCACTGACAACAGTACACTTACAATATAGTAGTGTGTATTATCATTATATAATATATAATACAGTTCATGATCTGATTTCATCATCACACAAAAGTTTATTAATTTAAAGTTTTCTGCATGTTAAAAGACACAAGCTGACAACTAAGCAAGAGAAGGTAAGAAAAAAAAACTTGACTAGCCTTTCTCTTAGGACACTGAAAGGCATCCCAGATTCTGCAAAGGTTTTTGGTTGAGATAAAATTAGCATTTGCCATGCACTTGTTTTTGTTTCCACTGCTCCACATTTCCTTTGGGCATTATGTGTCTGACCAAGATGCCACATGGGAGGTTTATGCTACCCCATCTCCACCTCTGCCCCCCAAATGAAAACAAAAAAGGAAGAGAGTCACTTTCAGGAATTATATGTACAATGATATTCATATTTATTTCTGATGGTAGGGATTGTTTTACCCCCAGAGTTGACTCAAGGGTCGGAAATATTTTTGCCCATACTCTCATGGAAGCCGAAGTTACTTTACTGATCTGTTCGTCCCATTGTTAGTTAAATGTCTCGTGATTATAATCTCACTGCTTTTGTTCTAGTGAGGATCCAGCAGAAATGTTGACTCTGTTTTTCCAGTGATCTGATTGGTCTGCGGCCTGCCTATTACCAGGTGTTGATCTGATCCTCTGAAGTTAACTTGCTGTTAACTAGACAGTAGATCGTAGGTCACTGCATCATTCATCAGGAATCTCTGTGCAAGTCTATTGCAGCTTAATTAATCATGTCCCCTGTCACAAGACCCTGAAACAGCACCACAGGAGCTGCAATTGGAACTAATCGATCTTCAGCCTGACTCCATTCTAAAGGAGAAGCTCAACTCTCTTAAACTGAATGACCTTTATGCTTCACTTAACGAAGCCACATTTCCAAACCTCTGGAGGACGGCACATAAGATGCTGGCGTTGTTTGGCTCGACCTGTGTGTGAGCAGACGTTCAGCGTCATGAACATCAACAACGCCAGTCACAGATCCATGTCAACTGACCAACACCACAGCTCTATCCTGAGAATAGCCACAACAAAATTAACTTGACTTTGACCAACAACACTGTTCCCACTGAAACAGAAGGTTTAATTCTCTACTGTGTTATGAAAAAAATGCATTTGGAGAATAATTTGTACAATAATCCTTGAATATTCATGCTTTGCTACCCGTTAAAGACCAAAACCTTTTATGTAATGGCTTTTATATGTCATATATATTAGTTCACACAAACACTCCATCCTTCTGCTCCTGGCCCGGCCCATGTGTCAAATTGTAAGTGTCCTTATGCATTCACTGAACCCCATGTTACTCCTGGAGGCTCTGCCTTCAGCTTGTGTGTGCAAATAGGTGAATGGAAAAGAATGTAAAGCACTTAGAGTGTGCACATTGAAAAGTGCTGTATAAGACTGTTTATCATATATTTTGAAAGATTTAGGAGAGCTCTCTTCAGAGCTGAAGACATCTTTTGGATGGAAGGTGAAACATCAAGATTCTCAAACATGTCCAATTACCCTCTACATATTCCTTCTGGGTAAGAATTAGTAATTACAAGCATATGGTTGTATGACGCTAGTTCACTGGAGCTGCTGAATATAAGCATTTTAATAAAGTTGTTTGTTCTGCCACCAAACTTTGGCTTTGTCAGCTACAGTAATCAGCCTTCAGGAAATAACTTTCCTAATATGTTTAGACACAGTGAAGATAAACAGAGAATGTGTCCTTCTTACACACACATCATATTTGTTCCCATACAGCAACTCTGCTGCTTTACCAGTCTTCAGCTCACCAAAATTGCAGGAAAACCCTGAGTAAATGAGTGGCGTCCTCCAGGATGACACTGCCCCCATCCAAAGGGCACAAGGGGTCACTGACTGGTTTGATGAGCATGAAAATGATGTGACTCATGTGATATGGCCTGCACAGTCACCAGAACTCAACCCAGTAACACCTGTGGAAGATGCTGGAGTGACGTGTTAGACAGCGTCCCCACCAGCATCATCAAAACACCAAATGATGGAATATTTTTAGGAAGAATGGTGTTCATCCCTCCAGTAGAGTTTAGAGATTTGGAGAGTCAATGCTAAGCAGCACTGAAGTTATTCTGGTGGCACGTGGTGGCCCAACACCTTACTGAGACATTTTATGTTAGGTTTTCCTTTCATCTGTCACCAATCTGTATAATCAAACTGACTCCAGTCTCAGTTTACCAAACTGAATTCAGCCTGCTGAGAATCAAGCTGACTTCATTCAGCCAATAATCAAAATGCCTATTGATTACCAAACTGACTGTCCACAACCAGTTTATTGAGGCTTATTTATTTATGCCAATATGAGTCACATCAAATACATTTGTCTTGTATCCAGTGGAAAAAAATTTGAACTTGCACTAAAAAAGTAAAGTACATTTCATTTTGTACAACACATTCTTACTTTTTGTTGAGTTTGCGAAATAAGGCAGGGAGGAGCTGCTGTCACAAACTCTTGTAGTGAAAAACAATACACACCAGGGGACATCCTCTCTCTATTTCTTAGTTGGGTGCCAGTACAGCATGGATTTGCAGATACCAACTGATCCTGATGGTTAATTCTTGACCCCAGCAACAACAGTTGAACTGTAGTTCCCCATCCTGAGTTCAGCTCTGTTAGTTTGGACCCTGGTCATATATTTACATATGAAACTCAAATGGTGTAAGTCAGATTTTTAGGACTGGGACCCTGTGAGCTGTGTGTTCATCTGTCAGTGTGTGTGCATGCTCTGAAGAAATTTGGTTACTCAGAGAAACCAGGTTGCACAGTTAATCACAGTACAGTAGTCAGTACAGTATAGTCCATGTTGTCCAGCTGAAGGGATTGTGTTTATGTTATCCTTATATCCCTCTCTTTATATTTGTGTGTTTGTTGATTTCATCAACATGCGTAAATAATGTGTAAGCTTTTCTTCTTGTGCATTTGTGTAATCAGTGCTTTTCCTGGGTCTTTAAGATGGTGAGGATGTTGTATAGCTTAGGCCCTATCTGTTTGATGGCGAGTGGGAGCTGCTTAACAATCTTCACCCATCCATATGTCCATTATATATACAGCTTATCCTGTGGGGAAGCTGGACAGTGAGTGACAGTGAGTGAGAGGTCAGGTACACCCTGAATAAGTCACCAGTCTCTCAACCAGACAGACAACACCTACAGGCATCTTGACTCATTCAAATGGTATCAGTCTTAATTGTAAGTGTCTGGAACTTTTTGCCTAGTAAATTTGGCTTTTCATTACTTCACCTGCACTGAATTCAGCAAGTAGCTTCTGCATAGTGCGTGTACTACTGTATATACTGTATGTAGAAATGTACATGTATTTGAATCAGTTCAGCTGCAGAACTTATCACAAATCTTTAACCCACCTTTAATGTATCTGATGTACTGTAGGCCTACTGTACCTTTTAACATGGAAACTCTTAATATAAAATACCCTCAGGAGTAAATGGCATTATTCCCATGGAAAAACAAAATGTTATGTACTGTATTTAAATGAAGAAACAAAGGGTGATTAAATTACAAGTCTAATGTTAAAATAAGGCTACGAGTCCATGCCAGTTTTTATCACTTTGTCCTAGTAATTATTAACCATGTGATAATGTGATAGCGCTTCCCGAGTGTAAATATGAATTGTAAATGTCCTGTTTATTAAAAAAAAGATGGTGGACAAAACAATGGTGTTCCCATGATGCAACTGTGTCGATGCACCTTCTAAACCTTAATCTGCGCGAGGCAGCTCCAGAAAGCAGTGGGTTCATCAGGTGTCGCAGTCAGGCGTGACGCAACTTCAAGACTCAACAGGTGAGTTCTTACTCAGAAAAACTGCACACGCTATTAGTGGATGCCATGTTAAATGTTTGTTACTGTTTCTGCTGTAAAACAGAGAGAAACAGTTTGTCGCGGAAACGACGCAAAAGTATATAGGTTAGGCCTAGTTAGTTTTCCCCGGGAATGTTTGCCAAAGGCTACGTCGGACAACATGATAAAATGTATAGGCCAAAGAAAATCTGTGACGGTGTAGGCTATGGTGGTGTTCACATGAAGTAAAATCACCACCATCACTCTCCTGCGTGATGTTGGTTTTTACAAAGGTGGAATACCGCTAGAGGAAAACTCGGCCTACTCCTTCAGTCATCCAGTTATTTTTCTAACATGATTACAAATCTTGCATGTACTGTACTAGTACTAGTAACCATTTCGCATTTCCTAATCAAGTCATCAGGAAATGGCATGTCCTTGTTTTTATGTTATTTGTAACCCAAGCAAAATTTGTATTGTATTGTTTTGTATGAAAAAAAAAACACCGGAAAGAAACCTCTATAGGCTACACCAAAGGAATTGATAAGGTTTGAATGATTGGTTCACATTATACACATGTAGGTTCCTTCTACCATCATTGTTTGGAAAAGGAAAAGAAAAAGGTATGTTTTTGGAGACGAGCTTTAAAAAACACTTTTATTGTTCCAGCAATCTAGGACTTGTTTTGATTTTGGTTTTTAAAATATTGCAGGTTATGTATTTTGGAAAGTTTGATGCTTAGCTTGTAAAAATTAGATGCACAAACTGGGGCTATTCTGTCCAGAGCCTTGTAAATTACATTCATAATTCACAATGCTCAGAATTTTGTTTCTCTAGGCTCTGTACCCTATGTGTCAGTGCTTATAGCTGATGACTTTTAGGTGTCTGTTATAGGTTTTATGTTTAGCATCATATTCTGTGGAGAAAAGGCCAAGATGTAGGATTTGGTTACTGTTTCAAAGTTGTTGTTTTTTTTTTTTTAATACTAGCTCAAATTGAACCTTTTTTTCAATATTTGACAATATAGGTATGTTCATCTGTGTTTTTTTTTTAAGGAAGCCAAAGTTTTCAATTGTTAAAAGTTGTGTAAGCATTTGAATGTTGCCTGACTTTAGTAGTAAAAACCTTTCCAAGTTTTGATTTAAATCAGGATCGAGGGCTGAAATGGTTCACCAGTAAATTAGTCAACATTTCTAGTAACCGGTTAATTGTTGAAGACAATTATTTAAGCAAAAATATCAAACATTTTCTGGTTCTTCCTTTGTTTTGAGAATTTTCTTCTTTTCTGTTTTAGTTCATTGTAAGTTGAACATCTTTGAGTTGTATGCTGTTGATCAGCCAAAAAAAGATGCACTTTCACTGTTTTATCCCATATGAAATGATTAATAGACTCATTTAATTAATAGTACTTTGACAGTTTTTATTAGTTTGGGCTACAGGCACAAGTTACTCTATACCAAACCACCTGAGGTTTGAAGCTCAGCTCTAATAGAACTGTAACGCTGGACTGTAAACTCTAGAGAGAACTTCTGTCATGTGTAGCCGCACAGCCTGGGCATGTTGTTCTGGTACATTCTTGGAGGAAGGGAGAGTGAGAACCAGTCTGTTCAGTCCTGTCTAACGCTACATAAACACGAATGTGACGGTTCACCTTGTTCTGGGCAAGACTTATGTTAAATCACACACCATGATACAGTCTGCATGAATCTGCTGTTGTGTTTAGTCAGGTTGTGCTGTGGTTCACACACCTGTTATGCTTTCTGACCAACTACAGGAATATACTTGGTACTTCTCATATGCTTTATTTCATGTCTTCTTGGTCCTTGGGTGACCTCACCATCATTGGTGGGTGTTTTAGTTTGCTTACTTGTGCTCAGAGGAGCAAGGAGGTTTCTTGAAGGAGATGTGAGGCCATTCTTTGAGGTAGTCTTTAACCAGAGTCAGGCGCTCCTTTATTTTAAATCTGCTAGCGATGCTGTGGCTGATTAGACTGCTCTGACACGCTTCACCACAATGCTGCTGTTTTATAATGGGACAAATATAACCCAGGTGACAATCATTACATTTCCTGTTATCCGTTTCCTCTGTCCTGTTGTTCCTAAAGGAAGACATTTGAATTCTGTTGGACAGACTGACTTTCTGACTAGAACATTCTAGTTAGGAGGTATGAACAACTTTACTGCAGTGTGGGCTGTAATCTGGATGGTTTGTCACACATGCAGGTTCATCTGCTTCATTGCTGCCTTGCTCAGAGTCTGTCTTCTTGTCATCATGTCATGATACAGTATATGCTGTTTGACATTTTCTTCTGACAGCATTGCTACTTGCAGAGTTTTTTTTCTTTGCTTACTCTGTTTTTTGCTAACTACTATGAGGGTCTTCAGACCTGAGGCGAAATCAGGCTTACCAAACTGAGGTTTGAGCTCCTAACTCTCAGATGGGAAACTCTGAGTTCTGAATTCCTGAACAGTTGATCAGAACTACTTCAGTCATCTATGACTATGTTAACTATGAGCTAAGTGCATGAAAAGGTATCTTCAGTGGACATTTGATACTATGACTCACCACAGCAATCAGAGCAGCTCCGAAAATGGTTTTGAGTGTTTGCTGCATCAGTTTCAGCACTAGGTCAATATAATTAGTAATATTCCAGTGGAAAAACCATTTATTTATACAGCTTATGTCACACCAAATGATTGTTCATCACACTGTAATAAAAAAAAAACTCCTTACAAATATTTTGTAAGATGTTTATTTTTATGTTTAGCACACACATCTCCTTACAATCTCCTTGTAACTTTGAGTTAACTTTAGTTTTTTTTTTCCTTTAATGTAAAATTCCATAAACATACACTGGGATTGAAAGTACTGGACCAACATCATACAGACACACACACACACACACACACACACATATATGTATGTATGTATATATATTGCACAACCTTAATAGTCAGGTAAAAACACCAAATCATGTCAGGAGTGTAATATTGTGGTCGAGTTGCTCTACTATATAGGGCAGTTGATATTAATGCAATAATGGGTTATTTGTTTTGAATGGACTTCATAAAAGTGGTGTTCACTTGTGAGGATTATCTTGCTGAACAAAACATGTAAGTGTCAAAAAACTGTTGTTTGTCACAGAGCTTATTTTCCACAGTAATCCAAAAGACTATGGAAAAATGCCACTGGCTTTTTGTCGAGGGAACCAGGGTGATGCTAACTTCTGGGCTGGCCTACAAAAAAAAGTCATCCCTGCAGCACTCTATAACTCCTAGAGTTGCTTCTCAGACCCTGCTCTCTCTGTGGTATACTGGTCAGACCACATACTTCTCATGGCTGAACTCTTTCCTCTGGTCTCGTTAATGACTCAGCATATAAGCATCATGACATTTATGAAGGGGTGTCACTGTGGATGTCCACCAATGAAAGACCGATGAAGGACAAGTGTGGGGCATTGTTGATGAGCAACAGCTTGATGAAAGAATGTGTGGCAACAGGTTCCTACAGATGCTCCTGAAAATATTTAAACTATTTCCCTTTAAAATTTCAAAAATGTCTAAAAACATGTTTTTGGTTTAACATTATAGGTTATTGAGTGTATATTGATCACAAAAATGGCAGTTAAGATGTGCCGAAAGTAAAGAGGCTGGACTGTTTTTTTAAGCCTCTTTACAGTACATGCAGGGAGTTTTTGGTTCACTGCATGTCTGGCAACTAAGAAATAATTCCAAATATGTCACAACCTCCTCTTCCTCCAGGTCCTCTTGTCTAGCAGTATCGCCAATTGCAAAGCAAGCAAGAACAAGTAGCAAAGATGTCAGGGGTCAGATCACAGCATCAAGAGGTAATGCTGTGTTGATGGTGAAAGTCAGCTCCCATGAAAAGACCAAAATCAAGAATGTGTTTGTCTCTCTCTTTCTTGCCTTCCCTCCCTTAATTGTGGCTCTTAGCTTCAAGCCTCTTGGTTTGTACTGGAGAGGTGAATTAAATATAAAGTTTCATTTAAAAACTAAAATGTTCAATCATTTTCCTAAAGCACATGGGATTTTTTAAAATCATTCTTTGAAATGTAATCCTGTTGACATTTGATGTCTTGAAATCATAGCACTTTCTATGATTTTCCTTTATATGTTAGAATTACTTATTGAAGACAGTTGAGGGCTCTTATGTTTCTAAAATTCATCTAGTGACAAATCTGTAACAGGTCTTTGTCATTACAGCGATGACATAACTGGAAGGCTTGTTCAGTCAGGTACAGAGTGTTGCTGTAGTTTTAGCCCCGCCCAGATACCCACTGGCTTTGATATGCACTTGTCTGACTAGCACATCCTGAGTCAGGTGTGGCATTGCTCTCAGTGTAACACAGATTAGAGCTGAAGGGAACTATTCAAAGAACAGTTGGATCTATAAGGAATTTTAATAGGAAAACCCATTTTTGTTTTTTTGTTTTTGTTTTTTTTAAGTATGGGGGATTTTCTTTTTCAGCTTTACATTTATTCTTGATAGAAAGGATTTCCACTTGAACTACTTGGGGAGCAGCTTAAGACATCAGACACAGGTGTGTTTTTATTTGTTATTGTCAACGAGACATTATTGGTTCCAAGTGTTGCTGTCTGTGGCTGCATTTATGGCTTTATATGCTACTGTTGATACTGTCACTGCTGTACACTTTGTCATTCAGGTCCAGATTAGGGAAGGGAGACCTGGATAAAGCCTGCTATCACTATATTTATATGTTTATACTCTCTATATGCAGACAGTTTAGCCAGTGTTGACCACAGTGACCTAAGTCACTTGAAACTATTACAGTATTAATGGTATTGTAAAAAAACAATTGTATTCATATTTGACAAAGTGCACAGCTTAGCTATATATCTGGGGGGCTAGTTTCTGGATTTATGGAAGGAAAACTTTTTTTTTTGTTTTTTTTTTTTGACAATTTGAGTTTCGAAACCAGACTCCAGTGATAATGTAGCTTATAAATTATCTAATTAAAGTGAGAAACCAGTTGATGTTTGGTTCAGGATAGCAGATGGCCCGGTGCAGGTCTAACTATCCATCCTAAAACTGAAGTGGGAAACGTCCAGATTTCCTTGAAGTGATGATGGCTTGCAGCCAACAGCAAACAATCTGGCTAGACTTCTTGAAACTTCAGACTGGATTTTCCACAGTGATCACTTCCTTTTACAGGCTGTTGTCACCTGTTGAATGTGAAAAGGGAATGCCAGCAGCTAAAAATGGTTGCTTTTGTTTTTAAGAGGAACAGGAAGAGCCACTGGATATTCCACGGGCCATTTGTTGATTGGTTTTCATTCTAATTATTCATTTTATTGTCTGTTTGACCCAGTGATTTAGTGACTTTCAAACATTCTACCTGATCTCTGATATAACATAGTTTTTTACTACACTCGTATAAATGTGTGCATTATGTTCAACGTTCCCAGCCTTACATGACATAGCTCACCTTTCAGTGTAATGTACCTCACTGGAATCTTAAAATCCAAATAAGATGACCAACATTTATAACTGTCAAATGTATTTCCTTAATATTTTCACATCTGATGAGTACATCCATTAAGACACATATTACTTGAGAATAAAGAGCTGGCGTTGGTATAATATAATTAATATAACTGAAACCTGGAAGCATGAAAATAAGATAAAGGTGACGAGTACAGGGTGTTTATATATGAGAATGCCAACACATTTTTGCCATGAATTGTCTGCTGCTAGTGATTAAAACAACTTCGGATTCAGAATCAATATTTGAGAATTCTGTCCACTCACCTCAAACAGGTTGAGGCAGACGGCCGCTCACCAAGAGCCCAGGACTGAGGTTCTTGTTGAGTGATTTTTTTATCACTGTACTATTTGTTTGTTTTGTTTTGTTTTTTTTTACCTCTGCAGCTACGTGTATTTTGCCATGAGATTGCCCTGAAGCTCCTTCGACACCATGCAACGCTTTCATCATCACATCCTACCAATTGACCCTCAGGTGTGTCCGCCTCCTTTGAGCAGCAGCCAGTCAGTGATCAGCAACCCTGATAAATCTCCAATCAGTACATTCAAAGCTGGGCACTCACGAAGCAGTAGCACTGGCTCCTCCAAACTTTCAAAGCAGGTAATAATTCTCACAATAACACAGTCTAACCGTACTGTGTTTTAAGTATGTGGGGGCGGGGGGGGGACCTCTATGTAGTCTTGTATAATTTTGTGTATTTTAATTGCATTTTTGTCCTATTTTGGCTACTTACTGTACAATTGCACTGTTTTGCCTCTTCTGGCAAAGTATTAGTGGTTTGATTTGTCATCCTGTTGAAAGCAATTGGCTTAAATCTAATGGCATATACATTTTTGCTTAGTATCAGTATATTTTCTGGTCATTGGAAAACTGATGAAAAAGGCACCCTGTAACTGAAAATTATGAGACAGTCAGGGACAACATCGATGTTAAAGCAAGGTAAATCAGTTTTCATTTTTAACTTGTACAAATATTATTTTTTATCTACTTTATTTCTTTGCTTTGCCTGCCATTAGCGGTCTTCATACAGGTTTCTCCGAGTTAGATTCAAAAGGCTTAATGTGAATCATTAAATAGAATCCCTTTGTTTCAACCTGTTAACTTGTAGAGTGAAAGGGGGGGAAGAAAGCTCCCAACATTCATAGAATTGCATTTTGGAAATAAAATCTTGACCTCTACTAAAGCCATATTTGATTTGTTTGGTTCTGTTTTAGTCTCGTAACTGGGAGGTGATGGATGACCTGCCACCGGAAATGTGTTCAGTTCCTGGCTCCTCTGGGGACCTCAGTATCCCTGGGATCTGCGAGGGTTACTTGTTGAAGAGGAGGAAGTACCCGCTCAAAGGCTGGCACAAGGTTAGCACAGCACAGACTGGACAGCATCTGAACTTATCTCCTCTACACAGGTTCCCAGTATTACTGCAGTAAGCATGATAGTTACACTGATGCAGATGTATTTTACTGTACCGTCTAACATGCGAGCGTGATGCAACTCCTGTGTCCTCTGGATCATCTTTAGCTTTTTAACACTTCACTGTGATTGGTGCTTTTCAGAGATTCTTCCTGTTGGAGAAAGGAATTCTCAAGTACTCAAAAACCCAACAAGATGTAAGTCATGAACAAAAATGCAGCTACCAACACTATGCCAGAAGACCAGGCACTGTCTCTCTTCTGTTCTATTTATTCAGTTGATTCCAGTGTGGTTTAACAGATCTGTGTAAATTTATTGAATATGTAGTAAGACAAAATGTTTCAAACACACTCTGTTATTGTGTTTTAGATTCAGCGAGGGAAACTCCATGGCTCTCTGGACATCAGCCTGGCTGTTTTGTCCATCAATAAGAAATCTAAACGGATAGACCTGGATGCTGGAGACAACCTCTACCACCTCAAGGTAACCTACTTGCCACAGCTGACAGGGATTTTAGGACCACTGAGTTGGTTACACAATGATTAGTAGCACAGACAGCTTCTAAAACTTTGTTTTAGGAGAAAATAATTACCTGAAACTGATAATTCACTATTAGTAATATTTAGAGAATCCAAATGAAGTTGGCAACCAAATATCTGGTCATTCTTTCATCTAAAGAAAACCTAACATGTCTGTGTGATGTCTTCTGTTTCCTCTCTCTACTTTCTTTGCTTTTTAGGCAAAGAGCCATGAAATCTTCTACATCTGGTTGACCAAGCTATGTGCCCATCGTGTATATAGGAAAAATGAGGCGATGAGTGTCCACCGTGGTGTCCTTCACGCTCTTTCCATGGGCCAGAGTTCCCTGCCAGCCATGGCCACTCTTGTCCACCAAAACAGAACAACAGTTAGTAAAGATTCCTGGTCAATTCATGTCACAGCTCAGTTTTACCCCATGACAGAAAATTGTACTCTGATATAGTGAATCAAAAGATTTCCCTCTGAAGACTTTAGATTTGTCAATTAAGGAGTTTTTGTTTTGAAATGCCTCTTTTTGGCTGCTACAGTAGAATGCAGTTCCTATTTACATACATCAGCCAGTTTATTAGGTATGCCTAGCTATGACCAGTATAGTGCTGCAACTAACTGTAAAATAAAGTGCTCTCACATTTTAGAGCACTTTGGTCGTCCACTTTTCTCTGTTGCAACTATGCTCACTACTGTCTTCCACTTCAGCTGTTTTTCAAACGGTTAACAGTGTCACGATAAGCCATGGTAACATTTATGATGGTTAGTATTACCACTTCAAATTTTAAATATCATAAAAACTGTGGTCTTGAAAACTGCACTTTGAAAAACCGCCCCACTGAAGGATTGAACACTGTCCAGGATCGACCAACGTTAACTAGAGGTTCTCAGACACATGTATGCAGTGTGGGTTTGTTTGGGTCAGTGAAAACATGGTGGAATAAAGTGATAGACTGAATGACAATGCTCTGAAAATTTTTCATCCATCTAAGAAGACTAAGTACAAAGTGTTGGCATATTTTGGTTTTACAAGTCCTGAGGGAGACTTAATTGAAGATGTTAACTCTGTCTGCAGAGCATACCGAATAAATAGCTGCAACGGGAGGCAACACTTTAAATCTTTTGGTCATCTTTGTGACCATCACCCTCTACTGTAAATTAACTTTTGGCTTAGAGCATTATGTGAGGACTTCAGAATGGGGCAAATAGTTTGTCACTAAGCTTTGTGTTACCTTTGCTCTTCCTTTGTTTATAGAGTGGACATGTAGCACACAAGCCCAGTACCCTACAAACCCACATTTGATACATTGTCCTGTTTACAGAAGGTTATGGCTATTGGCTGTCATTTTTTAATGTCTATGCACACATAGTGCATAGTGATGCTAAGAATTATTTGTTGTTTTCAAAATTACACCTTAAACAAATGATTTTCATTAGTCTCAGTATTTTTTTGAACATTTCGAACACATTTTAACACTGTTGTCATTGATAACAATGGTAATTTTGTTCATTATAATCTGGATGTCAAATTTCCATACCGTTGCATCTCTGACATAGCCACCCATTCGCTGACCCAGCCATTTCACACAGATGCGTGACTTAATCCGACTAATCGACACATAAAATTGTTGCCAGCTATTTTCATTATTGATTTTTATTGATTAGTTGTTGCAGCCCTAATCCAATACAATGGCCCTGCAACAACTGTCTGTGAAACTATCAGTATGCATTGTTTTTGGTACATGCCATTTATACTGAGTAATGTGTACAATACTTTTGCACATTCCTTATGGAGAATGCTATAGACACTACTTACGAAAGTGGTTTGTAAATCCAAGCAGGTGGAAACTTTGTCACGTTCTAATTCAGCTCTTTTATCATAATACCCCCTTCCACTGTTTGTGTAGCAACCACCAGCTTCATGTTGAGATATGCTCTAAATACTTAGTTTGTATACTAATGTGCATGTGTTTGCATTGTACATTTCCTAAAAAGGTCATTTGTCCCTTACAAATTAATAGAGGTATTGGTTCATTGGAATAACCAGCAGTATTTACCATGGCCGAACAGTGGTATCTACAGAAAGTCATACTGCTTCAGTAGGATAAGCAAACAAGATGTTTAACTAGAGCTTCAAATACCTGCTCTTTTCATAACTGAACACTCAAGTATATTTTAATTTGATTAATGGCTTCTTTTAAAGAGTGTTCAAAGTGAAGTCTTAAATTTTCTATTTCAATATTCAGAAACTCAGGAATCCCCGCCATGACTGTTCTTATAGTTCATTAAAAGAAAAACAAGAAAATGGTTTTTATTGTGATTTTAACTGTGATGTGTTTGCTCCTCTAGCCCCTTCACTATGCCAGTTCAGCCTCAATGTACCAACCAGAGATGGAAACCCCAGCCCCTGCTGTCACCTCCCACCCAGGGGTGACCAGCAAGGTGTCAGCCTGGCTGCAGCAGACTCATGACATTGATGCTACCTCCACTGGTGAGAACCAGCTGTAATATTAATCCACAGAGTGGGTTGTGGTTTATTATCATATTTCTTATTAGTCACCAATGACAAACAAATATGGAAAATGAACATTTTGACTTGATCCACCCTGACCAGATGCAGAAACAGATGCAGACTTTTTTTTGTTGTTCTCATAATCTCTAAAATGTGGTTTCTGACCTATCTGCCAGGCCTGGCTCCCTGTCAAACAGAGCTGACAGAACTGGCTCAGCTCATCCAGCGACTCCAATGGTTAGAAGGAGGCCTGCCAATCTCAAACACAGACCTGGAGATGCGAATTAACATGCAGGTGAGTGTTCTCATCGCAACTGTCAGTATCCGATTCCTCAAATAGTATTTCACTGGAAAAATAACAATGGCGTGATCTTGTTTAATCCACTGTTAGTTATTTTACAGCTTTTATTAATCAACTGACATAATGCAGGTCTGAGTTGGATATCACTTTATTGATCACTGAGCAGAAGTTGCATAAAGATGAATGGCTGCTAATTTTTGCCACCATGTTATATGAGGAAAAACATTTAATTATAGATGATAGAGATTAGACTGCAAGTATCAGTCTAGAAATGTGTTTAGAAATAGAGCAGGAGAGAAACTGCTTTATAGAGAGAAATTAACACCTTGTTCATCTCTATTTTAGAATCTCTTCCTGGAGAAACCCAAGAAGAAGATGGGGAAAGTGATGGGTCACGCCAGGACTTTGTCCCGTGCTGAAGCCATGGGGGGAAAGGTAGGACTGACTTTAGTGTGTTAAACTTGTGTGCACTGTTGTGGTTCATCTTAATTTTGTTTTGTAAAATAGTTCATCCTTTGTTGAATCTGTCAGCTTGATATCATACATTCCTCTCCTGTGTCTCATTGTCTTCAGTTCACTTCTAGCAATCTGAGTAGCAATAGCAGCTCCACTTTGGGAGAGTCTCTTCAGTCCATCCCTGACTATGTCTACTCTCAGCTGTCCAACCCTCAGGTCATCTCCCCAGAGGCCAAGAAGCTCCACCAGGACATCTTCACTGTTTCCCAGAGGGGTACGGCTCTCCCACCTAACAGCTCTATTTCTCTGTATGATTTTTTAATAGCAACTGTATGTCAAGTTGCTAAACGTTAGATGCATCTAAAGAATTGCTTTATTAACTGACAGTAATTCAGTAAAACCTTGAGTCAATTATAGAAGTTTTTAAAGTAAACAAATGCCAAATTTAGCTATTTTAAGTTGTCACTTTAGATACTGTAACCCTTCTGCCACCCGGCTCGTTATAGCAAGGGAACAGCTACTCAGTGCATACGTCTCTAAACTAAAAAAAAAAAAAACAGATTTGCAAAAGAGACATTCCAATGTATGAAACTATGTCTAGGGTTCAGTATGATCCTCACCTTTTAAACATCAATTAGAGAGGTCCCAGAAATTATATTAATTGAAATAACTCAAAATAGGTACTTTAGTTACCCATAACTCACAAACAATCCCTCCAGGGACTGGTTCACAGTGCTCATTTATGTACATTCTTGTACATAAAGAAAAACCCAAAATATTCTGATCTACTGAATAATCAGATTATTAAAATACAATAACATTTTATACAATCTAAATCCAGTATCAAATCCAAATATCAAACCCAGATCATTTCGTATCCCTTATTAAACCTCAATAAATAGCTTTCATCATTTGTGAGAAACTAAAGTTGTAACTAACATATCTGTGATCAGCTGTTGTTGGGCAATAAGCAAGCATTTCTACAGTTTGTAGCTCTTAAATTTATCAACATTAGCACTCATTTAGCTAGCCCCAAAATTTCAGCACTGGCTTTAAATGAGAAGATACTAATGTTACCTGCATGTTTTCTACACTGGTCTTTGCTAATGAAAAATAACAAGGAGAGAAAATGGTGTTTATGAGATCTGTTAGCACTGGAGCTTATTGAATCCAGGTGTTTTGTTGATATGGAAGCAGGTGTTGGAACCCAACCCCTAGCTCTTGTTACCTTTGATTAACCTTGGTCTTTGCTGACATTTTGTAAGCTAAAATTTAATAAGTACAAAATGCCACTACTCTTTCAGCTGTTACTCTTTCTTGGTTACAGGTATCATCATATGTTCATAGACCGGACTTTATTTGTAATTCATAAAGCTTCTGTATGTTGTTGCAGTCCATGCTTCACTCAAGTCCATTCATGAGGTTTTAGCCTTGGAGAGAGAGAGGCTGAGGCAGGCCTGGACCAGCCCTGACCTGAGGCAGAACACCTCACAGCACCTTGCTACACTGTGCAGCACGCTGTCTGAGGTAACAGGCACATTCAAAATCAGACGCCCATGATGACATGACACTAGTTTAGTGCTCTCTGTCTTTGTGCTTACTGCTTCACCATCAGCCCTCCTTGAGTCCCAGAGTTAAAACACTGACTGTTGGCTCAAAATATTAGTACCAGCCTGCAAAATACAATAGAGGCCAAGCCCTCACTGTCTGTTGGTGAGGTGAAACTAGAGAGCAGGTTTGGGCTGTTTCTAGGCAGGACAAGCACAAGTCGCCACAGGCACAACCTGAAGGACCACACCTCAGCTCGTTCTCTTCCTCTATCCACACACACACAAAGAGGCACAAAACAGGATTGTTGTCACACACTGAATCAGTCAAACTGACGGTGCTCAGCAACCATTCTTGTTTGGTGTTGCATGAGGTTTCTTCTGCTTAGCTGCCTGCCCTGTTTTCTGACCATGCTGCCTGTCACTGTCTGTTTGAACCAAAAGGACATCGGCTGTTAGTTGCCTAATTGCTGACTGTCACATGTGGTAGTCATCAAATTATTTCAGAAGAGTTTAAGGATAAATAGTCACAGTTTTTGATTGTTTTTCTTTCTTTTTTAGTAATGGAGCTCTCCACCAATTTTATTATATTAAGTGTATTATACTGTGTGCTCATTATGGCTAGTAACACTCAGCCTGTACAGAGAGTTGCACAGTGCCCCCTAAAACTTTATTTGCATTATTAATTTCCATTTTCATGACTAGAACTGAATTAACGTTTGGTGGCTAACTAAACCACAACATGCAGTCTAGTCCTCTGGATGTGTCATGGACAAACAAGTGCTGTATGAATGTTCTGGAGTCTGCATGATGTTCTTATCATTTATTTTGGATCTTTTCTGTTTCCTTTTCTTGTGTTCTGCATTGCTGGTCTGTCTATGTGCATGTCCATGCAAAAGCTTGATATGCAGTCGCGTCTGACCAAAGTCCACTCGCTTTCCCTGTCTTCTGACTCTACTGAGGAATCCTTCTGCACTGTCCGTCCTGACCAGGTGTGTACTGTGCTGTGCTGTGTTTGTGTGAAAGTCAGTTTGTCATTCTGTGTATGGCAGTTTTGTGATCTTCCTTTCACCTGTGTATGGCAGTTTTGTGATCTTCCTGTCACTTTCATTAATTTTCCCCTTGCATTTGCAATTTGTTTCAAAATAAGGTCAACAATATTGACAAGATTGTTGCAGAAGCTTTCCCTTCATAGCACATATCAGACAGAATTCTTCCTTCCTTCACATAGTCTCTTACCAGCACAATAAAAATGAAGGAAAGAGT
>NW_018127972.1:56152-57347 GCF_001952655.1 Monopterus albus | reverse complement strand
TTTGACCAGTTCCATGTCAGAGCCTGATAGAACAGTGTGTATGTGTAACATTTCATGGGTAGCACCAGTGAGGAATGAACCTCATGCCTGTTGTGTTAACTTTGAAGCAGATAAGCCAGTCCCACATTTTTGTTTACAATAGCATTTTCATTTCAAATTTTACTAACATGAAAAGCATAACCTTTATTTACAAACCATTCCTGAGTTTGTGCACATCATTTTTTCCCCCTAATTTTGATGTCTTTACTGTCAGAGAGGCCAAAGAGTGTAAACTAAATGGAGAATGTGTGACAGTAAGGGATTTGTTTGGATATGAAGCTTAATGAATTTGAATATTTTGCCAACATGGAGTCAGATCCAAAATTGAACCAGCTATCTGAACCCATCCCTACATCTGACCGTGTGTGTACATTATGCAGAAAAATTTTTTTTCACTTGAAAGATAAAGATCTAGTCTCCTCTTTGCGCCCCCACCCCCCTTCTCCTCCACTTTTCCTCACAGAACACGCCATCCATGGGTCGTCATCCATGTTATCGTGCACCCTCAGTAGCAGAATCTATGGCGGAGTATTTCGACGCCAGTGAGGTGATCTTGTGCGAAACTTCATCAGAGGCTGAGGCTTCTGATGAGTCAGGCCTGAGTGACATCACCACCACCAGTACCTCAGAGCCAGACGAGGGACACGGTACTGTTATCAGAGGCAGACTGTCCTGCACCTCTCCAGCATATTCTGACCAACGAACCTTAAAATGAACTCTGAATGGAAAACATGAATGACTTTCTCCTCTTCTCCTCCTACAGCCGCTGCAACTCTCAAGTACAGAGACAGTGTGAACAGAGCTCCTGACAAACCCAGACAACTGCCCACTGATACTGGTAACACCACCACTAGTGTTCAGTCAGTTAGGTTGTGAATGAGTGCATCTACTGTGTACTGCTGGGTAAAATGTCTTGGCTCTTCAGTGCTGAGACCATACTTCAGTGATACTCAGACCTGATGGAGGACATAACTAGTGCTATGGATGAGAAGAAATACACGATGGGAATATTTATTGACCTAAAAAAGGCATTTGACACAATCAATCATGAGTTATTAATGGATAAGTTAGAAAAATATGGGATCAGAGGAATGGTTCTGAAATGGATTAGAAGTTATTTGACACAGAGGCATCAATTTGTGAAGTTGGGTGAATA
>NW_018127972.1:22439-55432 GCF_001952655.1 Monopterus albus | reverse complement strand
AAAAAATAGTACTAGAATTGATGAGTTTAAACATAAGTATAAAGGTATGTGTCAATCAAGATATATGCAAGAACAGGTTTAATGATTAATTAGATGGAACATTGTGGGTGTGGGGTAAGAATGTTAGCACTCTAATAATTCTTTAGTATATTACTTGTGTGGCGTAGAAGATAATTATCTATGTATGTAATTAAGTAGAATGTTAACACTGTAATAATTCTGTAGTATATTACTTGTGTGGTGTAGAGGATAATTATTTATGTAGAGATATTGCTTAGGACTTAAAAGTGGTAAGATGATGTCATGGGGTAGGACTAGATAAGTCTAACTTCTCCCTACTCTGTTCAAGCATGTACTAGATACAAGTAAATTGATATTGGATTATTATTGTTGGATATGTGTGAAATTACATGTGTTGACATATCAACTGGTTTACATGCTTGAATGAATAAATCAAATCAAATATTTGGATGCAGTATGCAACAACATTTACTGGAGGCAGACACGAGCTGGCTATTGATACTGATCTTTCAGGTCCGTTAATTTCGATTTTATGATTTTGTTTTCTTCAGTTGTTACATAAAGGGTATTTTAGTGTCCTGGAAACTCAAATTTTTCTATAATAAGCAAGTGAGCAACACTGTTTTTTTGAGTATAAAATTATGTAAAGTTTACATTATAGGCTAAATTGTGAACACATTTTCTAGTTCTAATGTTGTGGCCCAAGGATTTAAATTCTATGGCAAATGCAAATCAACAAATATTATACCTATATTTTTTTAGATCTACTTGTGCAGAACATTTGAGCAGGAATAATAAAAGCCCTGCACAGCTAACAATGATGTCATTATTATGTACAACACAAACAGTATCCCATACAGTTACATACATTAGCAGTTGCTTCACTTAAGTACAGACGTCTACTTTAATGATCAGTTTGAGCACAGATGGACTGAAACCGAAAGTCTGCTCAGTGATTCAGCTGAACTTTTGTGTTTTTCACTCGGACCCTCTCATAAGCAGAGGGTTTTTTAAAAACTGTTTTAAAGTAAAAAAAAAAAAAAAAAAGTAAGTTTTAGTAAGGTGAGATTTAATATTATGCTGTGGGCCATTCATCTACCATTTTCCTTTACCTCTCTATTCTTTTGCATTATAGTGTTTTCTGTCTGGTACCCTTTGAACAGCATGACAGTTTTACAACACTGATAAACTGTGAGCTAGGTTCTGGTTTTCATAATTAAGTAGACACACCTTTGGCAATTTCTGTGCTGTTTATGGACAGTGTCATTCGTTAAGGTATTTTTGCCTGTAGGCCTGTCCCTCTCCTTGACAGGATGTTCACTACAAGTTAACCAAAGTCTGTTAACCATCATGATTGTGAAAACACACAATGTTTCCTTACAGCACAAAGAAAATTTTACAAGAAATCAGTTGTTACACTGTGGAAACGAACTTTTGACCAAGAAGCTGCATTGTGTTAGTTTCTGGTTTTATAAATGTTTGCTTTATATTATTTTAAAGATGAGGAAGCATCACTACATGTAATGATCATGGGAACCAGGTTGAACACATATTGTACATGGCCAAGAATTGGGCTTTTCTCCAGGAGAATTCTATCTTGATTAACTGGGTTTCTCAAATGCCCTACCCTGGTTATAGAAACTGGGTTTAATGATATAATGGAAAAATAAATATAACAAATCAGATTACTGCAAAATGTCACCTATTTCCTAAAGTACATCTAAAGATGCTGATTGATCTAGTATAGGCCTATATGACTTACTGTAGTTCACGGGTTGGTTGTATCTTATGCCAGACTTCAGACTAAATGAGACTGTGCCCTACAGCAATGGTTCCCAGGTGGGCCTTGGCACCCTGGAGTGTTTGAAGCCTTTATAATACCTGCATGTTTGATGTCCTGCTGTGTTTTTTTTTTTATTTTGAGAACCAATTTTAAAACATTAAAATTCCCTTCTTTCCTGTACTGTTTGTTTCTGTGAATCAGGTCGTCGTACCACCCTCCCTGCCCCATCAGCAGACAACAGCCATATTGGCATCATGTCGATCCTGTACAACAACATTGGCAAGGACCTGTCCAGAGTCTCTATGCCAGTTGCTCTTAATGAGCCGCTGTGTCTGCTGCAGAGAGTCACTGAAGAGCTGGAGTACTCTGAGCTGCTGGACATCGCCAACCACATTAACGATCCATATGAGAGAATGGTGAGTTTGGTTTATGTAGGCCCCAAATCAGCTAGAGCTGAGAGACAGTTGAGCTCAGTGCTAACTTCAGTAACGTTTGTTGCTAGGTTTACGTGGCAGCATTCTCCATTTCTGGCTATGCTTGGGCATCCTGGAGGAATCGCTACAAACCCTTCAACCCTGTTCTGGGAGAAACATTTGAGTGTCACAGAGAAGACAGAGGCTTCCGTTACATCAGCGAGCAGGTAACCAGCAGAGAAGGATACACAAACATGTTGACTAACCCTCCACATCTGGATTTAGAACAAATTCGAATGCTTCGTTCTGTGTTGAATTTCAGGTCAGCCATCACCCACCCATTTCTGCCTGCCATGCTGAATCAGAAAACTTCACTTTCTGGCAAGGTAGGAACAGCGTCCTTACTGAGTGCTGCATTCAAATGTACTGTATGAGCACAGTTAAACCTAACGCTGTGTTTCTGTTGTATCTGTCTGCTCTCAGATCAGAGATGGAAAAACAAGTTTTGGGGGAAATCAGTAGAGATAATCTCTTCGGGACTGGTCAACATTACCCTGCCCAAGTGAGTCACTGGTTCCTTTAACACCAGTCACACAGTACAGCACATAAGTAACTTGTAGTTTAAGTACTGTCATACAGTAGAACACCTGCATATATATAGCACACGTGACAAGTTTTACTATACAATAATATGTTAACAGTATACCAAGCAACATATAGTATTTTTTTATCTGTGAAAATCCTTGTGTAATGGCTGTTTTTTAAAGGTTAACACTCTCCTCTTTATGCCTGTATTGTGCAACATAGAAATGACAGTAATTTACTTTATGTAGTAAAGAGTTAGCATCTTAACTGCTTAGTAGCTTACTGTTACTGTGTCATGTCTATCAGTAGTTTAAAGGAATTTGTGGTTAAAAACAGACATTAATAGACGTCTGCAGTGGCAGCCCTCTGTGATATTTAGTGGTCACAGACACACTCTGTTACTTCCAGTCTGTGGCCCATCATTTCATTGTCAGTTCCCAGATAGCAAGATGCACTGAGTAGGTCTTTTTCATGTCATTTATCAGTGCCATAGCCATAATTGGGCTTTTTAGTAACCTTACTTTAAGTTAGGGTAAATTGCCCTCTGTGTTCTAATCTCTCAAAGTGATGGATGGCCTTCAAATTTTTCCATCATTATTAAAAAAAATTCTGTTAATCATTGAAAATATTCAGTCAGCGTAACCCCTGAGATAAGCCAAAGCTGTGATAAAAGTGTGGACATGTATCAAAATGCAGTTTTAAAACGGAGGCAAGAATGCACAACATGGTTAAATGAGCTGTAAGAAGTGAAATATTTTTGTTTTCTGCATGTAGTTACGGTGATCACTATGAGTGGAACAAGGCAGTGACATGTATCCACAATGTGCTGAGTCAGCAGCGCTTTTTGGAACACTATGGTGAGGTGGTCATCAGAAACACAAAGAGTGATGTCTGTACCTGCAAGATCACCTTTGTCAAAGTAAGAACACATGCACACACACTGACTGTCACTCTGTTGCTCACACGTAGCCAGTCTCTACTCAGTCTGTTACTGCTTATTCAGTTGGAGGGCAAAATAATACATAGAGACTTCTCTTGTCCCCTTCCCCTGTTTTACCATCATGACCGCTTCCTCCCCATTATCCAGTCTCGCTACTGGAACTCAGACAGCAATAAGAACGAGGTGCAAGGTGCGGTCCTGGACCAGGCTGGAGAGGTGGTCCATCGCTTTGGAGGCTCCTGGCATGAAGGCATCTTCTGTGACACCCTGCCCACACCAAAGTGCATCTGGAAGCCCAGTGAGTAGCATCCTGCCCTGTCTGAACTCTGGAGAAGTCCTTAAATGGCCTGAAAATCTGAAGTGTTGACTATTTATCTCATCATATCGCAGTTGGTCATCTGCTTTTTTGTGTCGTTCCAATGCAAACAAAAGAAATAAACATGAGAATACTAAAGAATTTGTAAATTTTTCTGGGAGAAGTGATGAGTTATCTGACAGAAATGCAGGGGTGCCAATATTTTTGTCCATGACTGTAAATATAAGCTTGTGAAAGATAGAGAAAAGACCGACAGACATATTGTCTGTGAATTACAATGATATGCATGGTTTTCACATGGGAAAAGTTATCCTCCATAAACCTTACCCTTGGATTTTTTTTACATTAGTTAGTGTTTTAATAATTGATATATTTGATGTTTGCTGTTTAGACGTGCAGCCTGATGACCACTTTCAGTTCTACGGCTTCTCACGTTACGCCAGAGAACTCAATGAACTGACACCTGACCTGAAGGCCGTTCTCCCACCTACAGACACACGCTTCAGACCAGACCAAAGGTACAAATGGAATACTGTTTGTTTACACTGAAATATGCACCGTGGTTCCATCTTCCATGTTGCCCAGTTGTTTTATTCTTTTCCCTTCTGCTTTCCATCAGGCTCCTGGAGGAGGGAAAGGTAGCAGAGGCAGATAAAATGAAGGACAAGGTGGAGGAGAAACAGAGGGAGAGAAGGAAGGAGATGGCCAAGAGAGGGCAGGAGCACATCCCCAGGTTTTTCAGGTGAGGGACAACAAATGTAACATGTATAAATAAGACTCATCAAGAAATGGCTTCACCCCTTATCAGCCATATTTTAGAGGGCGCCTCTAGTGATGGGGGACTGAAAAGACAGATTCAAAAGTCAAACTGTGTGCAGCTGAGGTTGTGAGATCCATTTCAGTTTTTATAACTGTTCTCTGTGTTTGAAGTAAATTCACAGTTTAACACAAAATTTAATGTAACCAGAGATAAATTGCAGAGCCAAATAGAAATACAAATTATCAGGCCTCTGTACTTCTCTCTAAAAAGATTCTATAAGTGAAGACAGCATGTTTCTCACTGGAATCATCACTGATAACTTTAATGCTGCCAAAACATACACTAAATATCTTTTACTAAAATCCTTCACTACATACATATGTTTTGAGTCTAGACAGATGCTTGTAAACTACAACTTGACTGGTCGGCAGAGGTATACAACTGCAAGGTGCTAATCCTGGCTGTACTCAGTAAACAAATGAGATGTTTTATACAGAGCTTGGCTCTCCTCCCATTTGGCAGCCTTTTTGTTAAGCAAATGGGCTGTTAATGTTATTGTTAACAGAAAATATTATTTGAAGATGAGTGCCTGACAGTACCAGTTTTTTGTGTTTTCAGGAAAGCTCTGGATGCGGATGGCAGAGAAGTGTGGCTGTACAATGGAACCTACTGGAAGATCCGCAAAGACCCGGGTTTCTCCAAGACTGAAAACCTGGACCTGTGGTAGAACAATTCTTCTAGCTTAATGCTGAGGCTGAATGAAGCCACCCAGGTGCTGAACACCAAATATTATTAGTAAAATTGATTAATCATACCCATGTTAGTCCAGTAACCTCTGCAGAATATGATGTAGTGATGTGTGGAAACATATACAGGCCTGTTGCTACCGTTACTGAAGGGTGTAGAGCAGAAGGGATGTTGGAAAGCATACATGAACCTCTAATGGGGTTGTTGTGCCACTTAGAGGTGAGGTGCAACTCTGGAACAAATGAAGACTGATTTAATAGAAGCCGGATGTCTTTCCAGCCTTTCGCCCACCTGCAACCATAATGGAGACCTTAATTATAATCACTCAACAGCAAATCTTAATTTGAAATCCCGTCTTTTACTCTTTATCACTGCCTTTGAAAAGTTGTGGGTAAAAAGCTTCAAGTGTTTGTCTGGATTCTAGCCTCTCTCTGTTGTAAAATGCCTTATATTTGTGGGAAAAATGGCAAATTATATGTTATGCTTTAGTTTTAACATTTCCATATAACTATTTAGGCTCAGTTTTGTGACAGTTGTGATGAATTGAGACATTGAGTGTAGGAGACTTGCTTCCTGCAGAAGACTGAGAATGTGCAAAAGCTAATGCTGGTTCTTCTGGGGTGTATTAAAGGTGAACTGGTGCTGCTTTCTATTCTAAGTGGTTCTTGATGTATAAACTTGGTTTTATTTGTAATGTGTATTTTGTTTTTTGATGTTTAGTTGTGATGCACTGGTGACACATTGGTTCCCTAAAGTGTCCCTATACTGGAAAAATCTAGCTCTTCTCCTGTTAGCTTAGCCTTCTTCCTCTTTTGCTTGTGTGAATTGTTGGTGTCCAAAACAATCTGACAGACGAGGATTCCATCTCTCGGTTCTTTATGCTCTCAGTTGATGCAATGAAGTATTTTTATTGATGTTTCAACTATAGATTTTAATAAGGAAAAGAGACTATTGTTAAATCCCAGCCAGATGTATTTTTACATAATGGTTTTGTTTCAAATAAAATGTTCCATAATTAACATCATGTTGGAAAAACTTTTGTTCACCACCGACCTTGTGGAAACAGTACGATGAATCTGGCCCAAATCCAATCCATAAACCAAGTATTAGTGATTAATGCCTGTATTTGCAGACTGACATTTTGTTTATGGTCATGATCAGCCCTTATTAATGATTTGATTAAAATCTGTCACTGCATTTATACAAGTTTCACACTTTGTCATACATACAGTGGCACGAAAAAGTATGAACCTTTTGGAATTTCATGGTTTTCTGCATTAATTTGTCATAAAATGTGATCTGATCTTCATCCAAGTCAAGAGTACTGATGAATATAATGTGCCTAAAATAACACAAAAAATTCTGGTCTTTCATGTCTTTACATACTTTTTCTTGCCATTGTAACTAAATAATTGTCCCAGATGCTCTGCAATAGTTTTTGCGAGTAGATAATCCATTTGAGCAATCTTCACAATCAACCAAAGAGCTAAAAGGATGAAGTTGCTAGTAAAAGCTTTTGTGAGACCTGCATTATTGGAAATTGTTACCAATTTGTCTTGGAAATTAGCTGAAGCCAGGTTCATATGTGTAACAAGAGGTGACATGGACTCCACTGCATGTCCTACATTTAGAGCTGCAACAACCAATCAATAAAATTGGTTAAAAAAATCAATAAAAATAATAATGGTGAGTAATAAAGAAGGTGAGTTTGGAATTAACATTAAGTTGTTTATTTTAATGTAAGAAATTACGAAATGAAAATGTCTATGTAGTTGTACTGCTTAACCATTCCACATAGGTTCAGCCTCTACACACATATATACACACACACACACACACACACTTCATACACACACATCCAGTCTCAGCTGCCACACACACATATCCTGTTGCACACAAAGCCCAACTGCCTGGGCCCAACTTTTTACTTCTTTCTTTTGTCACTCACTGACTCTTTTCTCTGGGTGACCTCACGATCGATCAAGATACTGGTATTTGTACTTATGCTATTGTCTGATTGCTTAATAATCCACACAAAAGATAACTTGAAGCCTCTTTATTGATTTCCACAGAACATGGTGTCAGATGTGGGATAGGCCAACCGTTCAGCTCCATTGGGGATCGATAGAGATTGGCCAAAGTAGCAATTCCTCCCAATGGCTGGGAGGCTGTCTTCCCGGAAAGACTGTACAGTGCTCCTGTCACCAAACCATAACGTAAAAACATCAGACAATACCATACACATGCTGGAATTGGTCAAGCACCAATAAGCACTAATCTCATTATGGCAGTACTGCCCACGGTAATAGGTCTGGGACCTACAATCAAGTATATTACCACAGTAGTTGTACAGTAATTGGTGGATGCAACATAGTGTTCTTAGGCTGTTTGGGTTAATTGTCTAGTCCGACTGGGTCCACAGTAAAGGAACTGGACAAACCCTACAGTTCACACACTTGAGATAATGGGAAAATCACTGACCTGGAACCCGGACCTGGATCTGACCAGTGTCCTCCTCAGTACTCCATATGTTATTGGATGAAACAACATTATCCTGCAGAGAGAGAGATCAGACGCAGCCTATTTTGGGAGTCTAACAAAGAAACAGAAAAGAAAATTTTAAGCATTTAAAGCTGACTGGAAAGTATACAGCAGGTGGTGAGAAGGCAGAGGGGGAAGGAAAAAAGGCAAGGTCAGGATAAGCATTTGTATGATATGCACACACAACATAAACTGCAACCAAATGTTAAAGAAGAAATGCTTAAAACCATAGATAAGACATGCATGCTCTGAGCAATGAAGAATGCTTTGCTGCCGATACATTTAATTTTTCCTTTTTTCTGAAATGATAACACTGGTTGAAGAAAAAATTAGGGAGAGAAGAAAACCCAGGCGGGCAGAGAGTAAACTATTCTATTAGTCTATTAGTGTGTGAAGTATGCAGGAGGTGACATTCCTAGTGGATTCTGGTGCAGCAGCTTCTCTTTTATCTGTTGGTTTTCTAACAACTCCACCCAAATGGAGCGGCAGAACATGTTACACTGTTGGCTGCAACACTGTTGAAATGCAAGCTGGGGAATATCAACCTGAAACATGCGTTTATTTACTCTACTCTGTGCCCTGTTAACCTACTAGGGAGAGATCTGCTGTGTAGTTTTCACCTAGGGCTCATTTCCACACCAGAAGGCATATCTGTCATCATATCACCCACTACATATATATGCATTTGAGGACTACAGAACATAGTACAATGTACAGGGTGATGTATACTGCACTGCTTTCACCTCCTCTGTTATAGTGAACCGCACAGTGCAGCTGGCTGCTCAGACTCCCACATATACAGACAGATAACATGTACATACTTACAACACAGGAGTTAGCAGAAATCCCAGATGGTCTTTGGGAAAAAGACAATTACAATGTGGGCCTTATGACAAATGCCAAACCCTTAGTGGTGCACCTGAAATCAGACCACAGGCCCTGCTTAAAGCAGTATCCATGGAAGCATCAGGTTGCCAGGGGCTCCAAAGCATGGCATGAGGATTTCTGAGGCCCTTGTCTGTTATGCCCATAGCCTCAGACCCTCAGGAGTCAGTAGAAAGTAGTCAATGGCTGTCCACAGTGAAATTTGTGAATTCTCCAGCATAGTTGCAGCATTGGTTCTATAAAGACAACTCAGTTTCTAGTTTATGAAATGCCATCTTATTCTAGTCGTCATCCACTGAAAATCCTCAAAGACACCTGTCACAACAAATTTAACCAGCATGAAAGTTTATTCTGGATCTTGGAAACAGTCTTTCGACCACAACAGTCCCAACTGAAAAGTTACTTGCCAGCTTTTTTTTCTGGAGCTTCCAGCTGTATCGCATGGTCTTCATCAGCAGACGGAATTAGCATCCATTGAATCACAAGATCTTATATGCCAAGTAATATGGTTGAAAGCTCCAGAACAAGCATGAAAGTAATGCCTCTTTTTTTCCATCCATCCATCCATTATCTATACCGCTTAGTCCCGAACGGGGTTGTTCTAATCACAGCCGTTTTTTCATTAAGTCACAATTATACATGGCTCAGTTCCACTATGTTTCTCCATTATTTGTGTGAACCAAGATCGGTCAAATTTACAATGTTTTGACTTTGTATGGATAGCAATTTGACCTATGTGTGTGTGACAGTGTAGAATAGCTCATGCTAAGGCATCTGCTAACCTCCACAAAAGTGCATGAACACTAACTACATTACAGACACATAGAAATCAAACTGGAACCAGTGTTCCCATCTTAAAATAGAAAATGGGTGAGGACTTAATTTGACAGAGATGTCTGAGGAACTGCAGTGCACTCCATAGCTTTGTGTCAGCTTCATGGAAGAAAAACCTAATTCAAAGTTCCTCCAGTTTGATTTCCCAACAGTCAGTGTGTATTCATTCACAGCGAAGGGTTCTCGTTCATCTGATCAAGAGCCATATATGTACAGTCTCTGTTGTCCCTTGACAGAACAGTTTTTTTTCAAATGAAAATAATACATTTTTTGCTGAATAAGTTTGGCTTTCATCCTTAAATTACTAACAGTTAACAGTCAAAATATCTGCTTCTCAGTGCAGTAGCCCATGTGTAATTGTAATGGTAAGTGATGACGCACTGAAATGATAAGTGTGACAGTTTCTCTGGTGTTACTGCCGGTGCAGAATTTCAGTTCTATGAGGAACACCGTGGAGCCGCACCAACAGAAAATGCACAAACTCATGAATGTGGAATGTTTCTAGAGTAAAAACGTGATCAATGGGTGAAAAAGGACTTGATTAGGTAAAGGACTGTTCCTGTATGGAACCATATCAAAATTATGAGAAAATTTGACTTGGAATCCTGTTTGAAGCAACACTGTTTTTATTATTAAATACTGTCATAGTTTGATTAATTAATTGTAATTAATGCATTATGATCAAAATTATGTATCTGAAAATAATCTCATAAATATGAATTATAGACTCATACTTGTGAGCCAAATAAATGTCTGTTCTATAACTAAGTGGCTCATAGATAAGAGACTTTTCCTCATAATTATGATGCAGTAAGTCAGATATCTAATAAAAAAAATATGATGCGGAATTCGAAGATGTGTTTTAATTAATAATTTTGTAATTCTAACACATTATGTAACAGTGATGAAAATGTGGTTTCAAGTAGGAGATATGGGCTTCCATAGCTTTCTGCCTTTTTAAAGTGGGTTGCACTTTCATTTCCACACCATAAGATGGCAGTAGGTGATTTTTTTCTGTAAGTCTTTCTTTTATTTGATCACATTTTTACCTTTGAAACTTTTCACATATTTGAATTTATTTACAGTTTGCTTTGGAACTCCACAGATCAATAGATCAGCCCCATTTACTGTCAACAATATCCTGAAGTATTTGTTGTATCATTTCCTTTAACCATGGATTGTTCTGTGCCATATACTTGAGAGCTGGCTATTAGACTTATAGACTACATAGTGCTCATAGTTTGTCAAACTGGTATATGCTACTTACTAAAATTACTGTTATTAAAACTTAACCTCAGAATCTTAGGTAAAATTCTCATTTAAAACTTCTGCAACAGCATTACAGCAGTGACATGCAGGTGGTTTGGTGTACGCTTCTGACACTGCATATGTCAGATGCTTCCAACATATCTTCTGTCCCCAGGCCTGCTCTTGAACCAGCATATGTGATGTTTCTAGCAGTGCCTTCAGCAGCTCCTGTCTTTGTGTCAGTGTTTCCAAGATATGCAGCACTATTGTGCTGTATAATCTGCTATTCCCTCAGTACTCAGGTCTATGTACACAAATGAAATGTTGTGAAAAGGGAAAAACACTATTTGAAAGGAACTGTTGTGAAAAATATTAGGCAATGCATGCCTGTCCTTGAACAAAACAAGAAATTTACAACCTGGAAATTAAATGATAAAGACATGAGTCTGAAGTGTAGAAAAACAGACTTGCTTTTGTAACTGGAAGGTCCCTGGTTTGATTCCACAGAAGATGCAGTTGTGCTGGGTGAGTTCCATAGTGACGCATGCAGGGTCACTAAACCACCCCTGGATTAAACCTAAACAGAAAACAACCATCTCCACCCATCTCCAGTGAAAATGGGTGTAAGACGCTTGATAACAAAGTTAGATCTTGCTGTTCTCCAAGTGGGAGTCAATGTGCTTGATGAGGGCATCATCAGGGTAACCAGTCGGGAAGGTCAGTTGACACAAAGGACAGCTCCGAGCAGCGCTCTCTTCTGGCTCCATCCATAACTACAGACAGAGTAAGACAGATGTGAAACTACTTATCCTTCAATTACATTTCAATCCTATAATCTAATCAGAAGCCATTGGTGGTATCATCTATCTGATAAAAGTCATAGCTTTTTGTGTTTCAAACATAGGTGACTGTTAGGTTTGTGGTATTTTATCAAAGGGCATTGATGTAAAGAGCTACTGTATGTGCATGATATTTGGTAGCTGGCATATAAAGGAAGCAGTATTAATGCTGGAGAACAGTGGTGAAAAGGGATAAAAAGTTTTTTCCGGTCTCTTGTTTGACCATAAAAGTCCTGTAGTTAGCATGACCGTAAGATTAAAAGATAGGAGGGAAACAGTTTATCTCATTATTACTAGGTTGTATGAGGATTTTGTAACCTCTTTTGCCCCATTTATTCTATTTTCACCGCTGCAGTCCCCAAAAGGACTACTGGTTTACATAATCTGGATTGTTTTCTACTCACATTAATTGAGGGCCATGACTGAGCATGCTCAGTGTTCATGTAGAGAGGCAGATGGCAGGAGAGGGTGGCAGGGCCCTCAGGGGCCGAGAAGGAAGGATGCTGTGGCTGTTTCCTAGGAGATGGAAATGAGGGGTGAAGGGGCTGTGATGAGCCAATCCCAGCTGCCCCAAGGGTTCGAGGTGGGCTGGCAGCCGGAGATAAATATGTACATACATCCTGTAAATGTACACAACACACACGTGTTCACAAGAATTAAACCCAGGTCTAATGTCACGAGAAGAATCACAAACATCATCATCGCCATCACCTCTTCATCATCAGAAGACTGTGGTGGTGTCACCAGTGGGGTGGGCTCAAGTGGGTCATCAAGGTGACAGAAGTGATGTACCTGGATGAGAGGAGGGTGGGGGAGAGCTGCATGATTCCTCAGAAAAACCTTAAAGTCTAAAAACTGTAAGGGGGAGAATGAAAGAAAACCTTGGAGGAGCAAAGCTAGATAGGTAGCTGATTAACTACAGGTATGAGAAGACATCAAGCAAATAAAATTAATTTCCACAGTTACCTAGAAGCAATAGGCAACTATGCCGGTGCATACGTTTAACAATGCAGAGATAACTGACTTACTAAGAGAAAATAAAAGGTCTGCCTCACCTCAGCAGCCACTGGGAAGCCCAAGTCCAGAGCACAGTGATGAGGGCTGCTGCTCAGACTGCTGCCCCCACCTCTCTCTCCTCCCCCGCCTCCTCCTCTCTCCTCTCCAGCTCCATGAGCTGAGGCTGGTCTGACCAGGCCCAATAAGGACGTACGGAGCTGAGACTTGGACTGACCGTAACCCTGCGTCTCACCCAGGAGGGGCCTGGGCTTGGGGAGGGTTGATACTGGGTCCCACATCAGGCGATCTTGAGGCCTCTGGATGGCTGATGGGTCAGACACCTGGAAAAAAGAGGAGGTAAAGGTCATGTGACTTCTCTATGCAATAATCAGATACAGTACACTGAAAATTGCACAAAAATGCCACAAAGTTCCATCCATCCATCTCCGTCTGCTTTATCCGAGAACGGGTCGCAGGGCTAGTAGCCTGAGCAGAGCCTCCCAGACTTCCCTCTCCCCACACACCTCCTCTAGCTCCTCAGGAGGAACCCCAAGGCATTCCCAGGCCAGCCAGGAGACATAGTGTCTCCAACATGTACTAGGTCTGCCCCGAGGCCTTCTCCCGGAGGGACATGCCTGGAATACCTCCCCAGGGAGGCGTCCAGGGGGCATCCTAAATAGGTGCCCGAGCCACATCAACTGGTTCCGTTCAACGTGGAGGAGTAGCGGCTCTACTCCGAGCTCCTCATGGGTGGCTGAGCTCCGCACCCTATCCCTCCACAAAGTTTCACAATAAATATTTAGCCTTACCTCAGAGTAACTACGGCGACCCTGGAACTTGGCTCGTAGACGGCTGCTGGTTGGCTGATGAGCATAGGAGGTGGGGCTGTCACTTGTAGATGGAGAGGAGGGGGTGGAGAGAAGCCTGTCAGGGGAGAGTGAGGGGCGCTGGGGGGAAGTTGGGGAGAGACGTTGAGGAGGAGGGGGAGGACGAGAGACTGGAGAAGCTAGAGAAAGAGAGAGAATGGATTTAGATTTTATCTCAGTACTACAATTCTGCCATGTCATCCCCTCATTTCAGCTGTCCTTAAGGCCAATTCATGCTTTCCACATCTTTCAAAACATGGCAAGCAGTGACTGGTCATTAGCACTGGTATACAAATATACAGTGATTCCTGACAAAGACTTGTTACATTTCTGACTGAAGTTTTTCTCTATAAGGTTGTTAGAAGTCATCAGATCCAGTGAGTCAAGCAGCAGGGTGAAAGTGGATGTGGTATCTTGACGGTGTGGGAATCAGGAAGATAAAGAACACTGCGTTGGATGCGACATAGGAAATTACACTTTGACACGGGACTGTACACCTGACGCTGGGTGAAAGATAGGGGTCTATATCTCTAACTGTTAATCGATCCCTATACCAGTTTTTAAGTCTTCTGACCAATAGTCCTGTCAGGCGACTCACCAGGCTCCTGTGAAACATGTAGAAGGTCACTCTGTTTGGCAGCCAGACTGCGAACACGGCCCAGCTCCTCTGTTAGCTCAGTGTAGGCTAACGCTAGGTTCACCCTGTAACTCACAAAAGATTGGCATATGTATAAAACAACAAACTGATACATACATAACTGCTTTCAAAATATTCTCCTATTTGAAATAAGACTCACTGTTCATCCCCAGCTTTCTTTATCCATTCTACGTTGCAGTGCTCACAGTGTGTGGCCACCTCCTGTGACTGACAGAGGGAACACAGAGCCATGGTTAGGGCAGGGCTATATCTGAGCAACCATCTACCATGAGATGAGATTGAAAGCAATGTAAAAAGTGTTTTTAAAATAAAGTAAAAAAATGTATTTAAATGTATTTAAATAAAATATCTAAACTGTAGTAAATGAACTAAAAACATAAAAAGACTCTAATCTGGACAATAACATGTTCAAGTCAGCAGAGTTGCAACATTCAATGTGAAGTATTAAGTCAAAGTAATAATTCCAGTACTGGTGAGCTATGTTGCAGGAAGATCAAACCCTTAAAGGATAAAGCCAGTCTTATTCTGTATTTGTGTTATTGTCAGTGAATCTCTTAAAAAGAGCATAAACAACAGTGTGATGGTCCATCTCTTTGTACTTTCTGACTTCAGTCCCAGAATTTACAGTGGGTACTAAAAACAGATCATCTTAGAAAGAATATATTTTGAAAATTATCATACAATAAACAGCTACAGGACACTACTAGTGTGTACAGCAAATAGGTTACAGCTAAGAATTTTTTTTTACCATAAATCAAATATATATAGATATATATCTATATCTATATATACTGTATATATATATATATATATAGATAGATAGATAGATAGATAGATAGTGTCCAAAGCCTGTCTATGGTATTCTAGGGCTGACACACAGTCTAGAGGCCTGCAGTAGAGATAATAGTTCTGACAGTACCACAAGTATAAACATCCAATGAGCCAGCTGGCCCTCCAGTCGCTGCAGCTTCAGGTCTGACAGAGCATCCAGACTGCGGGAGCTCTGCAGCGTTGGCCCACGACCCTCTGACAAAACCAAAGTGCTTCAGTCAGCTCATGTTTTATTCCAGCATCTTATTATCTGAGGTAGCACATCTGTTAGACAGTTCTCTTGTAGCATTAAAGTGAAACAGAGTCTGAAAATATGAACAGTTAAGCATAAATGTAACTTTGTCCTGGTGTGTAACAAAGTAGCTGAACAGTGTTATGTTACAGTGATTCATTTTCTTTATAAGCCTTTTGCATTCATGCAATATTTTCAAAATGGGAGGAACAAAGAATAAATAAAAACAAACAGAACACCTCTTATTCAATCTTATTAACTTTAACATGAATAACTTTTGTTGTGTTGCATAAGTATGTGGCAGTTTGTTACCAAGTAAAACCAGATAACCATGGATCACCCACTGCTGAAGATGTTCACTGTTTGCCTGCGATACACAGCTTTAGTCTGTCTTTTGGCACAATATCATGTATAGCCACCAAGTGCTTATTTAAGATCCCCTTTTAGAGTTTCTGACTCTGCTTGAAACATTAAAATGTAAGCCGGAGATGGCATTTTCAACCAGCTAATGAATCTTATGTCAGCTTAATCGCTAGCTAGCAACAGCTGATAAAGTCTGTCAGTGACAGCTGGAAAAATCAGTGGTTGCCAGCTTGAAATTAGAGGGTACTTTTGGCTACCTCTGTCTGAAATGAAGGGCCCAGTTGTTTAAAAAATTACTGAGAATTTTAATGGTAAATCACACTTTGTTATTTTTGTCACTTAAACTGCGCGCCTTGCAAGGACACTTGTAGCTTGATATGCGTAGGGGGTTGAAATGAGCAAATGGTTAATTGAACACTATATTTTGTTTAACTTTTGTGTGTTAGTGATATTAGTTTGTGATAAATGGCTGATAGCAGCTACAAATAAGAGTGGGTCTCTGCTTTGACTACTGCTACTATTGCTTTAGCCCACCTCTGGGTACATCCAGACTGGGGTTGAGTTGAGAGTGATGTGCATCTTTGCTGCGGAGTTGAGCACTGAGTTTCTGAAGGGAAGTTTCTCTCTGTCTGAGAGCCAACTCCAGACTGTGGATCCTCTCCACATGCTGCTCCACTAGAGTCGTCTGATGCACACACACATATACACATGTTGAACTGAAACCCAAATTGCTATACTGGAACACTGGCGTGTGGATGACTATGTTTACCATCTTGTCTAGATCTCTCTGGACGTTGCTTTTCTCCAGGTGAATCTTCTCATAAGCCTGAATGACTTCCTCCAGCCTTTCCTCTCTCTCCTTACTCTTCTGGAGCTGAAGCAGAGAAACAGCAGTAATTTCAGAGATTTGTCTTTGATGAATACAACCTGGGGCTTATATTCATAGTTTTGACCATCCAGTATTATGACACACCAATACATCAACATCACTTGCACAAGGTCAAATGGGAAACACGAGCAGAAGTGTAAACAAGCTTTAAGTAACCTGAAGGTGAGCACTAAATTTACTAGCTACCCAAACTGTTGTTTACATGCGTTGACTGACTGCTTGTTTTTCTGGATCTTTCCACCTCTGACTGTGTTCTGAGATCTCAGCAACTACTTTGTTGGGTAATTTACCAATAAAAAATTATGACAAAACTATAACAATAAGGTCCCAGAAATAAAGTTAAATTATCCTTTATGTCATGCCCCATAACATTTTTTGAGTTTATGCTTGTTTAAGATATAGTTTGTTGGCAGATTACCTAGGTAGGCTAATCTAGGCTAAGATTAAACAGATAAGGCCTTTCTCAGTCTGCATTCTTCCCTATACTTGTGTTCTTGCAGACCTGTGAAACGTCATCAGTCCAAGTACTGCTCCAGTTCCAAATCTACTCACATTAGCCCTTTTTACACCAAAGGAAGTTTCCCCAGGAAACAGGAACATTTTTTTGGAGCACAGTTCATCTAAATTCAGTAACGGGGTGTAGTTCTGACCCTGAAAAAAATACCTAATTGGGGGGTAGTACAGTACTTTCTGAAGGTCCAAGAACTATTGGGGTGAGGCCTATAGTGCTGAGTGTCGCTGAATGGTCAAATACAGAGCTCTATGGTACAAATATTTCACTTGCATATGTAAATAAGAATCAGAGTGTGCCAATGTGAAAAATGATTTGGACTCACTGATTCAACTGTCTGAGTTTCTTGGGTTCTCAGTTTGTAAGGAGCATTTTTTCATTAGGCTTATATAAAAAGAGCAGAGAGTGAGATGGGTGGATTGGAAAACATAGTTTTAGTGTTTATAAAGTGGATTCTCCTAATGTTTGACCTGAGGTCACACAGTGTGCAGCAGGAGAGCATGGCATCAAGTGAACTTAACAATCCTTTTGCTTGTTACTGTATGTGCAATAAAACATTGGCGAGTTAAAAAAAAACATCTGTTATAAAAGCATAAACCTGCAAAAAAGCACCAATTTCAGCTTTGCCTGCTGTCAGTCCTCCACCACTGGTGTGTGTTAACCATTCTTACAACCCTGCTGCTGACCATCATGGTTTTACATCAGTGAACTAATTTGTCTAATCTTCCCTGGGCTTCAGCCCTGCTGTGGAAATGCACATCACAATTTTATCTCAGGGGCAGTTCTTGGGCTTTAGTTGGTGAGAATAAAAAGTATGGAGGACTTTCTGGTGGAAGCTGAGCTAATCAGATACTTGGAGATGTTCTTTCTCTGCCGGTTTCATCGAGTAAACTTTGGTAACTGACTAGTGTGGATCTGAAGCAGTGTTAGTGGAGATTTTTAGCCAGGCTCAAACTTGTTAAAATTTTCATCCTTGAACTGCTCCGTGCAGTTGTAAGGAGGACTGCAGCCGAGCTGAGTCAGCAACACTGCAGCTTCCCCAATTACAAAAAAATCCTCAAAAGTGTCTGGACTCCTGAGTTGAACTCAACAAGTATGAACTCTGAAGTATGGGAGTCCACACTTCACCTACTCTGTACTGGCAAACATCTATCTATAGATTTAGTAGATGACCATAGTTAAGACAGGTAGGTTGCACATAGTTTTGGTTGAATGCTGTTGGTTTCTTTTGCCATTTGCTTGGTGATTGGCTGAGACAATACTAATTTTCACTGCTGGAAAGCCAATATCATTTTCCTTCTGGAAGAAGGAGTGGAACCACAATCACTCACATACAGTAAAGTAAGATAGTCACTTTCGGCTTTTTTCCCCGTTTAGGGGTCGCCACAGCGAGTCACGTTACTGACAACTCACATGTTGACATTTGGCATGTGTTTCACACTGAATGCCCTTCCTGACACAACCTGGATTCAAACCCGGGGCGCAGCGCTCTCACCACTGTGCTTTAACCACTACCCTACCAGGGATAGCTGCTCACATACAGTAAAGTATTTCACCTTAAAGTACCCAGCCATGTTATTTATGTGTTCAAGATGTAATTTAGCTCTCTATTTTGCTCTGTGCTTGTCCAGTAGGCTACCTTTCTATGGCAATATATTATGTAAGTCAAGTTATTTTGAAGAATATTTAATAAAAGCTTGACGGTAATTAGTGTTGAGTACTGTTGTGAGGCTTACAGAGCCTGGTTTTCATGTATATTTTTAGGACTTTTTTGCTTTATTTCCCAGTTTAAAACACTTGTTACAGAAGTCAAAAAATGTAATAAGTTACGTTACTTTGAAGTACATTTTTAGCAGAGCGACTAGTAATCTGTAACTTATTACATTTCAAACGTAACCTTCCCAACACTGTATCTACCTCCTGAGTAAGAGAGTTGATCCTCTGTTGTAGGTTGGTGGTCTCCGACTGGATCACACTTGTATCCTTCATGATGGGCTCACAGGAACAGCATAGTATCCTCTCTTCTCCAAATTCACTGATCATGGGAAACTGGTGGAGAGGAGATAGACATTCCAGAAAATAATGCATTCACACCTTTATTAAAATCTCAGTTCTATGCTATTGTACATTGTGTGTTCTGTGAGTGCTGCTCTCCACCTTGACCTCGTAATTTTTGAGTTTCCTCTTTATGCTGCTGTTCTCCCGCTCCAGACTGGCCAGCCTGGTCTTGATATCATGATAGGCAGCAGCCAGGGCCAACCTTGATGCAGGGTACATGTCATCGGGCAGTCGACTGGATGACCAGCTGATTCCTGGTACACCCACATCATCTCTCAGCCCTTCTCCTCCTCCTAGTAGCCCCAGCTCTCCTCTGCCAAATAGATCCATCATCAGTTACCTGTAGAAAGGAGATTAAGTTCTAGTTGGTTCTGGGAAATGTAGAAAACATGGACTGGACTTTGGGCAGACAGACAGAAAGGCAAATAGCCATGCTAGTTCAGTAAGTCATTTTGCACTCTTCACCTCACATAGTGGGGGCACTAATGGCAATAGGTCTGCCAAGCCCCATGCCCTGGCAGAGGTGACAGCCTAAGTGTGTGTGTTTTCAGACTGCAGCCAAGAGCACACAATGCCTGCTAGCCAAAGGTTTGGTGTTTCCCATCTGCTGTTGTGAAGTACTTCCTCTCTTCCCTGCCCACTGCCTCTCAGCGACCGTTTCCATGGTTACACAGTATCACTGATTCTACACCACAAAAAGGAGAGATCAATACAAAACTATAAAAGCAAAACTTAGGGTCAGTAAGATAGGTTTTATAGTTCAATGTTTTGTGAAGCATCATTGTACAATCCTGGCTATTTGCAAGAGCTTTGGGCCCCCAGTTTGACTGGAAGATATAATGACAGACCGGATTTGCTGACAACATACTGTATACAGTATAGAGTAGTAGTATTTTCTCAATGCATTTTAAAGCCCCCTTGCAGAAATGCTTTAAGACATGTAAAATAAGCATGAATAATTTGTATATGTGGTTTTGAAACAATTTCACATACAACATTTTGGAAATGCAATCATCCAAAATACAGTCATGAACAAACACATTCTATTTTAACTGATAACACTGTATTATGTTTAGCCATACTGAATACATCATTTAAACACTCCTAGTGTATGTTGTAAAAAGTATGTGAACCTCTAGACTAATGACTTCAACAAAAGCAACAACCCTGGAACCTAGTCAATAAAACCAGACTGGATGTGTGGGTTAGAGCTGCTCTGACACCCATTTTGAGTTTGCTGTTCACAAGAAGCATCTGCTGATGTGAACCGTGTCTTGCAATAAAAATATCTCCAAAAATGTAGGATTAAGAACTGTTAATTTACATAAAACTAGAAAGGGTTACGGAGTCATCTCAAAGAGTTTAGATGTTGAGACAAGGCTAACTGAGCTCTGACAACAACACACTGTACAACGTTTCATCAAAACAATATCATGGCCCACAGCAATGGGAGAAATGCTGGCAGCTGATCACAGCTGCTCCTCAGCTATACACAGTAAAATGACTAAAAGTAACTGCTTTACTTTTTTGTTGAAATCTTGTTTGAATAGAACTTTACTGGCATTGTTAATGAACACACCTGTTCGGGGGTTCTGTTTGAACATTCAGTGTGAGGAGAAAAGATGCTCATTCAGGTCATGTGAGAAGGCCGATTAAAGTGTACATTGTACACAATCAATAAAAATTGATCATTAATCACAGTAACACTATGTTACTTTGATACTGGGCGATTGATGGACGGTTGAAGGCAGTTTTGTTCAGTGGATGGATGGATCCAGGTTATGACTGATGTCACTACAGATAATTCCTAAGTTGTTTTACTCAACTCTTGAGTGTTCTTGGCTGGCTGGTGTGGCAGACATTAGCCACAGGCAATGACATGGAACATGTGGGTGAATTTATACCTAATCTTGCTGCCCTGTGCATTTTAAAAATACTTGTTGTTTCACAGCAGCAGGCTATCACAGGGCCAACTGCAGTTCTGAGGCCAGTGGCTCAAATGTGGGCAAAAACATAGAATTGTACAATAAAATAAAATAGTAAAAGTGGCATAGTTCATTTCAACTGAAGCATTTCCCTTTCCTTCTCTAGCGTCCACCCCCAGCACACTATTACTCCCATGTACAGTGTGTGTTGTGCAGAGCCTAAAGGCAGTGGCAACAGTAAACGAGGAAGGTCAAAGCATCACTCGGCAGATAACTCCCACTCTACAGCCCACACACTCTGTCTGCCACACACATCTTCAGCCCACACACTGCTTGTGTCTATTGTCTAACTATCTGGCTCTTATTCTGTCTCTTCCTCTGAGTTTTCAACTCGATTCACTCAGCTCTATTGACTTAATTTTTTTGATAGAATGTACACACAGTGCCAGCCAAGGGCAGATTAGAGCTGGGCCATACGTCTTTATAATGTGGTTGTTTAATTTATTGATGGGAAAACGGTCCACATTACCCACAACCCCCTGCAATCAAACACAAAACCCAGTGGATTTCCTCCCCATCATAGTCAGTGCAGTGATGGCACAGGAACAGTGAACTGTGCAAGGCAACCATCTGTATTTAACTGTGTATTTGTAATCTATCATTTTTATTCAAAAACATCAAATAAATACTAAATTAAGGGGAAGGCAGGCACTTTACTGAGTACATCAAATTGGGGAATACAGGGGAATGAAGTAGCTGACAAAACTGTAAAATTGTCAACTTCTAAAGTAGCTGGACTGTCAGTTTTCTAAAATGGAATTTCTCAAATGTGACAAGAAACACACGATAATGACCACAAGAGCAGGGTTTTCCCATCAGTACAGCCATCGCTGCATAAGACCGTCACATCATTTGGAGAACAAAGCATAGATAAAGTAAAGCTGATGAGGTTGAGGTTGGGACTGAGAAGTGGGCTGGCTCTGATAACATCCTGATGGTAAATGTGAGTGTGGACAGTTAGAGACTGTAAAGCATGTGTGCTAGTTTTTGTATGCTAATTATGTGGAGCAAAGTCATGGATTATATATGAGTGATTAACAGAACTGGGGGACCCCGTTCTCATTTCCTTCATGCCACTGGACTGTACCAACAATGGATATAAGCTGGATGGGACAGTATATCCAAGGTGACATTCAAACTGAGGAGAGCAGTAATACATCATTGCTGCATCTAGTCTGTTAAAGTAAATGCAATTAAATGCTCTGCCCTGTTTTGGCTTTGGCCATTATTTTTAATCTGTTTTATGAGTTCCTGACTTTATGGTAGGCCAAAATTAATTCCTGGGATACCCTTTTAAATGGACTGTTTTGCTCTCTCTATTTACTTAATTTGTACCTTTGAATCAATTATTGTGTATAAAAATAAACAGGATATATCAACAGATCTATTTAACTGGCAAAATTCAAAGCATATCCACCTACAGTATCTGTGTCCAAAAATCAAGATACCACTGTATTAAACCAAAGTGGATCATGTAGCTTAAATCCTCCCAGTGCTTCAAAGAAACTACTATAGAGTCAAAGTAAGTTTATATTTATTCCTGAATGGCCACACTCAAAGAGGAGGTCAGGGGCCTGCCTTCAAGTTCTCCTCCTGGTTGCATCCCACTGCCTCAAAACTCCAACAATTTTGGGACTTTAGTGCATCTTAGTAGTACAAATTGGCAGAATGGATTCTTAGACAGTGTGGTACTTTGTTTTAACCTTACTGAAACCTTTATGTTATGTCCGGTTTACTGATTATTTTGCACTGCTGAAGGCTACACAGTAGTACATGTGTACAGATATACAATAGATAGCAATAGCTTTATAAAGAAAAAATATACATGTATAATGACATATAGCAGTTAATAGTAGCCATTGAAACAAAATACCATTACAGCTGTATAAAAACAACATGAGAGCACAAATTACTCATTTGTGCACGGAAGTTATTATTTGGATCGTCATGGTAAGGCTCCAAGTACTGGCACGTACGTGTCATCTTGTGATCAGTTAAATCAATGGCAATTGTTGCGTTATGTTAATGAAAGAAGTTACACTGATTTGGATTCCTTCCAAACATTTTTTTCATCACTCCTGAAAACTTTTTGTCTAGTGCTCACTAAATACCAAAGTATCTGGATCAGTCTAAAAATTAAGATAAATAAATAATAAACTAAATGTATTTTGCACTGTTTTCCTATAATTGCTTGCCAAATTTTCTTGATTTGGCAATAACTATTATAAAGGTTTCACAATTGCAACCACATTCCTCTGCAATAATAATAAAAAAACAACATTAATCATAATGAAAAGCCTTTAAAAAACAGAGGTGCTTTACATAAATGAAGCCAGAGAAAACAATTCAGCACAATAAAATATAAATAAAGAAGAATCTAGCTACTGAAACTACAGAATTGAGATAAAAAAAATGAAAAAAATTAAATAGTATAGAGTCACCACTCATACAACAGACTTTGGGAGGAAGCCGGAGTACCTGGAGAAAACCTGCTAGGCAGAATGTGAAAACTTTAAACAGAAAGGCCCTGGTCCACCGGAAAGTTTGAACCCAGAACCTTCTTGCTGTGAGATGACAGTGCTAACCACTGCATCACAGTGCCACCCTGCTCTGCAGGTGTAACTGATATTGTGCAAAAAAAGTTCTGAACTCAGGTTTTTGTTGTTGAAATTGCAACTGGACAATGGCGCAGTATTTAAGTTTCTAATCCAACACCAACATCACCACCAGGACAAATTCTTTGTAAGAAAAAAAAATCACATCACATCAAGACTGTTACTTTTACAGTAACAAAGGGCGAGATGAAATTAACTGAATTAAAGTGATAAGAAAAAGAAAGAAGGCTACTCTGTCCTGATAAGAGCAATGCGAAGAGAAATGTGGAAAAGGCACCATATCTGTGAGCATAGCTGATGCACACATACAAAGGGAGATGAAGACCTAAAATGAGGGTTACAGAGACAGAATGATGAGATGGAGACGGAATAGCTGTGGATGACAGAACAATCTGGAGAGAAAGAGAGAAAAGGAAAAAAAGTAGGGAGGAAATAGAAATGAGGTCAGCAGAATAACTTCCTGCCCTAGTACTGTAATCATGTGACATTTTCTATGTAACACACACACACACACACACACACATATTTAGTGTAAGGACACAGACTATTTATTCTGCAGTGCAAATCCTTCAAAATATAGTGATATATGTATGGACTGAAAAAATATCTATCTAGTTAGATAAATAAAGAGATTTATATTTATATTATTGATCATACTGAGACAATTTCCTGATGTTGTTGCTGCTGGTATTGTTCCTGGTTCCTGTAAGTTCATTAAATGTGTTGATGTGTTGATCCTGATGGACCCAAACTACATCACTCTGAGAATTTTGGTCTTCATTTAGGTCTTTTTTCTTTAACTGTATGTTATATACACTATTTGTAGTCAGGCCTTGGGTACACACTTTGTAGGTTGAAGGTCATCCTCTGCCTTCTCGTCCCACGCATGCACACACTAATACCAACTTACAGAATACTCTTTAGACCCCTTTGTATCCGTCTTCCTTCTGTATCAAACTGTACTACTATTACAGCCAGCTGCTCTGCTACTCTTGGCCCTGCTGGACTTTATCCAGCTTCTGTATAGGAGAATGACTGAGCAGACCACCTGCCTCTTGCTAGTTTAAATTTTTCAGATGGAGAGGAAAGTGTAGTGAAGAGAAAGGACAGGTGAGACTAAAATGTATTGTCAGTTTCAGTTATTGATTAAAAAAGCAGTCAACTGGCTGTACTGTACCTGGTAATGCCTGGTTGTACTTTTATAAAGTATGACCATTTGAAAAAGGTGACATTTAGGTTGGGAACAGCCCAAATGGATCAGATAGCTGAATATTACTGCCTAAATGAAATTAACTTAAGATCTGTCTGACATCTTGGAGAAAAAATGCGTTTGTGTCTTACCTATGGTGAAATGAAGACAAATCAATTCCTGAGATACTGTATGTTTAAGGAGTTGATTGTGGTTCTAGTTTTTAGGCCTGGAGCTGATAAACCCTCATAGTAGGGCTGCTAGGTCAGTGTATAGTGGTTTTACTAATAGCCTGTTGGTGGTTAAACTATTATCTTAACAGTAGAGAATATGTTCATCCTTTGAAAATAAAACTAAAGTAAAAGAAAAAATTTCATTCATTCAGCTTGATCAGTGATGCAACAGTCAGGTGTCAGAAACAGACTCAGTTCTCCACCTAAAGAGCTGCTCAGTAAGCTATGAATAAGGCTGCAATTAGAAACACTGGTGAGGTAACACCAGCTGAACTGTGGAGCAGTTAAGAATTGGTTTAAATAAAACAGTGTGACCTCATCCAGCACACAGCTTATACACAGACACACTCTTTGAGAAATGGCTTGGTCAGCTGAGTCAATCCCATCTTTCACAGTAGCTTGAGGATGTCTGAAAAGCTAGTGACTCACAGACAGCGTTTTAATCGACCTGTGTTTCTGTTTGTGTGTGTGTGTGTGCTCATGTGTCCCCATCCACAAATGCATGAGTAGCATGGGCAGGAGGTCACTGCACATAGTTATACATCTGACTCCCAGCAAATCACACAAAATACTAATGTGTGCAGGAGGCAGGAGGGACAAAGCAGATGGAGATAAAGAAAACACATTTGGATTCTGCTGTCCATGTGTTCAAACTAATGCTCTTCGTGATTAAAACTGTATCTGATTCAGTCTGTTACTGTGTAATGTGTTTCATTACATACTTAGTTCATAAGTATAGCAGTAATGATCTAGGTCAACAACCTAGAGGTGTGTCCAAACTAGGATTTTGTACTTGGCCTCTACAATTCATCCTGCAGGTGGTGAGCCTTCTGCCTCACCCACTAAGTGCTAATAAGATGAGGCTACATCAGGTCTGGTTTATATCATGAGCTTGGACCACAGATATGAAACATTAAAGTAACAATATGTAATTTGTTTACGTTAAAATAAGAGCTTCAAAATCATTTTGATGGTAGACTGACATCTAATAAAGTGAATGGCAGCTCTGCTATTGCCATCACATGCCCAAATCACCTGTTACTGGACTATTTAACTTTGGGAAAGTGTCCCTGACACTTCTTGTGAGAACTGCATTTTGCTTTACACCATTAGACCCTTCTGCTAGCTCGGTAGTCTATGATTCTTTTACACATGCAGAAACAAATCCCTGGGCCTTTATTGAGTTTTGATATTTGTTTCACACAGGGAAGTGACCACTTAGACTGTGACTATGTGGTTAGTTTATCCAAGTAATGCAAATTCAGAATTTGTTCCGACGTTTTCGGAGATGTGAGCAGGCCACTCCTTATCGGACCAAGCTAGTTCTATTAGCAGGCAGCTGCAGCTTGTTCAGACCACAGCAGTCTGTTGCCAAGGATGCCGCTGTTCCAGCTGCACACCACAGCTGCATTTTCACTGTTGGAAATTTGCTCTAATGTCTTCGGAGCTGTGAGGACCTGCTAGTAGATGAGACTAACTCTCCTTAGCAGGCAGCTACTTCTCATTCAGAGCAGAGTCAGAAAGGATGCTGGTGCTGCAGTTGCACACAGAGTACTGTATCGTCCTGTCCTCAGGAGTTTGGGCATAAAAGTTCAGACTTACTAACTTACTACAATCACCTACTGTGATTGGGGACAAGCTGTGCACGAGGACTAAAGCACACACATGGCAGTATGTAGTAGAGATCGCCAGAGCCCAGACACAGCCAGGAAGAAGAGAAAAAGAACAAGAGACCAGATGGCTTTCACTCAATGGCAAGAGATAAAACTAACCCTGTCAGAATTACTAACTGTTAATAGCTACTGTCCTGACATTATTTACTAACACAAAAACACCACCACAGCAGAGTGTACATCTCTGCTAATGTTATTTATGAAATACTTCAATGTAGGCTGTAACCCTGGCAATGTCATCTCCTGTCTCATGGAGATTTTTTTCCAGATATAAAAACTCATCTACCTCAGTCTCCCAAATAAATAAATTCATCTTCAGTGTTTGTCTTCCATGTCATAATAAATAAGCCTATGCAGAGTCATGTTTGTATAAAATCCTGTAATATTACTTTACTATTCCTTGGCTTCTGACGTTCTCTTCCTCTGTTCAGTAACAGCTTCTGTATTTAAGCTGTATTTGATGCAACTAGTATTTACAACAGTTGGGTACAACCCAGTTACACTCAGCAACTATAGGGGGAGACAAACTGCCAAGTTATGTATTGTTGCTTTATGCACCGATCACATCAATCCAGAGTAAAGAAATAGACATACAAAGTCAAGACCATGGTGTTCATGGATACAAAGCAGCACATATGATTTGAAGACGGGTATGACGCAGCAGTAAGAAACTTTTTTGTCCAGATGGTTAGAACATACAGACAGGGTATTGGATGGATTCAGGACCGTGTCATTAGGCTAAAAGACCTATACTGTGTGAATTCCCTGGCTATTTATTATTCAGAAAATCAGACACTTAATCACGTTACTACAATTCCTGGGTGGTTTTAACATTCAGTAAAAATATTATCCCTTACTAAATGTGAGTAATTTCTGCCTGAGAGAAAAACCTAGGCAGAAAAAAGTCTGATTTTAGGATTTTGATAAATGAGGGGGTCCAATTTCCTTCCCCGCCACCCATCCTCCCATCCTCAGTGAACACTGGCCCCTGTATTAGATGTGTTCCATAAACCCGACAATACCTCAACGCAACACGCGCCTCCATGCTCTTTATCAGCTTTCCTAGAGCCTTGCTACTCAGTGAAATGTTCTCCATCTGTATGTTACAGTCAGGACCTAAGATGCTTATAAAGACATTGAAACAGTGCCGCAATTTGCACCTTAATCTTTCTATAATATTCCCCTTGCGCTGATTTGCGCATCTGTGCGAAGAGAGTTTCCTTCAGCCTTAAGGAACTGGAGCATTATTTGTCTGTTTTTACATTCTTGTTACATTCTCATAATGTTCCTGTAGGTGCTATTTGTCTGGTCTCATTCTAATATCCATTAGCGTCACTGCTGAGCGTTTTCCCCGACAGCATCCGCCGCTGCGCAACCAAAACATTCCAGCTTGACCCGCCGTGAAACACCGAAATGTTATTTTCTCCGGTAAACTAGGCTTTCGATAGGAGTAATAGATACAGACAGATATCAGCGACAAACACACAATCAGAAGTTAGTCAAAGGGACACATAACCATGATGAAGCTGGTTTACTTACGTCTCTACTTCCGTCGTAGAAAAGTCATGAAGATGACGGTGCTGAGCAGGGTCGACATGACTGGGGTCTGACATCAGCAGTGGATGCTGCCGTGTGTGTGTGCGCGCCCTCTCCCTCCCCTCTTTCGACAATGACCGAGCAGGGGAGGGTGAAGCTCATTTTCATCAGAGGAACAACGACTCACTTTGGGTCTTTTTAATATCCTACTGGTTCCACAGAAGGCTCAGAGGAACATGTTTCGCACATGCTAAGATACCTGTTTCAAATAAATGGCTACATTTTTCTGTAGTTTAAAAAAGAATGATCCAAAATGATTTGCAGATTTTGGTTAGGGGAAATTATAAAACAAAATTTGGGCCAAATTCTTTGTTAATTTAAAAACACATATTATTAAAAAGCCAAAACTTGAAACTGAAAGCGGAGGTATTGATCTTGAAACCTGTGAAAACAAAGATAATGTAACTGAGATTTTTCAATTAAAATGCAATTTTAATGAATTTTTAGATGCATTAGAGTAAACACATTTTAAAAATTTTATATGAATTTCTTCTGTCAATTAATTTTTTTCCCCCAGTTCTATAATAGTTTTCAACTAAAATGTTTTCTATGTCAGACCTTACTTTTTCTATTTCAGATGATGTTTTTTCATTTCAGACTTTGGGCCCTGTTTTGGGATTGTCCACATCAACCACTTAAATAAATAAATTCCCATTTCTCATATATCCTGAAACCTCGACCTTCTGTGATATGCTGGGTGAATCCTAAATCTCTTACACACATACACATTTCCCTCACTTGTATCTTTTCTTTGCATCTTAGTCCCAGGCATGTACCGTCAGATGCAAGGAGTCGCAGTGAATGACCCAAGACCCACACTCACCAGGGGGCCCATAAAAGAGCCCTTAATAACACACTCTTCCTTTTTCTTAAAAAAAAAAATTTAATTTGAATTTTTAAAGTTTTTTGTGATTTAAATCTGTCAGTACTAGAGGTGTGATCATATACGCGAGTACACCACTGCATTGTGTAAGGTGAGATTTGATATTATGTATAAGGTTGTCAATTTATCAGCAACTTAGAGTCACCAGTTAACCTAATCTACATGTCTCTGGACTGCAGGAGGAAGCTGGAGTGGGAAAACCCACACAGGCACAGGGAGAGCCTGCAAATTCCACACAGAAAGGCTCCTGTCACCCACTAGGTTCCACCCCAAAATCTTTTTGTGGCAATGATATCCACTGCACCATTGTTCTCCATCTTAGGGTCATAGTCCCTTCATTAAAATGAATATGTTTGTCTCTGTTACTGCCTATCAGTCTCCAAATCTCCAACTACTTCAATGACCCACCTGTCATGTTTGAGTTGTGTTTGTGTAGCTGTATAAATAGTAAAACATCACATCTGCTTATCACCAAGAAACACACACTGTCACACATGCTCACTGGGAACTCAGCAGGCATAGAATGGTTATATGGAAAGTATTGTATGTGATGGTGAGTGTGTATCCTTAATATCAGGACAGAAACCCTGTTGCAAATGAAAGAACCCTTTAACTGTGACTCTGCCTCTAAAAACATGTTCTCACTTATGTTATTTGGAGCATGACTACTATAAAGCCACAAGTTCCCTTTGCTTTGTTAGCCTGCAGTCACAGTTAGGCCTCAGAATATGGGCCTGTTTCCAGCAGGTGCTCTTCCAGGATTTCTTGCACCCAAAGGGAGAATCTTACCCCTACACCAACGAGCCCAGACATGTAGTCACTGTTACATAACATTTTGATTAAAGAGCATAAAAAAAGCCTTGCATGTTGAAATTAGTCGGTGTGTCATTGCTGTCAGTCAATCTGACAGGCCTAGACCAGCAGTTTTCCTCTGCTTCCAGTCTCTGTGCTAAGCACTTCTTGTCCATAACCTGCTCAGTTTATGCAAGTGTTTGATGAAAAGTGGATACTTTTTCTCAAATTGGGAGAAAACAACGGTATGATTAGGCTTGTGTTAGTAAATCCCACAATGCTCTGTTCACTGATATCAAAGAAAATAAACAAACATATTAGAGAATATATGTGAGAAAGTATGAATTGTGTCCTAAACGGCCTCTCATACATCATGTGTTTGTCTCATGATGAACTTTAGTCCAGGTTCCATGATCAGCTCGTTGTTGACATTTTCACACTTGTTGGTTTTCAGCTATGGACACACACAAAACTGTTGTGATGCAGAAACATTTTCATTTCAGACTGACAGACTGCCTCAGGTTGAGCACTCAGTAATCTTTTTTTTTAATCTGTCACCCAAAGTTTGACAGTTGGTAAGGCCTAGACAACTCAGCTCCCTCCTTTCAACACTCTGATACAACAAAGACATGTCTGTCGGTACTCTAGTCAATCTGTTGCTCTTCACTGTATTATGTAAGCAGTGGACTAGACCAGCTCACAGTTGGCTGCAAAAATATCCCAGCATGTGCTGGAGGTTGTAGTCTGATGAAACCAACTGAACTGCATGACCTGCAAAAAGCAACAATTCTGTCCAGATGTTACCAAACCTGACATCCTCTGTCCTTTTGCTGAATCAATTCTATTCATGAAAGAAACAGTCAGTGCCAAGGTACAACCCTTGTGGAACTCAATAGAGAATGTGCTTGAAAATACATACACATGTGTCACTGTGGTATTACAAAGGATGGATGGGCTTATAGCAGTAGCCCCAGGATCCTGTACTCCTGCATTACTCCTGACAAGAGAACCAGAGGGACATGGCCACAGCGGAAGATGTCACAACAACAGACTAACACTGGAAAGAGTTCAGGATCATGACATTAAAGCTACGTTGTTTTTGGTTCAAATGGTTGGAGCTTCAGGATTTTGTATTTGATGCTGTGGTAGTGACTCCTGCCGATGTGATGATCCATGGCATAAACCTCCCGTGTGGTGTCTCGGGTAGCCTCATAATGCCCAAAGCAGATGTGGGGCAGTGGAAACAAAAATGCTTGTTTTATACCAGCCAACGATTATTGTCTTTTAGTGTCCTGACCAAAAGGCTAGTCCCAGTTTTTTCCCACCCATCTCTCACTTAATTGTCAGCTTCTGTGCATTCTATGATGCTGACCCACTGGAGCACTGTACAATCCATTGTTTAACTGAGGGAGTGAAACACTTGAGAGCCAAAATGTACTCAGTATGCTAGATCTGAATGTGCCAAAAAATTGAATTACATAAATCACACTGCGAGATGGGCACGCTATGTGCTGACAGTACAAACATTAACAGAGTGCTGCAGATTTTCTATGGTATCACTTATCACTGAATATGGTGAAGATGAGGAATTATAAAGAAGAAGCAGAGTTGATACAGCCTTGAAATGAAACTGCATTCCATTCTCTCTGCACACACACATGCCACAAACCATCCATAGTATCCTTTCACTGGAGGGTTCAGGAAAGTTTTCAATGCTTTAAACATTTAAAGGGGAATTCAACATTTTTCCTGCTTAACTAGACCAAGACATACGCTGATCAGCCATAACATTAACATAACATTCTGCTTGCACGAGTCATCATACTTTTGACCCTTTGGGGGCAGAGGAATGTGGGGACCCCCCCCCCGGCCCCTTCTGATTGGTCATTTTCAGGGTGGTTACATCATATTGTTAGAAGTACCCACATGTCACCAGCTGGTGGCTATAATACATCAGTTTGTTGTTTGCCAGTCACCAATAAAAATCATAGAGAAGAAGAAGAAATGACAGTTACCTCAAGATTTGCAAGTAAGTGAAAACACAATGCAATGTACATGTAAAACTCAGCAGTTTAGGCTACCAGCTCTGTATCATTCATTTTTAATGCAACAGACAAACATTAGACCAAAGGTAACATTAGCCATAACATTCTAATCAATAGGCTAATCAATTATCCTGAAACAATCAATCATAAGAGGGCTATTGTCTCCACATTAGTATTTTTTTTTCAAACATGTAAAGACAGTCAATATGTCAACACACATAATTTCACACATATCCACAAATGCATTATCAATTTGCTTATACCTAGTACATGCTTGAACAGAGTAGGAAGAAGTTAGACTTATCTAGTCCTACCCCATAACATCATCTTACCATCATTGGTTTGCAAGCAGTATTACTACATAGATAATTTTGTTCTACACCACGCTAGTGATATACTAAAAAATTATTACAGATTGTTACCATTCTTACATAATTACATACTTTGATAATTATCTTCTACATCACACAAGTAGAATTATTACATAGTGTTAACATTCTTACACCACACCACAATGTTACACCTGATTAATCATTAAACCTGTTTTTGCATATATCTTGATTGACTCATACCTTTATATTTATGTTTAAACTCATCAATTCTCTTACTGTTTTTTATGTCCACACTTAAAATATTCCATAGTTTTACCCCACTTATGGAAATACA
>NW_018127972.1:20611-20902 GCF_001952655.1 Monopterus albus | reverse complement strand
TAATATTGTTTCTTACATCTCCTCAAAATCTCAATTAATTTGTTCTTATACGACTTATATTTTTCTTCCGTCTTCTTTGATCTGTCCTTTATGAAATCCTTATATAACGCATTCTTCTTTTTACATGCATTCTGTAATCCCTTACTTATCCACAGTTTCCCACTGTAATTCCTTTTGTTTTTTATACTGCTTACGTATCATGAGCCACAGCCACCCCTGTGGCTGATGACGTAGGGTAGTCGTCTCCTGACCAGCAAGTTGGTGGTTTGACTCCCGGGCTCCCCGCATGCT
>NW_018127972.1:12636-18664 GCF_001952655.1 Monopterus albus | reverse complement strand
TGATAATTTGTTTTCAGTCTTGACATTGCTGTTAAACTGCTCATCCGTGTAATACTTGCAGTTATTTTCAAAGTTCTTGAAAAAGTTTTTTTCAGGGTCAAAGCCATTGTCCGTTTCATGATAGTGAATGTCAGTGTCTCCAATTGTGTTCAGTTCCAGATCCAGTCCCTCAAAAACTATTAACTTCTGTAACAAATCACTTGCCTCATTTCGTCCATGGGTCATGCTTGTTGTTGTTAGTTCCAAAGCTCATCTGCCATCGCAGATATCAATATACCTGTATGTTTCGTCAGACCGCTGAGGGTCCAGCGGCCCCTTCATACTCTCCTTGTCTCAGCGTGCTGGTCATGGGTCCAAGATTCTGGTTCCGAGGTCGGGTCACCAGTTTATCGTATCGCAGAAACGCGATTTCTCCTCTCTCCCTAGCCGCTCTTAACATCGGCATCAACTCTCTTGTTCTCTTCCTCACAGACTCGGGGTAATCTTCGTTGATGTAAATATTGGTTCCCTTAAGCTTCTTTGCTTGCTGCAGAATAGTATTATAATTATTATTGTATTGTATTTACAAAATACAAATTACACCAAAGGTTTTGGTAACATACCGTGAAAGGACAAGTTCGGCTTTTGTTGGAGGACCAAACGTTTATCTAGACAGACCTGATTTGGCCTATAGACTATAGACTAGACACTATTTGCCTACAACTGATCATTTGATTTTAAAGGGACTTTATTGATATCCTTATTACTGTCACACTGCACATTATAGTAACACTAGCAAAAGAAAAATCCCCATTTCTGACCAAATACCTTTAGTGTCACAGTGTCATCATGGACCGAGAGCAGGAAAAGAAAATGCAGATACAGAAGATAATGATGCAGGCACCAAAAACTGACAATTAAAGATACATTTAAGAGTAGATGGAAAATACTACTCTGGACTGCATGAAATGTTTAAACACAGAGCCACAAATATACTACAAAAACAAAATGACTACAAAAAATGCAGAATGACCACAAACAGAAGCATAAAAACCACACAAGTAACAAAAATACTGCAAAGACACAAAGACTATGAAAAAGAACCGAATGGCCAAGAAAAGAAAATGACCACAAAGACTTAAAACAACTACTCTACAAAAAGGACCAAAACAACCACAAAAAGTCACAAAATAGCTACATGCAAACAGTTACAAAGAGAAATGACTGCAAATGGAGAAAAAAGGCCATTGCTAAGTTGTTGGAAATCATCTTCCTCTCTTTAACTCTCAGGCTCTTGCTCCAATGTAGGAGGGGTGGGGGCTTTTTAATTGTCAGTGCCCAGGGGCCTAATATCTCATAATCCATCCAGCATCAGGACCAGTTTGTGCAGTTGACAGCGCTGTCACTCTGAGGACCCTGTGGTATCTCATCTTGGTCTCTTCTCTGAAGATGGATGAGGTCACTGCTAAATCACTGAAGCCCACATCACCAGCCTATCTTACTGCATACTCAAAGACCCCTTAACATAAAAAAAAAGTATTTTGTTTACTGTTTTTAGAGCTTCGCTGTGCAGAATGATGCCCAGTATGTGTAGAGTGTGTGTTCACATCTGCTGAAGGGGAGAGTTTCTCTGTGCTCAGCTTAGATCTCTGGCTAACAGGCTGACGTAGCAGTAGGGTTTATGATGTCTAGGGATGTCCTGATCAAGGTCCAGATGTTCCAGGTTCATGTACTGTAAAAGAAATGTTGTTTCTGCTACATGTTTGTGTAATAATATGATGACACTGTAACAAATGGAAAGGAACAGCTGTGCTGTGGCACCCACGTTGTGAACCGCTGTGCTCAGTGAATGTAATATGCAATGTAAATGTACTGCATCGCGCAGTGCTGCTCTGACAAACTGTGTGCGCTACTTCAGTCTAACACTAGATGTCTCTATTGATATGACAACTATTCTGTGAGGGGTGTGTGTCTCACTTTGCCTGTTCTCACTTCACCTGTTAGCTTCAAGTGTCACAACATTACAAAAGTAGTCAAATCAGTCATGAAAATTCTACTGGTGTCATATCACTTAGTGTTTTACATCTGTCACTATCTAATGACGTTCACTTTATTGAAATACATTTAGCTTCAGCTCACACAAAAGGAATTAGGATCCACGGTATTGGTGACACCTAATCACCATTTGATCATATGTGCCGCTGCCTTACTGAGCTAACTGCACTACTGCTGTAAATACTCCTTTTATATTTAATTACTTAACTAATTATGCAAGAGTTTGAAGTTTCCCTTTATACACCCGCACTTGCCTTTACAAAGCCAGTCTACATCATCCTGATGGTATGCAAAATCCAAATTAAAACTGAAAATAGTGATGTGTAACTCATCTGTGTCCTGTATTACACTGAAAACAATACAGCAGCACATTGCCAGAATTTCATTCTTAGTTCAAAATAAACACTCAGTTCATTTCTGATGCCTGCAACAAAGTCCCAAAAACGTTGGGGCTGTTGCATTTCAGGGCCAGTAATGAGGTAAAACAATGAAATTATGATTCCAGTTGAAACAGGTGATGTCAACAGGTGAGTGCAATCATGATTTGGTACAAAGGTGGAATCCAGGAAAGGCCGAAGATGGATGGGGACCACTAGTTAGCCACAGAGGTCTATGGCAAGGGTTAAATTGTGTCGGTGTGTCCCCTGTAGGGTTGTGTTTTCTCTTAAAGGACAAGGCCAATCTATATAGTATTTTCAGCACTCCACAGACAGAGACTAAAACTGACAGTGAACTGCCTCTACTAGCGGTTAATGTCTATCATCAAAGATCAAAGAGAGATTAAAGATTTTGATTGTCAATTCACTATATGTGCAAGACATACAGAAAATTGAAATACTGTTTCTCTCTCACCTAGTAGTGAATGCCATACCATTTAGGTCATCGTGTCAGTCCTGGATTAGCTTCTTTGTCTATGTTTATGCCTAAGGTCATGATTAGTGCTCAGTGTTGTTCTGGCTTACTGACACACCACAGAAATATTTTCACCTCACATTTGTTTACAGCTAGATAATAAGCTTCAGTTGGGAGCATTATGGACAGTTTTTGTCTTTGGACATTTATCTGCCTGAAGATGATGTTTTGATTCCATTCGCCTTTCCTAATCAGAATTTGGTTCAACATATTCTGCTCGAGCTGTCACAATTAGCAGTTTTACAGGATATACTACATGTGAACACAGGTAGAAACCCATGGCACAAGCTGCCAAAAGATTTGTCTTAAATTTAAAAGCTAGTATGCACCAGCCCTATATGCAACCTGTTACCACTAGCATTGATCACTACTACCAATAAAAGACCTGACAGAACACTGCTGGAAGTTCCAGAGCACTATTAGCATAATGAAATATAATGTTTTCTACTTCTGAAAAAGTGATATAACACCAGTATTCATGCTGGTGTCTACCGAAAAATTGTACAGTCTGTAATTTTATATTTGTTTACATTTCAGCCCCTTAGCATGTTGAATTAGCTGCTAGCATTTCCTGTTTGCAGTGTATCCATGGATTTAGAGACAAATGTCACAGGTGTTTAAGAAATTCAACAGAGTCCTGTTAAGAGGTTTGCTGCAGTGGGCTGTTAAATGATATGCCAGCATAAGGAGTTGCATCTGTGTACGTATGCCTGGCAGTGAGCTAACGCATGACGCATCCCACTGTTCTCACCCTCTTAAACGATGTGAACTTGAGACTGTAAACAATCTATATTAGGTGACGCTGAGGGGGCCATGGGTGGTTCTCTACAATAACAAGAGGTCGTACAGTGTTGGTGAAAGGTGAAAGGTTTCTAGTTTTCCAAAACCACAAAAACATCTTCATACAGTATAGGTCACAGTATAATAGAACTCTTCAGTCTCGCCACAGCTGATGTTTGTTTTTGTCTTACTAATGATAAAGATAATAGTGAACCTATTTTAGAAAGAAAGAAATCTATATTTGTCATGTTTTAACATAAACAATACACCGAGAAATGAGTTAGATTGACTTAGAAAGCAAATGCCAGTGACAGCCAGAGTATGTCCAGATACACAGCGTAGTCCTGGCTTATGGAAAACATTCCTCTTTATGAAAACACATACCAGGGGTGTACGCAGCAGACAGCTGCTTCTGTCTGTCACGCACATCTGAGAGAAACAGAGGCAGAGAACATAAGCAAGTGCTGTTTACAGCTGGTTTCAATATTTGTACTGAAGGTACCTATGCAGTGAGATAAACATGGGGCCATCTGAGGTTTAGTAAATGCAACATAAAGCATATTTCTTCCCACTTTCTGGTGTAATTATTTGTAGCAGTACCAATGTGCCAGTATGGTACATACTGATGTAAGTATATGCATGTAGGTACAAAGGAACAAGATGTGATTTAGGAGAATAAAGGGGTAGCAGTGTGAAAAACGTCTATTCTGTAGGTATGTTTTCCTGCTATGTACCTGTTCTCTCATTATGAGGCACAGTGTGACCTACTGAGCAACAAAGCTACATGAAGAAGATGGGTTAGCTGCATAAATAAGCTGTTTTACTTCAAAAAACATGCTGAGTAAAAGTTAAAACTTGTTTATAGTTTAATTGTATAACATCCCATGTTATACAAGTAAACCTTAACTTGATTTTTTGTAACAAGCAAAATAAAGTGTTATCTAGCAAAAACAGGAGATAGCCTACATCATAATAATAAATATCATCATACATTGTTATAGTGTGAAACCAATTTTGTCAAAACAAAAAAGGATTATCCTTTTATTCATTTATCTTCGTGAGGGAGGCAGCAGTGTCCCGACAGAGGAAATGACACGTAGCTCTTTGCTGGTTCTGTACAATGGGAACCAAAGTTGAAACGTTTAGCATTTACACTAGTGGCGTTGCTTCTCAGGATTGTATGTTTTCATACAACATGTTAATATTTTACTTGTGTATTAGAACAAGTACTGCAGATACCATCTGTTATTTCTGACTACCTGTCCATAAAACAGACACGTTTTTATGGAAATTGTTACAGATTGAATATTCGGGAAATGTGTTCCAAGCAAGCGTTATTAAACCACTTATCCTGTTTATTTGTAGGAATAGGCCTATCAGATGCTCAGCTCTCTGACACCATTGTAAATGTAGGGCAATACAAGAGATAACAACTCAACGTGTGTTAAAAGTGGATGTTTTCTTTTGTGTATTTCTTATTATTCCGTTAACACTCTTTGTAACTCTGTTCTGATAACTTCTGTGTGAACTGCACTGATGTTGTGCTTCAGCAGCAACAACTGTATTTACCGAAGGCACCGTGATACTGTTACATAAGACGCACTGTATCTGTACAGCCCAACATAACAAATCACACATTTCCCTTAAAGGGCCTTACAGTCTGCACAGCATACGTCACCCTTGTTTACCATACTGAGGAAGCATTATGTAAAGCGATCCGGTCACACACATACGCCTGCCTATTTACTATCTTCCTAGAGTAAGAGTAGATAGGATTCCTAGAAACCAGCTGCCGCCCACCTCGATCTCCCATTGGCCCAGATCTTCTATTAAGTGAGAGTGTGCAGTGCAGAGCTGCAGACTTTATGTCTCGACTGAGGAACCGTTATTAACTGTTGGTTAACTCTTCTAGAAAAAAAGTTCTTTATTATTTTTAATTTTCATCCTGTTTTCGCGTGCTGTACTTTCATCCGGTAATTTCTGAGGATGACGAGCAAGATAAAGTGTGTTCGCTTTCTGATGAAGGCTGCAGCACTGGCCAGCGTGCCCAAACACATAGACCACTTCTCCAAGTTCTCCCCTTCTCCTCTGTCAATGAAGCAGTTCTTGGATTTTGGTGAGTGCGCCCCTTCTTCTGATTTCATATATTTGTTTCTTAAATGAACTGATATTCTCTTGATCGTTGACTTATATTGATTCATTTATCGAACCACTGATCATTTGTTTTGAATATAAGTTCATATATTTTTTATGATTCCATGCGAATGAGACTGAAGTAACAATCTCAATAGTGGCCGTATGC
>NW_018127972.1:0-12615 GCF_001952655.1 Monopterus albus | reverse complement strand
CTAAAGCAATGAAAGTACAGTTCTGTAAAGGTTCCCTACCATTTTCCTTTAACTAGGGCTAATCCCTGAAGGTAAACAACACGTCCTGCGTCAGTCTGCTGTGCCTCTCATACCTCAGTGGTGTTGTTTATGGTGATAATTATGCTGCTGCTCATGTTAATGCAATTGCTGGTGAGGTCAGTGATGACAATAAACACCAGATAATGGTAGGGTAGATAGGGTAGAATGACTTTATCTATCTATCTATCTATCTATCTATCTATCTATCTATCTATCTATCTATCTATCTATCTATCTATCTATCTATCTATCTATCTATCTATCCCTGGACACATGTATCGTCAAAAGAAGTTTCAGCTCACAGTTGAGGTTACTGAAATATACTCATTTGCTCTCATGGCATTGTTTTCAGATGTGTCAGACAGCTGCTCAGTGAAAAACTCTAAAAACTTTCTGTACAATATCAGGTCAACACCAACCAGCAGACACACACAGCTAGGAACTACAGTACCTGCAACTGTAGCTGCCTTTAGCAGCTAAAGAGTGGAGTGGAGACTGGTTCCTCAGGAGTTGGTAGAGACTGAAAACAGAGATAACAGACAGTGAATGTTAGACTTACAGTAGCGTATTCACCCTGTGGCCAAAACATGCAGAATAGCGCTTTGAAATGCCGGATGTGTATAAGCAACTCCTTGCTAAGGTGTCTGCTGCGTTAACTTCACCTGTGATGATGTGTCAGTGTAGCATTCACAGCTTGCTTCAGCGTAAGTGGAAAAAAAAGTTAAACGGACCAATTTTACACTATTAATTTGACATTTTGTGGGGAAGGTATTGCAATTTATTTCAGTGAAGTGTTTTTTTTAACATAAAGTGAAACTTAAGATTCAGAACCCCTCCAACACCCCGATCATTTTTGTTCAGGTCCTTAGTTTTGTTCTAATTTCCCTTTTTTTCATCATGATTTGATCAGTAACTATAGAAAATTTATACATTCACCCTTGAACTTCCACTACTGATGAGTTTTCACAAAGCACCTCCAGTCCTTCACCAGTGCTGAGGCAGTTAAAATCTTCCTTGAATAAACATTTGTTTATCTCATGACTAAAATTTCATGCCAACTGTAGGTCACTTGATAACACCTAAGCCATTTCTGTTTTCTCATGAAAACCATGAGCTTCAGCTGAAAGTGCCAGAAAACTAGTAGGTTTGCTTTGAGTTATGACTGCTTCATGTCTTTTATTGGGTAGTAACCATTCACACTGAATTATAAACCTAATATTTCCTGTTGTCCAGGCTCGACTAACGCCTGCGAGCGCACGTCATTTGTCTTCCTTCGCCAGGAGCTTCCCGTTCGTTTGTCCAACATTATGAAAGAGATCAACCTGCTGCCGGACCGGCTGCTGGCCACACCCTCTGTCCAGCTGGTCCAGAGCTGGTGAGACACACACTGAATGACTGACTCGCTGATTAAAAGATCTGCTTGAGTGGTGACTGATTTACTGACCTGCTTACCATATGTTTTCCAGTGTGTTTTTGAAACACTAGGTGACATTTTACTGAGATTAAAATGTAGCTCCAAGTAACAAGAGTAGGTGCAACTTTCCACTTTTGGAGATCCTGGAGTTTTAACTTCAAGTACAGCCTCTGCTCTTTGAGTACAAATAGTAGCTGTGAAACACTTTAAGAACTCTTTTTAAACTAGAGTTTTTCCTCCTTTTTAAGAGTTACGCAGTTTTTAATTCAACTGCTATGAATAGGAGACTAACAGTACACTGTAGGCCCTGAAATAACCAGCTAGGCTACTACATAACAGAGGAGGGCGGATGGTTCAACTTTGTCCCAGTTTCCCTTCTAACCCCGCCTTTCTTCTTCTTATTTCTCCTTGTCCTGCCTGCTTGTTGTTGTTGCAGCTACAGTAAGGGGAACAGTGTGTGCAGAACACCAGCCTCACTGCTTTGAAAAATTGATAAACAAAGTCACACTCCCTTCATTATTCCTAACAAAACTTTTACAGAATGGATTCTTGAGATTAAAAAAAGGTAGAACCTTTTGAAAGCAGTGTTTTGAGCACAATCAGTTGAACTCTTTCATTTCATAAGTCAACAAAAACATTCAGATTTAGCTTATTCTGTGTCTTGAGGCTGATACAAAATGTACTCCTTTATTATTGTATGTTATGGATGTGTGACCTTTCACCTAATTATTGGAGGTGAGTGGTCACAGAGGCTTAGCTTTCCAAAACAGGAGCTAAAATGTGCAAAGATGGAAATGAGATTTATCATTCTGTATATTTAGCACTGGCATCACTTGTTGACTTTTGTAACAGTAACATGGCTCTCAGGTCCGATTCCCTAAACGGAAGAGACAGAAGGGGAAAACAACTAGTCATTCATGTGGACTGTTTGGATCTTAATAATAATATTACAACTTTTCACAGTGTATAAAATATATTTACAAAAAGTTCATACACAGAATAAAATATGTGATTGGTCTTTCAGTCTTCTTCTACTACTTTTGGCTGCTCCTGCCACAGCGAATCATCAGTTGCCCCCAAACTGACAATGTGCAAACTTGGCATGTTTTATGCCGGAAGCTCAGTATACAAGTTAAATGATATTTACTCGTTATTTGGCCCCAAAGAGGGGGGTGCCAAGCCATCTTTATGTATCTTCAGAGGCCCACAATAAGCGACACCATTTTCCAGACCTAACCTACCCTTAACACAAAGCATCCCTGTAGCCTATCCTCACCCAAGCAAACAGCAGCTATGTGACTTAACACACAGTATCTGCATTGTATTTGTTAAGGTTAAGCAGTGTCTGACCCAACTGCCTCCTGAACTGAGACTGGGAGCTGGTTCCACAGGAGAGGAGCTTGATAGCTAAAGGCTCTGCCTCCCATTCTACTTCTCTAGACTCTAGCAAAGTGCTCTGTTGGGATGATAAGGCTCTACGAGGTTTTTAAGATACGATGGAGCCTTGTCATTAAGGGCTTTGTATGTTAGTAGAAGGATTTTAAATTCAATTTTGGATTTTACAGGGAAGTAGTGGAGAGAAGCTAATATAAAAAAGATATGATCTCTCTCGCTAGTTCCTGTCAGTACTCTGGCTGCAGCATTTTGGATTAACTGCAGACTTTTTAGGGGATTTTTATTACATCCTGATAGTGAAGAGTTACAGTAGTCCAGCCTGGAAGTAACAAATGCATGGACCAGTTTTTCAGCATCACTTTTGAGATGGGATGTTCCTGATTTTGATAATATTGATGAAAGAAGGCAGTTCTAGAGACTTGGTTTATGTGTGATTTAAAGGACATATCCTGGTCAAAATTAACTCCAAGGTTCCTCACAGCACTACTGGAGGCCAGGGCTATGTCATCTAGAGTAACTATATGGTTAGACAGCAGATTTCTGAGTTTTTAAGGCCCCAATACAGTAGCTTCAGTTTTGTCAGCATTTAAAAGGAGAAATTTATGTCACCCAGGCCTTTATGTTTTTAAGACATGCTTGAAGTCATTGAACCTAGTCAGTGAATCTCCTCTGTCTGCATTCTCTCAGGTACATCCAGAGCCTGATGGAGATCTTGGAGTTTCTGGACAAGAACCCAGATGAACAGAGAGTCCTTGAGACGTGAGTGTGACACACCTATCTGAACTGTACAGGTCAACACTGCTTTCACTTTCTTATTTTTCTCTAACCTTTCATCTTCCTTCTTCCCCTTCTGTTACCCTCCTCCGCTCACCTAATTCCAGGTTTGTGGAGGTGCTGGAGGCTATCAGGAACCGGCACAATGAGGTGGTCCCCACCATGGCTCAGGGAATCATGGAGTACAAAGACGCCTTTGGCCAGCAGGACCCCGTCACTGACCACAACATCCAGTACTTCCTGGACCGCTTCTACACCAGCCGCATCTCCATCCGCATGCTCATCAACCAGCACAGTGAGCTGTTAAAAACACACACACACATAATCAAAATACCAGCCTGTGCCTCAACCCAAACACACATTGTAGCCAGAATACTATTATTTCAGATGTTGGAACTATACTTGACCACATGAGCAAGATAGTGAGATTTTGTAAATAGTAACTACAGTTGTAGTAGTAAGAATAATTACTGATTTCCTTTTTCTTTACTTTCTCGAAGCTCTAGTCTTCAGCGGCAGCACAAACCCCTCCCACCCCAACACCATTGGTTGTATTGACTCCGTGTGTGACGTGACAGAGGTTGTGCGAGGTAAGGAAAGACAGGATAGAGAGAGAGCGGCTTTCACATGAGATGGAAATTAGATTTAGACAGGTACAGTACAATATATCAGCTTGCCCTTAATTTCATGATATAATTGTTACAATCACAGATGATTTAGTTGCAACACAGTTATAAACACACTCATTTTCAGACAATCCCACACAGAGACAAACATTTTCAGATGCAAAACTTTGTCAAGGTACTGCCAAGGGTTTATTTGGTGCCATCATACACCATGTGCATTTGAGAGCACTGGTTCTCTTGAGAAACCTAAAACTAAATACAAATTTAAATCTCAGTTTTTCCCCCTGAATCCTACTCAAAAAGAGTTGACAGTGAGTCAAATGGAGCAAGCTGATAACAGCTGGCAGACAGCTCATCCAGTCTGGTCCAGTTTCAGTGTGTGAACAGAGAGGGTCAGATCCAACAGACCTATCAGCCATAAAGTTTACACAGATGATAGATAACCTTGTATTTATCACATCTGTTTATCTTTGTGACTAATTTATTGTGCCCATACAGGTCAAAGAATACAGTAGTTTCTTTTTTTTTAAATAAATTCTGCATTTTTCTAGATGCCTATGAGAGTGCTAAGATGTTGTGTGAGCAGTATTACCTGGGAGCACCAGAGCTGGAGCTCAGGCAGATAAATGGTGAGTTACACACAAAACACTGTGACAAAACACACACACACACACACACACACACACATTAGCAATTGATAAAAGCTCTGTGTGTGTGTTCTCATACTTGCTATATAGTGAGGACCAAAAAAAGTATTTTTTGCTACAGAGTGAGGACATTTTTGGAAAGTGGGGACAGTCATCACTTTGTGAAACAGCTTTTTGAGGGTTAAGACTTGTTTTTAGGGTTCAGCTTAGAGTTAGGTTTAGGGTAGGGTTATGGCTAAGAGTTTAGTTCTGATGGTTAAATGTTAGGGTAAGGGGCTAGGGAATGCATTATGTCAATGCATGTCTTCACAAAGACAGAAGTACAAGTGTGTGTGTGTATGCAGAATGCTGACTCTTGTGCTTTTCCCTTCCTCTAGCCAACAACATCAGAGAGTCCATCCAGATCTCATATGTCCCATCTCACCTATACCACATGCTCTTTGAACTGTTCAAGGTAATTAATAATACTGAATCTGCACCCCCACCCCCCAAAGACCCTTGTATGATATACAGTATGTTTTACTTTATACAATGCCAACACAGTAACTTAGGGTGCCACTTTCATGATTCAATATTGCAGTTTCATTGAGAGATATGGATTAAGAAGCAGAGGTTAATTTTGAAGCAGCAGAGGCCAAGATAACCTGATTTTTAGTGCGTTCTATAAGCAAAACTCCAGAAATGGTGCATTCTAATTTTCCCATAAAGCAACTTTATCGACACAATTAGTTCAGTATGGCTTTTATAATATATCGAACTTCCTTTGATATCATTCGATACCTGCCTTTTGTTAAAATGTCAACATCTACCTGAATGTACAGCTGATAACCCTCCTTGTTTTCTTTTTGTAGAATGCCATGAGAGCAACCATTGAGAACCATGAGGCCAGCAGAACCCTCACACCCATCAAAGTCATGGTTGCCCTTGGCGGAGAGGACCTGTCAGTCAAGGTGAGTGACTGCTCTCCACAATGCATAAACACTTCAATCTCATATGTCTGTAAGTGATATAAGAAATGTTAGGTCATTGGCACAATCCTAGCTTCCATGTGGATTTTATTTTTACATGGCTACCTCCTAGAATTGCCTGTGTTGAACTTGCACTGCAGTAGAAACGCTTTGACTATGTAGGAAGGAAGAACAAAGGGTAGTGCCCTGTCATCAAGAAATAGTCCAATCAGGGAATTGTGAATTTGCTGATACTGCATGTTGTAAAGGAATGCAAGATAAGCAAATACTTTGTCTTGATGGTAGAAGTGGCTTTGAAACCCCACAATGCACCAGTAAACATATGCAACACAAGACTGAGTAAGCTTAAGTAAGAAAAGTGTTATCTGCATGACACATATTCTCAATAATAATTTCTAAGAAAAGCCACTAGAATTAACTCAATTAAAGCTTCTTTATTTCACAGTAATCCATGCATTATATAATGCATACGGTTAGGTAATTACTGTATGTTATGATTAAAGCTATAGAAAAAAAGACTAGGATGAATGTTTTCTTCTTGTTCCCATTATGAAATAACATATTTCCCCCTTTGCCCTATTTATACCCCAGCTTACCTGTGCTCAGCTTCTCCATTAGGTTACATAAACCTCATAAACCCTCATTATCATGACAGAATTATGATCTGCCCAGATGCCAAAGCCATTCATTGACATCTCTGGTTCCCATCACACCATGCATCCATATTTATACAGGATTAGCTCTATTGTCTGATACCTGCAACCTTTGTCCTAATTGCCTGATAAGGAAAACCTGACTGTGATTATTAAATGTGGACTTACACATGCATACATACAAATGAAATGAAAGGTTTTCTCTCCAAACTCAGGTCTCCATCCTCTTAACATTATTTATTTGTTTAGCCTCTATCAGTGCTGCTGAGCCCTCACTGCTGTTTCAGTCCCTCAGTATGTCTCTCTCCAGATGAGTGACAAAGGAGGTGGCTTTCCCTATAGGAAGACTGAGCACCTCTTCAGCTACATGTACTCCACAGCTCCCAGACCTTCCCTAGGAGACAAACACAGAGCCCCACTGGTGAGCAAATCACACATACACACTCATTATTAATATAATAAAACACAATATATAACAAAAGCTGGAGTGTGTGTATAATATATGTATACACTAATTGTTTTTGTGTGTATACAGGCTGGGTTTGGCTATGGTCTGCCCATCTCTCGCCTCTATGCACGTTACTTCCAGGGAGACTTACAGCTTTACTCTATGGAGGGTTACGGCACTGATGCGGTCATACAGCTGAAGGTATTTTTTATAAACATATAAATATATATATATAGATAGATACTTTATTGTCATTGTAGTTGTACAACGAAATTGTTTTGATAGCTCTCAGTGACCAGCAGCGATAAAAGAATCAAAACAAAACAAGATAGTTACAATATAAATATATGCAACAACAATAAACACAACAGCAAATATATACAATTATATATGAACATGTAAGTGTTTGCGTGATGTGAAATGGTGCAAAGCTCTTAATCAGAGTCTTAGGTTGTGTGACAACCTCAGCAACAACAAGACTCCAGAAGACACTGCTACCAGCCAAGAAATAGTCTGGCACATAACCCTTGTAAAACTGTGAGCTGTTGTTTTTACAGTTTACATTTTGTCTGTATTAAAAATGAGATATACAGTGTTAGAGGCCCTGGAAGGCAAATTTTGATGGATTAGGTGTTTCTTCCTGTTTCCGTGCTATATTAAGATAAACTAACTGGCTGATAACTCCAGCTACATATTTAGTTTGGTCTTCTCATTTTAACTATTCACAAGAAAGCAAATAAACACATCCTAGAATGTTGACTTGTTCCTTTAAAAAATCTCACTCTGTATGTATATCAATTATACCTGTGGTGTATGTCTATTTAAGTGTTTAATGACAATTCATCAGTAAATGTCATAATAAAACAGCTCATTGTAATTACCTCTTTTGCTCATAGTCTTCCAAACTAAATTTAAATTGGTATGCTTTGTTGTGTACTGTTTATTTTACTGTATAAGTGTATTTTATCATGTACAGGTAAGTACAGAACTCTTTATCCAGAACTAAGCTGAGCTTAGGGATTTGTTGTTCTGATAACAGTTATAGACTAATTTAAACAGCCTTAAAATGCTGCAAAGCCAGAATTTGTGTCCTTGCAGTCAGTCATCCCTCCATTAAAATCAGTTTTTTATCTGTCTATATCAAGGCATTGTCTACGGACTCCGTGGAGAGGCTGCCAGTGTTTAACAAGTCTGCTCTGCGCCACTACAAGCTGAGCCTAGAAGCAGATGATTGGTGTGTTCCTTCCAAGGAGCCACTGGATCTGGCCGTCAATCGGCCTACTAAGTGATTCAGCCATGACATGACTTCTGACACAAATAAGCATACAAGCTGACCAGGAAATGTCCTTTAAAGGCGGGACATTGTGGGGCCAGAACTATTAGCCCAAAAGTTGATGGAGCTGAGGTGACCAAAGGTCCAAAGGCCACCAAAGGCATCCTGATTGTCTGAGAATTTCTTTGATTGAAGCATGCACTTTGTCTTTTATCTCCTCCTGCTTTCCTTACTTGGGTGCTACAGAAGGAAGAGAAAAAAAATGACTGACATCTTGCATCATGATGGGTGACAGTCAAAGTTGCAGTGGTAGAAATCCAGAGAGAAAGGGAGCAAAAGAAAAAAAATGACAAGATGAATTGAGCTGATAAGTGAGAAGAACAGTTTGATGAAAATATATAACTAGACATTTTCTGATCAATATTGAGAAAGTGGTTTAAAAACCAGCATCAATCAAATGATAAATTATCACTTTTATCACAGTTATTTACATCACCAATGTAAAAATGCTGGTAAAAGAGAGAGCTCATCTGCTTATGCAGCAGTAACATTACTGTAGCTTCACAGACTGACAAAACAGGTTTCTTCACAATCCTGAATCTTACATTCAAGACCTTTTTTTTCAGTGAAGCTTAAGCAAACTAAATGATTGATCAAGTAGCGGGAGATTATGGCAACTGTTTCACTATCTGCCAGCTGTCTGCATCATTTGAACTCAAGAGCTCGCTGCTAACTAGTAGCTACACTAGCTACTGAAAATAATCAGATAGCTTTAGGGTTAATTTAGGCTACATAAAGACATCACTAAAAAAACACTGTCCACTTTCTATCTTATATGACATCAAAATGATATAGATAGTACATGTAGTGGCATGCAGAAAGCATATTAACCAGAGAAGAATAACATTTTTTAGTGTCATAGAATTAACATGTTAGCTACAGCTAACTACATTTACCAGTGTTAATGTTGTATAAACATTATTAAAACTTTTTTTTACTGATTCACGGGGACAAAAGTAAGCCTTATTCCAACTGCATTAGAAACTCTTGTCAACATTTGGCATGAAGCCACTGCTTTGAAGCACATTTTTCAAATAAGGGTAAGTTCTAGCTAAGTAGCTAGCAAACAAAAATGTGATATATTTACTCTTTCTTTAGAACACATTTACTTTTAACTTATATGTTTGCTAACAGTTAACTAAATGTGCCCAAGGGTTTTTCATATCTTCCACTATCAGTAAGACATTCAGTAAAAAACAGTGATGTGCTCTGCAGTGAAGTCTGGAACAAAAAGCAGCACACCTGTGGTCCAGCGTGAAATTATTCCTCATTATTATTACCTCATATGCATGCTATTCATCTGTTGCACCAATTCCATTCAGTAAAAGACTTTTAGGCTTTTATTTGCTTTGCTTGACTGGACTGCTGTTAGTGTGAATCAGTCAGTGGGGATACTGTGCAAACTTGTATTTTACTTCTGCTGGTCTTGAAGGCATTGATGGTAAGGCATGTCATGAATTCCTGTTTTGTGGCCATGTGCTAGTTTAAGTCAAACATATTCATCAACTCAGTTACTGAAACCACACAAGGATCGGTTACAGTTTATCAAGTACAGCATTATCACACTGTTACAGAGTTAATTAAACACATCTTCTCTTGACAGTAATGATAATCCATTAAACAGCTATGCCAGAAGAGTGGAAATCACTTTACTCAGCTTGTTTTCAAAGACCTGTAATGAATCCAGATTGCAGTGTGTGTATTTGTGCAATTAACTGTGGGTATTCACAGGAATGAATGTGAGTGACTGTTTTGTGTGTCTTTTGAAATGCTGCGTTCTATTGTATATTTTGAAGTGAAGTGTTCATGTTGATGGATTTTTATGTTTTATAAAGAAAAGTTTAAATAAATCTTCCTAAATAAATTTGAAGTTTTTCCTTATTAATATTATTGGTTTATTTATTGTGCAACAAATGTATGTATATGTTTGCTGTTCAGAACAAATACTAAAGCACAATTGTGTTCATTACACTTAAGAGTTTAAGTAACTCAAATCTGGGCTTGAATTAAAGACACTTATCTTTCTGGCTATAGCCAGTGGTGGAAGAAGTACTCAGATTCATTTGTCAAGTAAAAGTAGCAACACCACAGTGTAAAATACTCTGTACAAGTAAAAGTCCTACATTCATAATTTATTTATACAAAAGTGCAAAAGTATTAGCATAAAAATATACTTAAAGTACAAAAAGTAAAAATACTCATTATGCAGAAGAGCAAATTTGACAATGATGTATATTATATATCCGGATTATACAATATTGTACTGTATAAGCCATTATTGAGTATTACTGGATTGCACAATATTTGTCCATAAAATGTAGTGAAGATGAAGTATGAAGATGCAGAAAGTGAAAATATTCAAGTGAAGCACAGATACCTCAAAACTGTACTTAATACAGTGTTTGAGTAAATGTACTTAGTTACTTTCCACCTCTGGCTATGGCACTATTGCGGTCTACCCAAACAAAATCAATTTACTCCTGAACTTTACAGACTCACCTATGTCGCTTGCACTATGTCAAAAAAAGATATAAATTCCCAAATGTCCTGTGAGGTCAGGTTGAATATTGACCATGAATATTGACCCAAAAATTACACAAGCAAAGTACATAATGGATTAAATACATGAGTAAGCAGGACAGTGCTAATGACCTCAGTTGGATGTAAGAACTGACTTAAACACAGATGCTAATGAACCCAGTATATTTAACCAAGAGCGGCTCATGCCAAGTTCAAACTAAGGCTAGTTTGAACCAGTTCTGCGACAGAGTCAAAACCTGGTTCTGGTTAGAGCAGAACTTTGTCCAGGCTACTCTACCTGTACTCTGCATCTGTGCTGTTTGAGCATGATATCTGACACAACACTGACATCTTACCTAAGGAAAGCACACTGGTCATAAGGCTTTTGCTCAATGTTAACATTCAGTTTAGACTCCTGGAGAGCATGGGCCCTCTTTAACAGCTCAGTAAAGCATACTTAACATTGATCCACTATCTTGATGCTGATGACTTTTACTATCAGAATTGCTTATAAATATGATTTTAAAGTAATGATGTTTCAGAGGTCTGATGCAGAAAATGAAGAATCACGCCATAAAACCTTGTTAAATACCATCTGTTCCATAGGTGATAGTGTAAACAGTACTTTTCTTAAAGAGCTCTGCTTCTCCCAAAATAAGTGTTTTTGGAGTTTTGTTACAGTTTGTTCATAAGATTTTAACATCAACATGCTATCTACCTGATCCCAATCATACATAACATAGCATGGCACCGTAGAAACCATACATTTGTAGATATACTGTATGTCTTTGTTCATTTATCATAAACATACACTAACATATAAAACATGAAACATTTATTTATTTGGTGTAATAAAACACTCTATGGCTAATTGATAGACAGATTGACACATACAGTACACAGATAGATAGATAATTTATTAATTCCCAAAAAGAAATTCTGGTGTTTCAGTAAAAAAAAAAAAAACAATGTTTACAAAATAGGGTCAAATATCAAGTAAACTACTATATAAGTAATAAGAAAGATACGTTTAAAAATATAAATTAAGAAACAGGACAAAGTAGTGGTGGACAAACAAAAGAAGAAGGCTGTAGTGATAGATGTAGCAATCCCAAGCGATAGCAACATCAGGAAGAAGGAACACGAGAAGCTCGAGAAATATCAAGGGCTGAAAGAAGAGCTAGAAAAGATGTGGAAGGTGAAGGCACAGGTGGTCACTGTGGTAATAGGAACACTGGGGGGATGTGACCCCAATATCTTGGGGCAGTCTTACTCCTTCCTTGAAGCTCAGGTCCTCTACCAGAGGCCTGGGAGCTTGAGGCACATACATATATATGTGTGTGTGTGTGTGTGTGTGTGTGTGTGTGTGTGTGTCTGTGTGTGTAGTTAGAGATGTCCCCAGCACAGAGCCAGCCTTCCTGATCAGTTTGGTCAGTTTACTGATGTCACTAATGCTGCTGCTAATGATAGAAGCAAATATTGCACTGGTCACAACAGACAGGCAACATCCTGCTGCACATATTAAAGGACCTGAGCTTCCTTAGAAAGCAGAGTCTGCTCTGTCCCTTCCTATAGTCTCGTGAAGTCAGGGTCAAAGTCACTGACGCAGGAAGCTGTGGAGGCGTCTACCTGCATCTTCAGAAACTTCTTGTGAGATTCAAGTGAGATTTTGTGTTAAATACACAGGAGAATTCAAAGAACATCATTCTCACTATGCTACCTGCTTTGTTCAAAAGAAAAGTAGTCTTTGGACCCCTGCGAGTTTTCCACCTCGCCG
>NW_018127971.1:1406112-1407385 GCF_001952655.1 Monopterus albus | reverse complement strand
GTGAGCCACAGCCACCCCATTTTATTACTCAATTGTCAGGTCTGAAACAATGTCACATTAAGTTGCAGCTTCCCACACTCAGTGTCTTCAAATAGCTTGTTTTGTCAATTAAAGCTCAAAAGATTTTTTTTTTATTCACTGTGAAGGAAAAATTCCTCTTTTTTTCTGTGCTAAAATGAACAACCTTCAGTGAGTGTGAAACAAAAAGAATTGAGATAGATGTGTCTTTTGTATTTTTATTATTTCTTGCAAGAAGGAGCGGTCTACAACTCAAAGGTCCGTTAGAGAGGCTCGAAGCACAAAGGGAGCTCAGAACATATATAAGCTTTTACACAGGGGTTGGGAAGCATCAGAGAAAAGGAATCTGCACTGATAACAGTTATACACATGTTTCTTGTTGGGCAAAGGTCCTTGTCCTCCCATGGTACAGAGAGGTACTCTGACAGAGTTGATACTTTCAAGGACTATTTACGGTGTCCTGGATCTTCCCCAGGGCCTCCTCCCGGTGGGACATGCCCGGAACACCTCCTAGGCGCCTTCCTAGGACTATTTACGATACATCTGTTATGCAGAAGACAGAAGAGAGTTTAGACATTCAGTGTATCACAGTTCACAACAGGCATTAACAGACTACATTTTGAAGCATAAATGAACAATATAACTTCCCGTGGGCCCACCACCTGCAGGAGGATTTGTAAGGGGCTAGTGCACAGTGGATCGGGCAGGGGCCCCGACGACCTGATCTCTGTCAAGAATCTTTGTCATTATGCGTGGCACAGCGGATTTTTTTCCGGCAGCTCTCGGCTTAAAAGACAGACATATTATTTACATAACACAATTGTATAAGTCAATATAAAAATATGAACAAATAAAAAGGGATGTATGGGACCTAATCAGGTCAGCAGCATGTTAGCAGCAACAGTGTAGTAACATTCAGCTCCCGTACCACACTGTCGCACTGAGACAGAGGATGCTCTCTACTGTAGAAGTTTGCGAGCAACTGAGAAGAGAGACCAGCACATTTCAGCTTCCGGAGGAAGAAAAGCCTGGACACGGACACTAGCCCTGGGGACATGGAATGTCACTTCGCTGGTGGGGCAGGAGCCTGAGCTTGTACGGGAGGTTGAGAGGTACCGGCTAGAGATAGTCGGGCTCACCTCCACACACAGCTTGGGCTCTGGAACCATACTCCTCGAGAGAGGCTGGACTCTACTACTCTGGAGTTGCCCATGGTGAGAGGCGGCGGGGGGGGGTGGGTGCTTTTTTACCCCCC
>NW_018127971.1:1404911-1405705 GCF_001952655.1 Monopterus albus | reverse complement strand
TTTCATCTGACCTCTAGCTGGAGGTCTTGGACACTCGGGTGAAGAGAGGGGCGGAGCTGTCAACTGATCACCAACTAGTGGTGAGTTGGATCCGATGGCGGGGGAGGAAGCTGGACAGACTTGGCAGACCCAAACGTATTGTGAGTCTCTGTTGGGAATGTTTGGCAGAACCCCCTGTCCGGGAGATCTTTAACTCCCACCTCCGGCAGAGCTTCGACCAGATCCCAAGGGAGACTGGAGACGTTGAGTCCGAATGGACCATGTTCTCCACCTCCATTGTCGATGCGGCCGCTCAGAGCTGTGGCCGCAAGGTCTCCGGTGCCTGTTGTGATGGCAATCCCCAAACCCGGTGGTGGACACCGGAAGTAAGGGATGCTGTCAAGCTGAAGGAGACTTTTCGAGCCTGGTTGGCTCGTGGGACTCCTGAGGCAACTGACGGGTACCGGCAGGCCAAGCGAAATGCAGCCCAGGTGCTTGCGGAGGCAAAAACTCGGGTCTGGGAGGAGTTCCGTGAGGGCATGGAGAGGGACCATTCGTCAGCCTCGAAGAAATTCTGGCAAACCGTCCGGCCCCTAAGGAGTGCCCTGCCAAAACTGTTTGCAGTGGAGGTGGGCAGTTGTTGACCTCAACTGGGGACATTGTCAGACGCTGGAAGGAATACTTCGAGGATCTCCTCAACCCCAGTGCCATGTCTTCCGATGAGGAAGCAGAGGCCGGGGGCTCGGAGGTGGACTCATCTATCACCCAAGCTGAAGTCACCAAGGTAGTTAAGAAGCTTCTCGGTGGCAAGGCAC
>NW_018127971.1:1399621-1401341 GCF_001952655.1 Monopterus albus | reverse complement strand
GCATTCCCCTGGAGTAGCTGGAGGAAGTGTCTGGAGAGAGGGAAGTCTGGACATCTTTGCTTAGACTGCTGCCCCCGCGACTCGGTTCCTGATAAGCGGAGGAAAATGGATGTATGAACAATATAAGTGAACAAACGGAAAATTGCTGTTACATTCACTGATCTAAAATTGAGGGAAACCTCGTAGCTTCATTTTTGAGAAACTGGAACAAGCAAGTGTTTGGCTCTTGGGCCTAATAAAATGTTTTCATGATGAATCATTTGTGAGAAATGTTGACTATCCCCTCAGCCATTTAGCTGACTAATCACTTCAGAGCTGTTTACTTTGATGAAGAAAATGAGCTTCATCATAAATGAAAGACCCATTTGTAGCACCAAACATACTGGACATTATGATTAGATTTTAGGAAATAAAGTTGAAAGGATCAGGTGTGAGCTAAAAAATCGATCACCTTCTCGTTTGCATTTGTTTGATATGAAGCAATGATACAGCCTTATAAAATAAAGGGGTCAGATCTCATATAATCTCCTGCTGAGATAAAATGACACCTGTTGCCTCCTCCACTTCTCTCTTGTTCTCTTCTGTAAGGAGATGATTCACACCTGGGAAACAGAACTGGCTCAGACCAGCGCTCAGGACGTCAGTCTGCAGCCTGAGGACTTTATAGTTAGTGTAAGTTTTTAAATTACTTTTATTCTTATCTGCTCCGTTTGCTCATAGCTCCAAAAATGGGAATCCCCTTTTTACTGGGAATGTTAGGTCTGTTGTTCCTTTGATTTGTAAGCTACTGCCTTGACTTCCCCTTCTCCTCTAGGTCATTGTTCTGGACTATGGCATGAAGGAAAAGAACCCCATCAACAATGTGCGTTTCTATAGTAAGAATGACCCAACTAAAGCCATCCAGATACGCAAGAACCAGGTCAGAACTGAAGTAAAGACCACATAATTCAAATCTTAAATCTTCATTTGCTTGAGCTACCTGCACCTTTTCATGGTTGCGTGTTCCCTCTGTGTTTTTCTAAGTGTGTAGAATCTGTTTGTCACTGCTTCTATCTTGTATTCATGGTTCAAAATAAACTGCTGCTGTGATTCTTTTCAGGTGTCAAAACTTCTTCCGGAGCACTTTGTCGAGCAGATGATCAGAGTCTACTGCAAGAAGATTGATAGTAAGAGTGTGGAGGCCGCCAAGAAGCACTTTGTCAAGTGGTGCATGGACATGAACTTCTCAAAACCTCAGGTAATATTTATCCTGTTACAGTGTAAAGAACTGTACAGTTATATGCATTGACAATGTTAGTGGTTGAACATGGAATAGTCTCTCCAACCTGGAGAGACTTTGTAGAAGCAAAAACAAAGACAACTGTAAATGCAGAGCAGTGTAATGAACGGCTGCTTGTATTGGGACGATCCTGTGTCCAAACATGGACATGTAGGTCAATATTAAGACTGAATGACAAGAAACAAAAATCATCTAATTGCAGTGTATCTAGAGAAAATATTGCAGTTTTGAAATTTCTTTTGTCGTCTTTACTGCAGACAAACTTTAAATGTTGTTATAAAAGCAAGAAGATCAACCCAACACTGAATCACATACAATCATCTTATCAACTGCTCTTTCATGAAGGCTGGGCCTACGTGCAGCAGCTGCTTTTGTTAATCATTAACTCGCATGCGTGACCCAGTGGTGCTTTTTTTTTTTTTTTTTTTTTTTAAAATTTAC
>NW_018127971.1:1394957-1398659 GCF_001952655.1 Monopterus albus | reverse complement strand
ATAATTCTTTAGTATATTACTTGTGTGGTGTAGAAGAGAATAGAAGTGAATCATTTATTGCTTGCAAACCAATGATGGTAAGATGATGTCATGGGGTAGGACTGGATAAGTCTGACTTCTTCCTACTCCATTCAAGCATGTACTAGGTATAAGCAAATTGATATTGGATTAGCATTTGTTGGATATGTGTAAAATTATGTGTGTTGACATATCAACTGTCTTTACATGCTTGAAAGAATAAATAAAAATAAAAAAAAATATATGGGAAGGCATTACAGTGACATTACAAAGTTCTTGCGGATATGGGATTAGTGGCTTCTGTAATGTTGGGCCCTGTGTCAGCAATGATGTCGTGTACTCCACGTGTCACTTAAAACTTATGTCTGATATTTTTTATCACACGCAGGATGGAGACATAATAGCACCTGAGCTGACTCCTCTCAAACCCAGCTGGTCAAAAAACAACGAAGGCGAGGATGGTGAAGAAATAAACGACATTAAAGTAAAGAAAGTCAAAACTAAGCTTTTTGACTAAGAAGAAGAGGATAAATACCTCACTGTTACCTGGTAGATGAGACGGTGTTGAGTCAGAATTATTTTTATACAAGGCGAGTGTTTGAATGAGCGCAGCAAAACTGAAGACTAAATCATTTTCACAGCAAAAAAGAAATGGTTTCATAAAACAGGAAGCATTCAGGGCCTGTACTCAGGGTTTTTACCAAAATAGAGCCTTGTTCAATGTTACACACATATCTTTTAGTTTATTTTAATCTAGTTTTTATTTTTGATTCATTTGGTGCAAGTGTCACATTTTAAGTGAAATTATTGTTTTATGCCATGAGCTAAGCAAAAGTCTCCAATCATATATAATGATCAATAAATCATGGTGAGTTTACATGATTTACTCTGAAACTGAACGTGTACACAATATCGGTGTTTCTACAGCATGCACAGGTGTGTTAGGGGGCAACGCCTGTATTCAGCTTTGATATGCCCTTTTTCTTCAAATAAGTGTCAAGCTTTCAACAAATCTGCGATCAAAGTAAATATAAACACTTGTGTATTTTAAAGATTTTACCTGGAAATTTGGTTTGGCGTTTGTTTGAATGTACTTATTTTCCAGAGGTGTTCTTTGGTTGAGTGTGTTTTGTGGTGCTTTATTTCTTGTTTTCACTATCACAGCTTGTCCATTGCTGTCTGCACCTTTATAATTGTGTGCAAACTTTAAAATGGTATTTTTGCTACAATTTAAAATGGTTTTCTCTTGCCAGAATGTGATGCAGCCTCATAAAATGTCTCTGTTTTGCTTGTGTAGAGGGGGAAAAAAAAGTTTCTGAAAGAATGAAAAGATCTACCACTAGAGGTTTTTCCTGTTGAAACCCATTTGAAAATAAAACTTTCTCTCAGTTGAAGACTCATGTAAGTAAGTCTGTTGAACACCAGGTGGAGGCAGAGACTCACGTTAGACTAAATGCATTTTGCCAAATAGGATGATGCATCTTGTCTCTTATGTAATATTTTTGTGTTCTGGCCTCCAAATTTAGTTTGTATTTCCCAAATGTTCTGTATATGTTGGATCATAACGAAACAAACAGCACTAGTGCAATGTAATTATTTAGGTACACAGTTATTAATATTGTCGTTATAATGAGTATTGAAATATTTTGGAAACATCAGAAGTAAATACAGAGTGGTGAACAGCAGCCTGTTTGTGGTCAGTAGTGGTGGTCAGGTCGATCTATAGTATCGATGCCAACCTTGGTATCGGTATCGATCAATACTTGTATGATGGGATCGATACTTGCTTATCAATTTCTTTTTTCTACATTGAATACACAATCCCTGTTACACCGTAGTGGTTGTGCAAACACCGCTCCTCTAGTGATGGCTGTCTGACACTGATGCTCCGAAACTCGAAGCCGCATTTTCCTTGAACCACAAAGCTTGCTTTGGTGTAGAAAAAGACATTGCCAACAACAACTCCCCTGCTGTGAGTTGTTGTCGTGCAGTTAACTCGATGACGTTCTGCTGGCTGCATGATGGCAGAGAAAAAGAGGAGAGCTGTTTGGAGCTATTTTACAGCTGCAGACAAAAACCCTGCAAACTGCGATGTCTGTGGACAGAAGAGAAGCCAATTCAACGAGATGGAGACCCACTTCTTTGGTGGAAAACAAATGAGGCAACAGTCCCCTTACTGAGCAAGCTTGACAAGAAATACCTGGGAGTAATTGCAACATCTGTACTTGCAGAAAGGATTTTCTCAAAGGCAGGGCAGTTAGTAAGTCAGAGAAGAAGTAAAATAAAAGCGAAAAATGTAACCATGTTATTGTTTCTGAACATAAACCTACCTCAACATGGGGACAGAGATCAAAAGGGGGCCTCAGCCGAAGGTCATGAATGAGAGCCAATAGTAGTTTTTGCTTTTGTGTAGTTATTTGCACTTTTTAATTTGCAATATTGACTTTATTTTTCACAAACAATTGTGTGTAATGCAAGCAAATTCTTTGTTACATTATATTGTTGATAGTTATATTGTTATATTTATGCACTTTTTAATTTGCAATATTGACTTTATTTTTCACAAATCAAAAACTTTTTTTTTAAAACATTTCAACTAAAAATTTTAATTTAAAACATTTCAACTTGGTTAATAAAAAGTATTTTTTTTATTGGCCTAAAATTGTTATCTTGTGTTTTATTATGATCATAATCGCAATCTGTACAATCTGTACCACTGTTTGGAACACTGGCTTTCTCTAATGCTCATTCAACCCATAGTACATTTAAAATCTGTTTTTGCATCAAAGGTACATGTGACCTTTTGTCAAGTTAAACATTAGCTTAATTTGGCTTTTTTCCCAAACATGAGGTGCTCTTTGTATCCCTAAGTGCTGTTATTGAGATTATCACCACTTACTTTTTGTTTAAAAGCAGTTTATTGTACTTTAACTTTAGGCCCCTGGGTCATCTCGGTCTGCCAAGAGGTAGTCTTGCACTTCAAGTAGGCCTGGTGTGGTTAGTTTCACTTCTTGTATGCTTATTAGATTTTTCCGGACATTGGGAGGCCTCCCAGCAGGGGAATTGATCCCACTCCTGCAAGGCATTATGCCACTGATGCAGGGAGACTTTAGACAGCTTCATATTCACATTGTGGTTGGACTTGGTTTACATGGTACCAGCCGGGGGTGCATTTGGGTTCTTGAGAGGGAGCCTGGCGGAGACAGATGACTTGGATCACTCTTTAAAAAAAAAAAAAAATCTTGTCGACACCCGGCTTGGGTGAATTTTCACTATTGACACAGGTTGATGCCATATTGAATGTATCATTACTAAGTTTTACTTTCTAATAGCAAGATTATACTGTGGGCTGAATTTTCTAAGGATAACAGGTGTTGTATGTATTTCCTTATTTATAATTGTTTTGAACATAGTTTTTATTTAATATCATTTTAGGCTACTTGCAATGCTTAAGACAATTATGTTTGTTTTTTTTCCACTTTCAAAAAAGGTCTACATTATCCTTGTTTTTTTCATGGAATTGCATGACGCTGTTTGAAATTTCCCCTCCTTGAACCGCCACCTTATTGTGGTGGAGGGGTTTGAGTACCCGAGTGATCCTAGGAGCTATGTTGTCGGGGGCTATATGTCCCTGGTAGGGTCTCCCAAGGCAAACAGGTCCTGGGTGACGGGTCAGACTAAGAG
>NW_018127971.1:1377134-1392124 GCF_001952655.1 Monopterus albus | reverse complement strand
GAAAAGGGTGGCTTGTTCCCTTCAGGTTGGTGGAGAGTTCCTGCCTCAAGTGGAGGAGTTCAAGTATCTTGGGGTCTTGTTCACGAGTGAGGGAAGGATGGAATGGGAGATTGACAGGAGGATCGGTGCAGCTTCTGTAGTAATGCGGTCGATGTACCGGTCCGTCATGGTGAAGAAGGAGCTGAGCTGTAAGACGAAGCTCTCGATTTACTGGTCGATCTACGTTCCGACTCTCACCTATGGTCATGAACTTTGGGTCATGACCGAAAGGGCAAGATCCCGGATACAGGTGGCCGAAATGAGCTTTCTCCGCAGGGCGGCCGGGTGCACCCTTAGAGATAGGGTGAGGAGCTCAGTCACCCGGGAGGAGCTCAGAGTAGAATCGCTGCTCCTCCACATCGATAGGAGCCAGCTGAGGTGGCTCGGGCATCTGTTTCGGATGCTTCCTGGGCACCTTCCTAGGGAGGTGTTCCGGGCATGTCCCACCGGGAGGAGGCCCCAGGGAAGACCCAGGACACGCTGGAGGGACTATGTCTCTTGGCTGGCCTGGGAACGCCTTGGCATTCCCCCCGAGGAGCTGGAGTATGTGTCTGGAGAGAGTGAAGTCTGGGCATCTTTGCTTAGACTGCTGCCCCCACGACCCGGTCCCGGATAAGCGGAGGAAAATGGATGGATGGATGTTTGAAATTTTCTGGCCTGCTGTTGGCACTTTCTGGAGGATGTTATTTGCTGAGATGCAGATACCGCTGCATCTGTTGGTTTTAAGCAAATGCAGTCAAACTTGCCAAAGGTAACTACTGTCTAGATTTATTTGCTGGTTGACTTTCCCTTTGCTAGTTTTTCATGTGTGGTTACTCATGGAATATTTGTGCTTGCACTGTTTGTGAATGGTAATATGTACTGAACTGATTTCTGACATAACTTTCTTCTGGTTGTTACTGCTTTTCTGAGGGTTTCCTATGCCTCACTTCACTCTTGTATGTTGACTTTAGGTGCACACAACTCATTCATATATCATACAGAATTTTTCTGTGGCTTCATTCATGCTAGTATAACTAGTCACATTTTTGCTCTATGCTTCATATTAGAGGGTTTGATAAACACTTGAAGCCTTCATATGCCTTTATGTAATTACATTTACTCATTTAGCCTAATTTCCACACTGTTACCTGCTTAGTAATGCTATTTCATATGAAAGATTTTTCTGTTTAATTGCTGACATATCATTTATTGTGGTTGGGTTGTATTTGTTCTCATTTTTTTGATTGGATGATTTCCCGACAGTGGTTGGGGGAATGGCTAGACTAATTTTTTACATTATAGAAAGCTTTTGTCTATATCTACAGGGTACCAGGTTGCCTTTTCATATTTTCTGGCCTTGCCACCTCTGAGGTCTCTTATGATTATGAGGAAAGACACATGCTTAAAATCACAAGTATGATGATGTGGTGTTCAATAGTTTTTCAAAAAGGTAACAGCTGATGAACTATAGACAAATGCATTTCCTGCAAATGTGTGTGGATGCTGAGTGCTGAAGAATTGCCCTGAAAATGCTGGAATTGGGAGCTGAATGTCATTATCAGAAGAAGGTGAGAGCTTGAGAGCATTCCTAAAACAGTGGAAGGCTTAATTCCAAAGTGAGAGGTAGAAAATAAATGGCTTAAAGTTCTAAAAGATAAATAATTTTTACTGGCATCTGACACATATATTTTGAAGGCAGACAAACCTGTGTGTCAGCAGTCCTCATTGTGTGGATGTTTACTCAGCATCTACACAATGAGAGAGTTGAGAAGAGATTAAAACCAGCTGACTGCACATTTTGAAAAAGAATATATATTTTATTTGTAATAAGACCCGCTGAACACTAGAGGGCATCATACCCCCGTTTGTCCTAAGCTACTCTACTGTACTGTGCTGTGGTCCAGGAGCTGAGACAGTAGCTGAATCCCCTTCACTGATCAGTTTATATCCCTTCCTAAAAGTCTGCATTTTTCACCCCAGTTTGTATAAGAATATATAGGAAGGAATACAGGAATGTATTTGAGCATAAAACTTTGTGGGTCTGTTCCCCAGGGACTGCATTGTACTGGGGAAATGAATTTTATAATTTCCACATTTATTTCATTGTTTTATTGTCAAACCTTCTGTGTGACCGATAAATATTCTTTAAAATACAGCTTTTGGGATCAAGCTATGTTTGATGATAGAACTCAGATATTTAACTTTAGATTGATATTCTTAAAATGCTCTGAACTACTGAGACATGTTTTCTGCATGGCGTTGATTGATTAAAAAAAGGTGGGATGAGCACTTGTTATTCAACCAGGAAGGTTATCTCACAGGATATGTGCAGAAACACACCACCTCGTGCACTGTGCATGTACACACACTCTTCCATATCCTGTGGCACTGTGGCCGACGAGGAATATCCACCACATACACTCACACTGCGCAGGACCAAGGCCAACTGCCTGCTAGTATTTTTATAATCTTCATCCTCCCTGACCTGTTGCTCCCCTCCTGGCGCCAGTGGTCTCAGCCCTTCCCCTGTGATGCCTCAACTTTATACACACACACACACACAGTTGCATGGGCCCATGCTCCTCCAAACTCTGCAGCCCCTCCATGGATAATTGAGACCAGCTGTTGCAAGGTGCCTCTTCCCTCAACCCTGCACCCCTCCTTCACCTCGCTGCTGCTGCTGCACTTGCCTTTCTGACAGAAAGCTACACCGAAGCACCCCCTTCCTACCCTCCTTTTCCTCTCTCTCTCCCCTGACTCACATTTCCCACCTCCCACATACCTCTGTGTGTTTGCCACTTCCCATCAGTTGTGCTGATTGACAGAAAGGCATGTTTTTGGGGGTCTTTTTCTCTGTCCATCTCTCTTTAATGATGTCTAATTAGAAGTAAAAGTATTTTATTTGCAAGAGCTGGAATTTCAGCTTCCTATCTGTCCATGTCACAGACCCTGGTGTCCATGATTTTCAGATCTGTCACAACTGCAACTGTAAAAATAGGTTTTTGTATAACACCATTATGTAATGTTTGTATCAGTTGTGACATTGCACAGTTGTATGAGGTTCAGCTCGGAAGGAGATTTGTGCTCTCCAGACTCTGTGGCCTTGGAAATTGATTGTCAAGGCAAAATTGAGGTTAATATTGGACTTAAAATTATAATTGAAATTAATAGTTTATTAATTGATAGATGGGAATTGAATCCTCTGCTATTTGGAGTCAATTAATGCTTGTAGGAAACCCCTCTCTTTCAATCGCTCTCCTTGGTTTTCGCTGGGACATTTTGGAGGAGAGTCATAACCAGTGTGTGGGACTTGGGAGAGGAATGGAGGAGAGGAGGGGGAGAGTAGCGACAGGCATGTCAGACTCTCTTTTCCAGCTGGTCGCAAGGGGTCAAACCATGTGTGGATGTGTGCATGTCATGGCCTCTCATTAGGGGGTGAGACACTACGGCTCCAGACCCCCATGGTAGGATTGCTGGGTGAGTCTGCAGTGATCCTGCCACTTTGATGCCCCTGATCCCCACCCCCCCGCCAGGAGGTTAATGAGCCTCACTGTGCTCTGTAGGCATGCTGGTGCTCTGTGTGTGTATGTTGTGTGTGGGAGGCATTAAGAAGAGGTGCAAGGATCCTCCAAACCTCTGATATGCTTTGATAGAATTAGCATGATTGATTTAGCAAATCAATCCACTCTGCTCCACCCAGCACTCCCTCTCCCTGCTCCACTGTGCTCCACCACGCTCTGTCCAGCTTTTCAGATATATGTTGTTATGAAATTACAAGAAATGAGAATGCAACAGAACTCACTGATCATGCAGAGATAATTGAAAATCTCTGGTTAGAGAGGTCAGTCCCGCTCAAAGTCTTATAGAAGCTCATTTCTCTGCACAGCTGCCAGCGCTGTTCAGTGAGTCGGGGCCAAAGGAGGCTTCGACAGCACCTCTCCATGTTATGATGAGTTCTGAAACATGTTTCTGCAACAAAAATATTTGAAAAAGTTAGCTTTACTTTGACAATATGTGGTAGATAAATTTTCTGAATTTATAATAAACCTCAGACATTTATTTTTAAAGAATTTATCATAGATTTTTTCCAGTTTATTTCCTCTGCCCTAAACATTTAATACCACAAATGAAAATCCACAAACTTTGCAAAAAGCTCCTAGAAACTGGGGAAGAATTATCTTGGCAAGTGCACAGTTTTTTGTTTTTTTTTAATGGGTACAGCTGCAGTTTGGACACATATGATTCAACCTCTTTCAGCTGTCACTGTTTCTTTGAAATCTTAAACCATTATTTGTCAAATCTTTCCAGAGCTTCTGAATTCTGTTAACTGGCCCTGAAGCTAAACTCACCCACCTCTGTAGCTGAGCTCTCATGTCACATCTATTCTTCATTTGCTGCTTATGACTTTTTTTTATATACCATTTTAGTTTCTTTCCAACTCTTGAAAATTAACTCCAGAACAAATTCACATAACTGAGCCAGCAGCAATATGTGAATATGTTGCACTGGGCAGAGCAGTGCAAGCCCCTTCCTGCAAAAAGGAAGCTATGGAAGTACAAAACAGGTGCTCAGATTGTTTTTCTTCTTTCTTTTCATCATTCATTCCCTTTCCCTCTTTCTTCTCTCCACACCTGTTGAAGTGTGAGGACACATACTGTTCCCCCTGCCGCCACCAGTTAAGGTGTTACTTCTGCACTGATGAGTAGGTTTGGCTAAAAGGGGGGAAGGGACAGAAAGGCATATCGGTGCAAACAGAAACCCCTGTAATTACTTTTATAATAGAAAAAAAGTTACACATGCAACACAACCTGTGCCATCTGCTCAAAGCTGAATACTGTGGGTTCTTATACCAAACTAAATCTTGGCAATAGAGACTTCCAGTGATTTGATTCGGATCTGACTGATGACTCCGGGGGTGGCGGGTGGTCTCTGCCCCCTGGTGGAGCACTTGACTGAGGTCTCAGCCCCGTGTCTGCTGTCACCAAGACAGGGATCCAGATTTACCCAGCTGTTTGGGATAAGTGTGTGTGTGAGGCTAGAGAAAGTTTACTCTAGAAATTTGGCCCAGCAGAAGGGCTTCACTTCACTGAAAACCAGATGGACTGAATAACTGTATGTTTCTTTATGAGTTGTGGGAAAACTTCCAATTTGTTTAAAAAAAAAAAAGCTATTTAAAATCTGGATGGATTATTTGACACAAAACAACAACCCATAAAATGTTTACATGGCTTTGTCAATACAGCAACAGGCTGAGGTATTTTTACATAGAAAACTTGAAAATAGCCACATATTCAAGAGAAGTGAGGAGATAAACTGGCTATAAAGTGTACTTAGAGTCATCGTCTGCTATTTTTTCTTTATCCTTCAGTTCAGTTTTTGACAGGCAAACTGTGCATGAAAACTTCAAATAGTGCATCACAAGATGTGTTTAGAGGTACAGTATGTTAAAAAAAAAGGATGATGTGATCAAACAGGGATGAAAACAGACACAAGACATAACAGACACATAAAATAATGAAATGTACCTGATGGGAGTATAAGGGCTGAAACGCTGTTTAAATTGGGTACAAGCGATGCAAAATTATTGTTTGTTTTGTGTGTTTCCACAGTCCGTGTGTGAGCTGACACTTGTCCACGAGACTCCTGGAGTGCAGAAGCTTTGTATTAAGTTTTACCTGCAAGAATAAAATAATGAAAGCTTGAGTGAGGAGAGACAGAGTGTCACGACAGATGGTGTCAAAGACCGGACAGAGGGAAGATGATACCAAGCTCAGTCTGATGACCCCCGCAGTAAAGCCCTAAATCTTAAGGCAAACACTCAACTCCAGGTAAGAATTCCTTTAATATAAACGTGACTATCACTGTGCTTTTCATAACAATTAGTGACTGACTAAAATTTTCTGGTTTTCCATCTGCTTACGCCATCTGTTAAATCTGAACTTCAGTAGGGCTTTATGTTTGAGTAAGAAAAGTACAAACCAACAAAGAAAGAACAAGAAGTAGAGAGTAATCAAATGAGAGGAAAGGCTGGGAAATACAAACGTTAAATAAATTTTACATTATCTGTAGTTTCTCAGTAACATCTGATATTAGCTTGTTATTTCCATTGTTTGCAGCTTCTCCACCACCCTGCATATTATCTCATGACACTGCATGCATTTCCTACCACAGCGAATCTTTATCGTAAACATTTCCTCTTGGCAGACAGAGCCATTTTCTCACCTATTATTTGATTACAACTGCAACTTTTTCTATCACGATACTGTAGATAAGAGTGTTCATTGTCAGTAAGGGCACTGCTAATGGTTCATTTCATCCCATTCATGAAGCTGATCATTGTAAAGTAGTAGCAGTTGTTTATAGTGTTTATCGTGCACATACCAAGGGACCAAAAAGTAAAAATACATCCACCCATTCATCCACTCACTATCTATACACCACCCAAACATGTTCCAACCAGAGGAAGTCATTAGTGACACAGGACATTTCACTTTAAAATATGGGATTTAGATTAGGATCTACTGAACAATAAAAGTCATCTCACCTGAACCACATTACAAGCAAAGCCTCATCTCAGAGATCCACTTAACTTGTCTTTCTTTAGCTAATGGCTCTTTAATCCAAATTTTGCTTCACATAAGTTTCTAATATCTTATAAGACAATATGTAAGTTAGGTTTTTAAAAAAACATCAGCAGACCAACTTTGATTGTACCTTATTTTCTTATGCAATTGGCACAGGGTGTCACAATGTTACACTGAAACCTGTTTGTAAGAAATTAAAAACTAAATGGCTCGTATCAATCGTTCTGTTTACTGTATGTTTACATTGCTGTGGTATAATTTGTAATTTTCTGGTATTACATTAGCTTTCTGCCAAGCTCTCCACACTCAGATTTTACACTACTCTGCTAATTAGAAAAGTGACTGCACCGGGTATTTTAACTGTTTGTTTTACTGATTTATGGTCAAATCTTACAATGGAGTGAAACTAATTTGGCCACATCTGCAAAGGCTCTATAGGAAGATTCAAATTGCAAATTCTGTGTTGTGTGTTTGAGGTTGTGTGTGTGTGTGTGTGTGTGTTGGGTGGTTCTCATGTGGGAATCCTCTGAATACTCTCCACAGGGGGGCTTGTTTTCTTTGGGTTTCCAAAAACAGCCTCTCAGGTAATGACTTCAGCCTGTTGGTGTGTTTTTGTTTCATTTGTGTGACACCAAATTCAGCTTCAGTCAATACAGACTTACCAGGTGGGACTGATAACTTCTGTGTGCTGTCCAGTGACACCACATTCTGCAGCGTTTGTGTTTTTGCTACACAGTGAATGTCTGTAAACCTGGTACATGTACAGTATGTGGGTGTTCGGGCACATGTGCGTGCACACACCCAGTTCTTCTCTCCTCTGCTCGGGCCCTCTAGCTGGTAACCTGACCACAGAGATTAGAGAAAAAAAAAAGCAGAGAAGAATGTCTTGGTTGAGCCAGCAGGGAATTTACAATGGCCTTCAGGCTGCTTTGACCTCTCCCTCTCGCTCTCTGTCCCTCTTACACACATACACAAAAAGCCAAATCCAAAAATGATTTTCTGCATAACCCAGGTCTTATTTCATATTTCTATCCTTCGGCCTTATCACTTCTGATAATGTGTTTTTCAGCAATTTCTGTTGAGACCTATGTGATGTCATTAGAAAGGAGTCCAAGAGGCTTATCAAACACAGACAGTCATATGATCATGAACAACAAACAAACAACTGGTTAAGACATATTACATCATTTATTTGGAAATAAGCCAAAGTTTTGCACTCTCTCACCACATATTACATCATTTATTTGGAAATAAACAAAAATTTTGCACTCTCTCACTATTGTGTGCAGGTAAAAAAATTTATGGCAGTTGATGTGCATAAAACTGTGGATGTTTGCAGCACAGATGGTTTGGTAAAAACTTCCTGTTTTGTCTTGCAATATAAACTAAGGAGTGTTTACAACCTGTGTGAGCTGAACATTTGTGCTATTCTCTTTCTTAATATTTATGAACAAAAGCAACACACAATGTCATCACATGAACAATACCACATTTATGAGTTTCCAGTTTGTAAAATAGTGTTCACATTAACATCCAGGGTCTGGATCCTCCAATATGTCCAATTTGGTGCATAGTGAAAAGAAAGTGCCTGAAAACAAATACAGACACACAGCCTAACATCATCACTGAAATTAAACCCAAATTTAAGAATGATAACAAAAAAATATGTTGTTATTGCTGTGCATAGAAAAAAAAGGTATGTTTTGATACTTTCCCATCTGTTACTACAGGGATGCAGTGGTCTGAAATGGCTCTACAACAGCTTGCAGCGATGTCACCATGTGGGCAGAGATGACACCACATTGCAGGACAGAAAGAGAGAATGAACCGGATGCTTCAATAGAGTTCTAGTTTCAGAGGGACAGCTGTGTGGGTACTCAAGGCAAACTGGCCACCAGACCGCCTGATCCGACCCCCCTTGCTCTGCAACAGCCCAGCAACCTGCCTTCTTCCTCAGCCAGTGTGTGTGTGTGTGTGTGTGTGTGTGTGTGTGTGTGTGTGTGTGTGTGACAGACAGAGAGGAGGAGTATACAGGTCCATGCACAAATGAAGGGGACAGGTGTTTGGGACAGGAGGTGCCGTGTGGCCTGGGGGTGTGGTCAGGTGATAACACACCTGTCCCTACTTGCAGAAGAGGGTCTAATTACACACACTCACTCACTCACTCACACACACACCAAACGTAAGCATCACATCAGCCTGGCCATGTGTTCTGACATGCAATGTTAGGCCAGCTACTCTCTCATGCAATGTGAATCCGCTCCCTGTGACAAACCAGGGCTGGTTCTTGTTTTGCCAAAGAAAACATGGTGAGCTCAACTTTATAGTAATGTGATCATTATGCGAGAGGTGAGGGGACCGTGAATTGAGGAGCAGACATGGGACACGGGGATCTGTGTGGAGATTTTGTTACCATGACAAAGTGTGTGTGACAGAGAGAAAGGGGTCTCTGGATGTGATTAATTATTGTTTTCCATGGTGTGTGTCCATGTTCTCTGTGGATCATGTGGCTCAGTGTCCTGTTGAAAAACAGCAACACAATTAAAATATACTATTCAAAGACTGAATGAGTCTACACAGGAAACGATTTCACTATGTCAGCATTTTGACAATCAACAGTGTAAAGCAATATACAAGTATAAAGCTGACTTAAGAGTGCTCCACTGATGCAGCACTGTGCTCCTATAACACTGTCAGCATCACCACAGACAGTATGGATAAATCAGACATGTCTTTTTTTCATTCAGTTTCCTTTTCTTAACTGTCAAACAATGCACCTACGTTACCTGCAGTGCTACTCAACAGCTGTTGGTTTTGTTAGGAGATTCAGATTCTTCTGCCAAAAGTGACTAATATCGCAGGCTACAGATCTTTCTACATGTCTTACTCTACACCCTCAAATTTTTTACGGTTTCACACGTAGTTTTCAGCCCCAGCTGACTCAAGTGACATCAGCTGAGGCAGTTTGTCAGCCCCCTCTGGTGGTGCACAAGGCTTTAAACAACTTTTTTCATGTATGCTTTTGTACTCCCAAAGATCTGCTCCAGTCAGTCTAGTCTGGTTTTAGATTAAATTTTCTGGGATGTAGAGTTCAGCAAAACTAGGTGGATGTCCCCGTCGCTCCCCTCTTAAAAGTATGTAAGTGGACACCAGCGTGTGTAGCACATGCAGTGCTTCTGTTAAACCTTGGTGAGGGGGAGACAGGCGTCTCTCCCTGGAGTTTGGATTTCAGGCAGGTGCATTTGCCTACTCTGTGGCCCCTCAAGGGACAGGACAAGACGGGACAAGGTGGGAGGAGGAGGCTGAGAGGAGAGGCAATCTGTGCTTTCTGCAGTCACACCACACACAACTTCTATTTCTCCACCTCAAAGGCTGATCGCCACCCATCTTGGTCCCTCTATGCAACACCCCGCCCTCATTCTTTACCATATCCTCCACTGACTGGAATGTGTCGAGACAATAGAACTGTCCAGGTCCTTGGGCTGGTGCCCCCCTGGGCCCACACAGGCCCTGACAAGAGGACAAAAGTGCACCTTGCACCTCTCAGCACCCCAAGGGTAAATACCTGAGTACCTGTGGTAAATAACAAGGTGAGAGGGGGAGAAAGAATGACCCAACATAGGGGTGAGAGGGAAGAGAAGAACTACAGTATACTCAGCATGGGTGATTGTCTGCTCTTAGCTGCCAGGTTTAACACAGACTCATCCAAAGGTCCAAGCAAAACAGTAGTCTTCCTACTTTGATGCCCTCTCCCCTCTTGTTATTGTAATTCACCATGTCACTCAGTTTTAAACATCTACACCTGCCCCCTTCTCCACGTCTCTCTTAGTACTCTCTCACTCCCTCATGTCATGACTTGCAGGACTCTGCCTAGCTTTCTCTGTGTGTAGTTTGTGCGCATTCGGCCCTGACGCTTCTTTTCTAGCACCATTTTTAAGTCCGGTTGGCTCACAGTTAAATTATATCATGGTAGACAGTTTAACAGATGAATGGGCAGGGTGTTAGTGATTCTGTGATTTCTTATTAACCAATAACTCTCACTAAATCAAAGCCCTAAGGGGTTCCTTCCAAGCAATCCCTGTATTTCATTAACTCATCCTCTCGGGTGGAGGTGTGCTAATCAGTGAAATGAAGTGTGTGAAACTATGGTCACGTTACCACTGGTGCAACCACATTCACTTTGCTCTGTGCAACATGTGGGTGTGCCAGGCTGTGAGGTCATGCTACTGGAGCAAAGACTCTGGAAAGTAGAACAACCTTTAATAGAAGATACAGACACATGCTCCATCAGTGCTTATACTGCCGAGTAATGGAAAGTAACTTTCTATTGTGTGCTGGGATTTTTATTTTTTGTAGCACACTGCATAGACATACATACATTTTAGCCTACAGCAACGTGGCAAACAACCAACAGCTAGGAAGAAAAGTCGTGGCAAACAACCAACAGCTAGGAAGAAAAATCGTTCTTTTAAATCACAGGTCTGGAGCATATGTAAACCATCTCCTCCACCTACAGTAAACCTAGCAGTTTCCTTTTTCATTACATAAAACTAATCAGATAAAGTGTAACGGTACCAGATGCCAGCAGCCTTTAAGATCAGACTCAAACGTGTGATATTCAACCCTGAGGTTACTGTAACATGGAGCGCCTCTGTCAACCCTGTGTAAGTAAAAGTAGCAATGTCACCATTTAAAAATGCTCCATTCCTTGTAAGAGTCCTGCATAATACTTTATGAACTGTCAGCTTTTGTATGTATAAATTCAAGTAGCATTACATGTTCCTTTACACTTGTGTAAAGTGCAAGTACCTTAAAACTGAACTTAACTGTACTTGAGCAAGTGTTTCTAGTAACTTTGAACACTGATTAGCGTATGTAATTCAGCAGTAAGTTCACTCAGAAATCAATACAGTGCAGACCACCTTGTAAAGTGTACCTTTACCATTTATATCCAGCCTGACCCAATACTTCATTTGTAAGAAGATGTTCAATATCACAACATACAGCACAAAATATCCACCATATAACAAAGGTTAAACCATTTCCACATTTCTTCATAAACACTGAAAATTCACCTTATCAGAAAATTTGATTTATAGGACAAACACACATTGATTTGCTTCATGTTTTGACTACTGCTATGGCCAGCTGCAAAGCTGGCACCAGAAACGTCTCGGTTGACGTTTCTGTGTAGTATGGGGCTAGCCCAACCGAAGAGATAAATGTATAGGCCTGGTTTGGTTCGGGGTCTTTCATCTTTCATCTGCCTGCGTGCAGTTTGGAGGTGCAAGATGCCTGAGCGTGTAATGTTAATTTTTACCTGTGTTCATGGAATAAATCAGCACTGTTTTGTAGTTACTTGGACTGTCTCGTCTCTCTGAGTCAGTATGGTAAAAAGTACCGAGTACAACAAGGTAAATAATTAACGTGAGTAGCTCAAAGAAGACATCCGATATGCTTATTCTATGTTTAAACTGTTTTGTAATTGACTTTTGAAAAAAAAAATCACCTGTTTACTACATATCAGTACCTGACAGATTGTTTCCATATTGCCTATACTTTCTTTTACCCAAACAAACCTATGTGAGCGAATAAAACCCAACAGAGTAGTTCAACTGTTCTTTAACTCTTTGGTTCTGGATGGCACAAGGTTGGAACCCTCTGTTACACACAAAGTATCTCATCTGTTTTCCCTCCTGTCCCTTTATGGTTCATCCTTTACCCTCTGACCTGGTGGGACAGAGACACTGTGTTTAGGAGGAAGCAACATGCCACATACACACACCACTGAAGGGGACAGCAGGAGTGCAGCAGGAAATGGTGTGTACCCCCTCCTAAAGGCTATATCCTGTCCTTGGGTAAAACTGGTTTATTTGTGCAGGGAACTGAGCTCTCTGTGAGCATTTGTTATGCAGTTACATGTGTGTGGTTGTCTGTGTGCATGAAATATTCAGAACTGTACAAAACCCTCACATGAAAAGAGTTCACGGCAAGAGTATTGTCTCTGGCCTCACAGCAATGTCATTGATCAAGTCTATGTTGCAACATGAGGCATTCCTCTGCAAATTCTCTACTGATCTGATAGACGGCAAAGAGAAATGTTCATTCTTCACCACCCATTGCTCTCTTATTTTCTACAGGCAATCTTTTTAAATGTTTTTTTAAGAGACAAAGGCAGAGAGAGTTGGGATTGAGCACCAAAGACCAACAGAGGAGGGAGTCTGTGGTCAGTGACATTGTGTAAGACCCCTGCAGCTTGTTAGTGGGTTTGAAACTTTAACCTAGTGACTTAACCCTCTTGGCTCGAATTTGATCCTCTAGTGATTCAGCTCTGCTCCTCGTGTCTGCTCTGATTTCAGCATTATACTGTATGTTGTCTCTTCCTCAGTCTGGACCACTAGCACAGAGCAGTCTCCAGTTCACAAACACACTCACACATCTGTGTACAAAAAAACAGCTGTAGCCGCACCCAGATGCTTTATATCAGCACTTTTTCGAGGGGCTGTGTTTATACAAGACTGACAGGCCACTTCCCGTGTCTCAAACATCACTGCAAACACATCCACTGAGCGCAGAGCAGCGCAGGGGGAAAACTGCAATTCCAGCTTTCCAAAAACTTTAGTCTCGTGTGTTTGTCTCATGGTTGACATACTGTACACTGCTGCTTCCTATTACTTAAATAAAGAGAGTGGAGTTTATGCAGCCCTATAATCTGTCCTGTTACACACATGTGAAGCTCCACGTAGAGAAGCATATATTTTGCGCTTCCAAAATGACAGCGCTCTATAACAAATTAAAACTCATCCAGCTGCAAATTGTCAAACATCAGCATTTGTGTACATAAAACAAAGACATTGTTCATGAAGCAACATCCAGGCTTCAGAGTTTTTGTATCTCCAAAACAGAGCATCCTAATTTTTGTTTTCCTTTATTTGAGCAAGGCGGTAATGTTTAGACAGTTTCTCCACAGGAACAGCACGTGAGAAATGAAAATGAATGCCAGTCCTCTTTTCTTAGAGTGATTATCATTATTTCTTGTTAAAGGGAAATCAAAGTATTAGATTGACTAAAGGGTAGACTGCAAGGACAGGGGACAGACAGAGCCCCCACCACCACCACCCACCCCCTTTCTATTAAATGGTGGTGTTGTATGTCTGTCACTAATGGCTCAGGAATGTCACATTAGTCAGGGGCTGCATGCATGAGGCTGAGAACATTAAAACACTGATATGATATTACACACACACACACTGAAAGAGAAAGGTGACAGGTCCAGTGATCTCATTGCCTCCAAGCTACAGAGTGATAGTGATAGACTGCCTCATACACACTGCAAACCAGAAAAATGCCCCCCTAGCTAGATGTCAGAATTAAATTTCAACTTACTTGAAACATATCAGAAATGACAGTCTGTTCAGTGAAATGTTTTTGGATACATACTGTGGAAGCACAGTTTAGATAATCCAAGGAGAACATTACTTCTTGTCATTATTTGACCTGTTGTACATCTTCTCCATCTTTTAACCCATCCAACCGTGGTGCCTTCCAAATGTGACAGTGTCGGCAGCAGAGTTTAGTTCCTTGTTGCCTCTGACTCAGTGTCTGCGTAGGTGTGCAGCAGTTACAGTAAATGAGCTAAGAGGCTCTTGCTTCAGAACAGCTCAGAGTCGTTCAGGCAAACAAATGAAAAATCCCCTCGATGCGTCTGTGTGGCTGTGCAGTTTTTCATCTTTCTGGTGCTGTTTACATTGACCAAAATAAGTCATGTAATTTTATCCACAGCTTTTTTCACCCCCCACCCCAAACTCTGTCTCACACACACACACGTGCACCCACCTCTCAACATTGAGGGCTATTGGAGGATATGTGTTGTTACCTCACTAGGACAGTGGATACCCAGGTCAGGAGGGACGTGGGACACATTGTATGTGCAGAGTTCCTACAAGGTACAGTCAGTGGAGTTTAACCATTTCAGAGCAGGTGGCTGCACAAAGTGAGTGGGTCCTGAGGTTCTGCTGGTGCAGTCCGGGGCTCACTGTTGGCCTTGAGCTTCCTGCTTGCATCTGTGGCCACCCCCACCCCAGGAAGTGGGTCAGTGGGATTCCTACATTCAGCTAATTTCACACTGGCTTTCTTCTGCACAACGTGCCCTCTCTGGGCTTTGAGAGGAACTTTTCTTTCTCAGCATCTCCCTCCTCTTTATGTTTTTGATACTTTCATATTTGCTAGCCTCTCTTCCTCCCACCTGCATTCATGCGGCAATCCCCCTCACCTCTTTAGAATGTGATCTCTATGTGTGCATATGCTGACAACCTAGCAGGTGGGTACAGGTGTTCCCCTTATCACTCAGCATCACACAAACCTGTCGCTGCTCCTCCTAACACA
>NW_018127971.1:1371833-1377110 GCF_001952655.1 Monopterus albus | reverse complement strand
AATACAAAGCTTGTTGAAATACTAATGGATATTAGTGCACATAATAAGTTGGTCCACAGTGTTTTTTTGTTTTTTTACAAAGCCTTTATTTACAAGTGGCAGAAAAAAAGCACAACCTTAAAAAGGAACAGGATTCCCTGTTTGAATGGCATGTTCAGCTAAATAGTTCATAAAAACTGTAGGTCAATACTCTTCCAAGAACATGTTATTTTGACTGTAAACAGACAGTATTGGTGAAGGCAAATTGTGTTTTTGGTCAAGTTTAAGTGGTCCTCTCATGTCCAGTGATGCACTATGGCCTGCAGAAAGTGTTTGTGACATGAGGAGTGAGTGGAGGGTCACCTGTCATTGAGGCCACAGCTAACACATCTCTCACCGCCCTGCCTCCACAGTACACCATGCACAAGACAGCTGTCTCAACACACACTTGTTCATGTATGCCATGTATGTATAGTACAGTGAGGAATGACATCCCTGCATACACAGACACAAACACACCCAAGCAGCTGCAACATGGCTAAAGTCCCGGACCGGCCGGCACCGATGGGAGTTTCCTGGGAATTAACCGCATGTCCAGCTGCCTTCAAATCACACACACACACACACACACACACACACAGTTGACAGGAAACCTCAAAAATGTGCTGCAAATACCGATAGGACCACAAAAAAATAAATCTGATAAAGCTACAGAGTCCTGAAATTAAGGCACTAAACAAGTCATTTTCTAAAAGCTGCATTTTCTTTTTCCATCCTGACCTGGATTTAAATCAATCTCCCAAATGTCATCCAGGTGTACTGGCTCTAATCAGGGGGGAACAGAATCAGCAAGCAGCTTCAACTGGCTCATGAGAGCAGTCCAAGGAATGTGAGTCTACGAGGCAGGGCAGCATCCAGAGGCATTGTGTTTGTGCAGCAGGGACATGCGGCTGAAGGTCCGCGAGCAGGAGCCACACTGGTATTTCTTCACCTCAGAGTGGGTCTGCAAATGTGCACGCAGGTTGGAGCGATCAGCAAAGGCCCGGTTACAGTGTTGACAAGCAAAAGGTCGCTCACCTGGATAGAAGAGAAAACTGTGAGCTTCAGGAAAACACTTAGCAGGCCAAAAGGTCATTCCTCTGGTCATTGTTGTTCAAATGAGCAACAGATAACAAACAAAAGAGCAGGAAGACTACTCCTAACTTACTTAATGCAGACTGTCTTTGTCATGCAGAGCAACTGTGAAGCTGAGATTAGATTACACCGTGCTAAGCAAAAACATTTGCTCACACATCAGGAGACAACAATGAATATCAATGAGCAGCACAAGGAGCAAGTGGCTGTTACATTTACAAAGGTGAAAAGGTGCTTGTGATGCATACCTGTGTGTGTGCGAATGTGTCCTCTGAGCAGCCACGGTCTGGAGAAGGCCTTGCCACAGGTGGGGCACACACAAGGCAGAGTGTGTGAGCGGATGTGCATTTTCAGGGCTCCCAGGCTGGTGTACTCCTTGGGGCAGTGTTTGCAGTGGAAGGCTGGGCGTGCAGATGCCTCGGTGGGCAGAGAAGGTGTCTGCTGCAGGGTAGTACAGTGGGAGAGCTGGTGGTGAGACAGCGCAGAGAGGCTGCTGTAGCGCTTACTGCAGTGCAGACAGTGGTAGGTGTGCTGGATGGTATCTGGACTCGAGGGATTTGAAGAACGTCCGCCATCCTCCTCTTCCTCACCACTGCTGCTGAAGGGAGAGCTGCTGAGGTCCAGAGGACCCAGGGGTGAACTGGGTAGAGACACTGGGGTAACTGGGGAGAGAGGAGCAGGCAAGGTGTCCAGGCTGCTGAAAATTGGCTTGGTGGGATAGCAGGTCAGGGCAGAGCTGTGTTGTGTTGGAAGTTCAGCCCGAGGAAAGCTTTCTGGGACAAAAGCTGATAACAGACAACATAGAGAAAATGAAGTCTGGTGGGGTTTCAGTTAAATACACAGGCAATCTAATAAAGAACTAAACTTATCTTCATTCTTGGTATCTTGTTACAGGCACCTGAGGCTGAACCATCTAGCTTTTTCATTAGCAAATTTTCCAGTTGACTAGAAACACTACAAGAGTATGATTTGCACTCAAGAAGCTACATGCAAGATAAAAGTCCATCTTATCTGCCACATGGGTCTGCTCTATGCCTAAAGGTGAACTGATGAAGAACTCAATGTAACTGTGATTCACTCTACCTGTCAAACATTAATTCTCTGAGGAAGAATCTTACCAGTTTGGCTTTCCAAATGGCTTTCCTTGTAGTATGGCTTCTTGTTGGAAAAATACTTCTTCACAAGGAATGACCGAGGCATGTTGAGGTCTCGTTTCTCCGGTAAATATAGATAATAACTCCGTCGGCGGCGAACGTTCAGACGCAACAACCTCTTTTTTACGCAGCAGCAGATTCCGCCCGAACGGAGAGAGAACACATGAGGAGATACAGAAGACCACTACTAAGATTGATTGTATCTTGCTGAATGATCGCACAGCCTCATATAGTAGCCAGACGAGAGAAGCAGCGGGTGGGTGGGCTGGTCTCCGCCCAAGGACACACCCCGTGTGTCAGGGCGCCCTTAGCCCTGTTCACCACAGGTGCCCAATGTGCCAAACGCTGCTGCAGAGCGCAAACCTAATGGGCAATTCACGGCTGTAATGACTGAAGGTTTATCTTGAGGCAAACACTTATTGTCATTAAATATCAGTAGATGACTGCGCAGTTCAAAGTGGAGTCAGGCCAGAAAGACGCAGGTACACGAAACGTGTAAAACGTGCGCACTGACGATTTTTATTGTGAACGAGAATCAGAGTAATGAACACGTATCTTCAAAACAGACTGAGTTAAATGTCATGACCATCTGAAGCTGGAGCGTCCTCTGTCGGGTCATACTGGAAATTAACCGGGCAAGGTCGGTGCCGTGGTCATCATTTCTATGCATCTAATGGTTGCAGCTTGCAGAAAATTGCTGTCAGAAAGATTTGTGTGTAAAAATCAATGCTTCTAATAGGCCTACCACTTTGAACAATGTCGTTGTAAAACACAAAGTAAAAGAAAAAAACCCTCCAATTATCATTACAGCTGAGTTAAAAAAACAAAAAAAACGACTCTAAAACTATCCGAATAAGCTTCAAGTGACACATTATGATGGCTCTACTCCATATGTGCCCGTTACTTGGATTAAGAGGAGGCATTTTTGAGAAGGCAGAAGAGACAAACGGTTTGTTCTCTCCCTGGCACAAACCATTCAGTGCATCTTGACCTATCTCTTTGTCAGCGTCAGGGGCAGGAGTGCGTCTAAAATAGGTACTGTTCTCCAACTGGCTCACAGCCTGACCCGAGATAGAAACGACAGGAACAATATGATGATGCAAACCCAGACAGGGCTCTAATAAATCTTGTGCCATTAGGTGGCATGAAATGCGGCAGCATTTCATAATGCCTCGAGAGGAGAGGGGCCCTGCTGCCCGAGAGGGCTTCACACAATTATTTATCCTGTTTTGCGTCATCGAAGCTGTTGCACTATGAACAGAACAGGATATACTAGAAGGTAATAATAAGAAAATGATGGGTTATTATGGGCTCTCGGCACGTTTATTACATCTGTTAAAGTTGCTCTTGTTTGTTTGATATTAAGATTGAATGAAGGGCCAATCAGGTCGGACGTTACTGGGGGAGGATCGTGTGACCTGACGTCGGGACGTGAGTCTTTAATTTGAGGTTATCTTTGTGTACGCACGCACAATTGAGTCTAAAGAGGAGGTATGCTAAAAGCCATGAAATAAAAAATGGCCCAGTCCTCGTATTTAGCATTGCAAAGGGGTTAATCGGCGGCAGGGTGAGGGGTGGTGGTGGGTGATGGGGGCTGCATGCACCTGTCTAAAGGCGCCATTGTCGCGGCATGCCCAAACGTTCACATGTCGTTAGAATGCTTGTTGACGCCGAAGCCACGTAGACTGGGGTCAGTGGGGCAGCACAGCAGTAAAAACACAAGGCAAATAGCAAAGACACACGTGAAAGTAATCTGAGTTATGGGCCTGCTGCTGATGAGGACAAAGGGTGCAAAGGGTGTCTGGCTATAGAATAATGTAGGCTACTAACAGGAGTGTACTGTAGGCCATGATATTAATGTAATTATCAGTTTGTATCTAGCTCTCTTTTTAATTTACAGACATTACAGCAAAATAAAACACCCACCTGAGACCTGAGGACATAAAGTGTTTTCTGCTCGGTACAGATGTTCTCTCCTGTCTGCCTCAGGCACAAACCAGTCATGTTCCCACAACAGCCACAAACTGTCTGTGGGAACCTCTTTATGCTAAAAGTGAGACACACCTTTATAAAGTGTCATCTTAGGGAGATTTTACAGGATAACCTTAACAAATATTTCAACCAGGTAGATATCAGATTATTCTTAGATTAACAATGGATACCTGTTTGTGTTTGTTTTTTCTTGTAAAAGCAAAGAAACAGATTTTTTTTCTAATCTGATTTTAAAGCTTTTTATGGAAAATATTGGAGACATGTTTATTGATTGCATGAAACTTTTTTCAGATTAGTTGCACAATCTTTTGTTCAGCCTCTTTTTTCATCCTGAAAACCAAACCTCATTATGTAGCTACAGGAATAATTATTTCCTGAATATATTTTATATCATGTTTGTGCTGATGGGTCGTGGCCATAGTCCCTTCATGGAGTTGAAAAGAAGCCAACTCCCTAACACCTATTGCTATTGTGCAAATGGTTTTGAGCACTCACTAGAGCTCATCTTAAAGCCACGTTTTACATTTTTAATGCCCTTTCTGATAGCCCCTGAATAATCTGGTGCATTGCTAGCATTCAGTACATTCAAATGACAGGTAACAGCCACTCAGGCACATTTACATTTGATGTTTTCCAGAGTGGCTCAGAAGCACAACAACAGCAGGTAAATGAAATCCAGCCAAGTTTTCTTTGATGATTCAAAGGATACAGTAGATCTCCCAAGATGCTTCCAGCTGAATCCGAAAGAAAACTGGAGTCAGCATTTAGCAGCTACCATCAAGGTTTTGTTCCATTGTCTGTTCATGTAGAGCCAGTTTACAATCCGCATTTGAGAGGGTTTCAAACCTCCACTTTGGTCTGTAAACTCTCACAATGCCCCACTGCATGTCAGAGGAGAGAGACTTGACAGACTTTCTCTAATGTGCTTCACCACTGCATGTTTGTTTGTTTAGACTTGTAGACTGGTGTGTGTGTGTGTGTGTATGTGTGTGTGTGTTTGAGACAATAAGCTGGCCAA
>NW_018127971.1:1335725-1371820 GCF_001952655.1 Monopterus albus | reverse complement strand
GTGTGTTGAGGTGTGTGTGTGTGTGTGTGTGTGTGTGTGTGTGTGTGTGTGTGTGTGTGTGTGTGTGTGTGTGTGTGTTGCCCTACAGTTCAGAGGTCTATTAGCCCAGCAGGAGTAAGATAAGATTATCCCAGAGGAATGCAGAGTATGAACACAGACTCCCTCACACATGCTCTGTTCAAGTCACTCTAATAGTAAGTAATTCAGAATTGATTTCCATCAACTGTACAGCCACAGCTTCTTTGGGACTGGTCAAACTGAATGTCTCATGAAAACATATGATTTGTACCTGGTTCCCAACAGTTGCTGGTGTCAATATGAATAACAATATAAATTAAAGCCATTTTAAAACATCTGTCTTCCAAAGTCAAGGAGTGAAACGTATGGTTAAATCAGCTTACATGAATTAACTCAAGCTAAAACTTAACAGACTTTATCTACAAAACCTTTGATGATCTTACAGTATATTATGCCCAATAAGATTTTCAAGGCCTTTTTTTGTAACATAGTATTTCTCATTGTGCTATTGCTACTTTTATTTCAGTACAGCATCTGATTACTTCTGCCATTACGGGTTTTATCCTCATTATGCATGTTACCTACTTATCAGACTTTGAACAAAGAAGGTTGGTGACTTTCTCTACTGTGCACCTTCTCTGCCATGAACATAAGATGTAGAGGCCACTCAGCTGTCAGAACCTTTCTCAACATCACTATACTGGTATGTGTCAGCGAATCATGTTAACAAGATGGGGTAAAATTCACGCAAACATTAAGGGTATGCCGCATTAGCCATGCACATCCTGCTGACCCCAAGGCTCGTGCACTATCATGTGACCACGAGAAACAAAGGGGCAGTTTCCTTGAATATTTAGGCCATTTGTTTATCTTCCGGTGTAGAAAAGAGTTACAAGCTACATATGAGCAAACACCGTCTTCCCTCTCTGTCTCTCAAATGGAAACGTTTTCCATTATCACATAAAGTGATGTCAGAGCTAGAGTAGTACATCAAAAATTGTTATGCAGAGTAGATTTTTGTTACAGTGTATGAAGCACCCAAATTACCATGCACTTTTGTGTGTTGATTAGCCCCAACCCTGACTGTTACAACGCACACAACACCTTCCATAGATGTGAGCAGAGAAAATTTGGCCAGATGTGTGTGTGTTTGTGGCTTTGCTCCAACCTTATCTGGACAGCAGACAGATGCCACAGTTCAACCACAGACACCGTTTAATATAATATATGGTCCAATTAAAAGTCATCTAATAGTCGTTTGTTTACCTTCTGAGGAAAACTTTTGGAAGGAGGCTCACATTAAAAAAGCACTATACTGTGAGACTTATTTGTCTCTTTATATTGCTTTGTGCGTTATGTTTTTTGTATAGAACTTTTAATATAATTGTTACAGAAAGGTTAAACATCTTATATTTGTATAGCAGCTATCAATAGTTAAGTTGCAGATGTGACTTTGTCCAGTTGTTTTGTAATGAACCTATCTATCTGTCTGTCTAACTTGTATTCCCCACATCGTGTCTTGGACCAGTGTCTAATCCTATAACTCTGTAATTTGGGGCATCTAACAACCATTGCTTTAAAAACACAATAAGAACATGTGTACAAATTTGAATCATTATTCTGACCTTTAACTCTTAAACTGTATATACATTAGAAACATTAAAACTGGATTACAAAAAGAGGGCATTATTAATGTACCATAAAATAAAATAAATAATAGAATAACAAAGGTCAATAGGGACATGATTTAAACCTATGTAGGTCAATTAGGAATAACAGAAAAAAGGGACTGAAACTATGAAGTGGCGCCATCCACTGTGCACATGGTGAGCTGATCCATTGAAGGACTACTCTGAGAGGAACCACTAGGGGGCGACATAAGACCAATAATGTCACGTTTCTGGGCTTTCCAGGTCAGTGGTTGAATCAGAGGTCGGCTGCATTCATTTCATTTGCACAAATAGACAGGGTGTTAGTACCGCTGACAAGATCACATTTGTTTAAGAGAGTAGTATTACTCTGCAGTCCTACACTTGTCACTGACAACAGTGAAATGTGCGACTGAGCTGTATCACATTTCACACAGACAGGTGTGCACATGCTGAGAGGCAGTGTGAGGTTAGTTAAAGAGACTAGACACTACAGTCTATGGTTGTGCCTGAAGCTGGAAAAGGGTTACAGTGTTGTTTCATGCCAGATAGTGTTCTGCCTGACAACCAGGTTATGCTTAACTAATGGACCTAGCTGTTGATGAAATAAGGTTAGTGCACATGAACTTATTTTGGAGACTTTTGTGAGTTTGTTTGTTTGTTTGTTTCCTGCTGCTGTTTTGTTTTGTTTTTTTGGTGTTTGCCCATTTCATGATTTTCCCATTTTACAAAAATAGCTTAAATATATTTTCACATTATAGAATTGCAGAAAATGTGTGAACACAACAATCCTATTTAAAAATAAAATAAATCATTCAATTAAGCTGTTAATTAAAATGTAAGGAGACAACTAAACTATGACCAGATTTGATTTGGTGCATGCTTCTGCTGAGAATAGATGTTGAGGTCAAGGTCAAGGTCAAGTGACAAAATCTAAATCTCAAAATCTTAGGCATTGCCAGTGAAAGAAGCATAATGAAAAATACAACAAGAACACAATATAAAACAGCCAATGAAACAAGCATAACCATACAACAAGAACACAATATAATGAAGAGAGAATGTATGCTACATGGAAAGAGGAGAGAACTGCAAGTCAAAAAATATCTTTATTGTTTATTAATAACTTCATAAAAGTCCCAGATATCAACAAGTGCGTTTTCCCGCATCACCAGTCACAAAGTTAAAGAAAAAAGGACTTGCCTTTCGAAAAAAACATTTGGAGATGCCGGGGATTGAACCCGGGGCCTCATACATGCAAAGCATGCGCTCTACCACTGAGCTACATCCCCTTGTATGAAAGTGACAATGCTGAAGTTAATATAAAACAAATTACTAGGTAGTGTAGCATGATTTGTCGTGAGAGTTGGTATTTGTGTTTTTATTCTGATTGAGGCTGGATTATGCGATTTGAGATCACAACTTTAGCCTCGCTTCAACACTTGTGACAGCTCCATGTAGGCCATCGTATTTTCCCGAGTAACGTGATATGAGTTAGATAATGACATTTCTGAATAGCCTAAAAGACGTCCCAACGCCCCTATCTCAAGAGACTCAGCTGTTTTTAGCCGCCCTAGTCTGTATACAGAAAAGCCTTTGACGTCAGGATGGATGAATGGAAAGGAAAAGGTTGAATATTTAGCCTAGTCTTTTTTTATCTTTGCTCAGGACTATTACCACTAAGACTTAGGGACTCTTCTCACCATTAAAGACTGACAGAACACCCCCAGCACAGAAAACACTCAGGCAGACACAAGTGGCTGAAACTTAGGGTTTCCTCATCACCTGAGGTACCCTAATCCTCTGGGGAATTTAAATAGCTCTCTTGTTGGGTTTCATAACATCCTGCAGAAGAGCGTGAATGAGGTGCTATCGTCCCCCTCTGGAGAGTACAGCCTGTCCTCACCCATGCTGTACTTAACAGCACTCCCCTGCCAAGGACACTATTTCTATGCCATGTTTGCTTTAGCCTTGTAGGGACAGACCCATGAGATGTAAAAGGGAATGGTAATGTTAGAGTTTGGTTCTTCTTACCATTGCTAACTCTGAGAGACGAGACAGTCCAAGTAACTTCAAAACAGTGCTGATTTATTCAAAGGATCACATGTAAAATTAACATTACACGCTCAGGTATCTTGCACCTCCAAACTGCTCACAGGCAGATGTAAGATGAAAGACCCTGAACCCACCAGGCCTATACATTATATCCCCTCGGTTGGGCTAGCCCCATACTACACAGAAACGTCAACCGAGACGTCTCTGTTGCCAGCTTTGCAGCTGGTCATAGCAGTAGTCAAAACATGAAGCAAATCAAAGTGCGTGTGTCTGATGATTAAGTGGTGTGTAGCTAAAAACATTCTCACGACCTCTAGTAACATGTCGTGGCTCAAACATAAGAACATATTATGGCTAAGGCTACAGTTATACACGTCATAATAATAATATTAAACACCCTGTCTGCTGACAATCATCAACTCTTCTCTCTAGTATCCTTGACCAGATGTACCCTGTAGAAACTCATAAGCATGACTAAGCATTTAACAGTCTAACTAGACATCCTATCTCCACTAAACATTTCTAATACATAAAGTATCTATCCAATTTCTATCTGACTAAAAATACCTAACAGTAAGGACAGAAGGAAGGAGAGAAATGGTCTGAGACTTCCCAGCTTCCTTTCCTCCTTCCTCTGCTGAATTAAATACACAGGCCTGCAGAGGGGTCTCCTGGGAGGAGGGAGAGACACTTGCTGACATCAGCTCTGAGAATTTGAATTGGTGACAGGATTCCACAATGCTGAGCCTGTGCAAGTATGGAACAGTACACAGATGTTATGTGTGTTTGGAGGCCAGCTATCTAAGAACTGTGGAGTGCTCTGAAGTGCAGTATATACAGGCTATATGCAATATGAGATGCAGACAGAGATTCTTTATCTAAGACTACAGACATCAGGCATTACAGAGGACAGTACCAAAGGGGAATGGTGGGTACAAAAATAGCCTTCATAAGCTATTTGTGTGCCCACAGTATTCAAATTAGCAGTAAAGCTTGGTTTAACAGTGTTGACTACTTGTGTGCTGTTGTGACATAGACACAGTGTGCACACATCTGTCAACAACAGCTGAAAAAGTATTCAAACCCCTTACTTAAGCAAAAGTACTAATAACACAATACTGTTGGCCTACACCATTAAAAGGTGTCTAATCTTAAAGGAAGAGTATGATCTGCTAATTATTTTTTCAGTTAATCAATTTATCATTTGGTCTATAGAAATACCACCAAAATAGTATTCTTATTTCCTAAAATGCAAATTGGCCTGTTCAAATAGCCCTTTTTTTGGTCTAGCCAACAGTTAATAACCCAAAATATTCAGTTTACCACATAAAAAAACAAAGAAAAACATTCACAAATATGAGGGAGGCATCAATGTCTACATGTAACTCTGCAAAAACAAAACAAATAAGTGCACAAGTATTAACCTCTAGAGTCCCTGCGTCCTCATATGAGGACCGCACAGCTTGGGTTTCCAAAGCTCAGGACTCTAGAGGTTATAGTGCTCCTTTAAATGGGCTGGGCAGCCTATTGTTTGTAATGTAAATAGATCTGCAGCCTGAACAGCCTCACTGCCTCATATATATGCAGGTCATTTACATTGCTGCTGGGGAGCAGAGCTGACTTTGTACCTGCTGGGTCTGCCACCTTATCATCTGAAAACAGTCAAGTGTGCAGGGACAGGGAAGTTTGAGAGGAGAGAGCTGTGTCCAAAAAAAAATCATCCGACCTTTCAGTTTGTCCTACCTAAGCTCACTGTGCACGCACAGATCTACAAAATGGTTTCTGCTACTAAAGTAACGTATCTCTATTAGGCAGCACAACCCCTTAGAACAGACTCACTAAAAGTGAAAGCTGCAGAGGTAGGGGGAATCAAACCACATGAAAAAGTGGTCAATTAGATCAAAAAAGAACTCTACTAAAATAAAACAAACAAGCCAAAAAATAAGTTCAAGGATTCATTACAAATCTTGCCAGTTTACTGATATGACATAAAGCCCAAAGTAGGGAAATGAGTGGACACAGCTTCACAAGTTCTTGTTCTTTCAGTGTTCACAGATTCTCTTTTTAAGACACATCTTTATTGTTCTGGTCTGACAATAAAAAAGACTAATCAGCAGACAAAAAAAAAAAACAAACACACAGAGAAGCACATTGGTGCTAGTACTGTCTCCTACTAACACAACGTCCCATCAAGATCTGTCTTGTCCCCACCAAAGGAACAGATGAGTTGCCGAATTGCTTCTCACAAGCAAGTTAAAAAAAAAACAAACACACACAGAGAAGCACATTGGTGCTAGTACTGTCTCCTACTAACACAACGTCCCATCAAGATCTGTCTTGTCCCCACCGAAGGAACAGATGAGTTGCCGAATTGCTTCTCACAAGCAAGTTACTTTACTGTCTGTTTCAAGCATCGAAAAACACAGGAAGGCTGACTTATGAGTCAAACTGTCCATCGCCTCACCTCAGTCTGTAACTCACAAACAAACTGTGTTTACAGCTCAGGGTCTGATTGGTTGGAAGCCCTGTGTATTTATATACATGCTTGAATTAGGTGTGTCAGATGGGGCAAGGACAGGCATGCTGTTAAACAAGAGCTGCGTGTCACATTCATGAATATGAACGCACGCAGGGAGAGAAAAAGATGGAAACACTGCTGTGATCTTTGACCTATTTCTCCAGCCAGCTTGGAGTACAGTGGGCATCCTGTGAAGTCAGGCAATGTCACTGAAAGCTCTGACATGGATTAAAGAATAGAAGAAAAGAAGCAGACAATAGAAAATCATAACCTCTAATCTTTCTGTGTCCCTGAGTAGTATGCTCAAGTCTCATTTATTTGAGATTGACAAGGCTGTGACCACATCCTTTATTAAAGGATAATTACTAACAATAGCTTGAATTGTATATATTGTTCATGATTAGTAAGTGATATGGCAACATGTGCTACAGTGACATGACACAACTAGTCCTGTCAGGCCTCTGACTTCTTCTGATTAGTTGGAGAACAGACATTAACACAAGCACAGATGCACAAACTGTTCTTGCAAAATGTTTGTGTTCACTGTGTTACTGCAGGTTTGGATATCATCAACACCAGTGATGGAAGAAGTACTCAGATCCTTTACTTAAGTGAAAGTAGCAATACAACAGTGTAAAAATACTCTGTTACAAGAAAAAGCCCTGTATTTAAAAAGTTACTGAAGTAAAAATACAAAAGTATTAGCATCAAAACATACTTAAAGTACAAAAAGTAGTCATCATGCAGAATGGCACATTTCACATGTATATCATATTATTGTATTATAATTACTGGTGTAGTATTGTACATCACATTTAATGTTGTAGCTGGTAAAGGGGGGCTAGTTTTAACTAGCTTAAATGCATTTAATTTGAATTATTGCTGGGGAGTTTGTGAAATTTGCTCCATATATCAATGAGGTCTTGTAATTATACTGTATTTTTGTATTAATCTGGTTCTGAAAAGTAACTAGTAACTAAAATTATAAAAATAAATGTAGTGAAGTCAAAGTATGAATAGCAGAAAATGAAAATACTCAAGTAAAGTACAGATTTGCACTGAAGTACAATACTAAAAGTACTTAGTTACCTTCCACCTTCCATCACTACAGGGTGAATGAGTGTGCATGTGTATATGTGTGTGTTGCCTAGCACCTGGTAACTGTATAGGAGGAAACTTTATCATCCTGCCTTTAGAAAGTTCATACTGTGCTGGACTCTTGCTATTATCCCTCACCAGAGTGGTAATAACAGGACAAAGCCCGGCAGAAAAAGTAGCTTACCACTGTAAATCTGTATGAGACACAGGCACCAGGAGACACAACCCTGTTAGATGCAGTTCATTTATTTCCAATTTGCACTCAAGGCACAGTTACACAACTAGGTCTCCTTATTCTTGTGCACATAAGTACATGAGTACAATGCATCATTGTGAACAAAACAATTTCATGTTCACAGTAATATGCTGCACATCTAGAGCCTCTGTTAATCCCAGTTAGCTGTGATTTAATGAAAGTTCCAGGTAGCATAAAGTATTTTACTTAATATAATCATTAAAAAACTTCATGGTATACAACACAATAATCCAAGCTTTATTATGAGATGTATTTTCACAACATACAAATACCTTTCATTATATTACTCTAAATTCTGATGTAATTCCAGGTGTAAAAATCAAATATGAGTGTCACAAAGGCTCCTACTGGGTTGAGCATCATTTGGCAGAGAGGACATTGGAATCCTAAACCATCATACGATACAGTACGACCTGTGCAGGTTACCTGAGCAGGTCTGTGCAGACTAGTGAAAATCAAAGATCCTGAAAACCAGCAGCTGTGGAATGACTTTGTTGATAATTAGGCTTTAAATAATGCAGTGTGTTCCTATGTACACATAAGCATGCACCAACCCAGCACAATCAAGCTGTGAAAGCTACAATGCTCCTGAAAAATATGTGTAATACTTCATAAAACACAACATGGGAAGACTTTTCACGTAGTGTGATACACATGCAAGAATGCACATCTTCAGTCATCAGCACAATCTGCTTACAAGAGGCAGTGGGTACTCTCTAAGCCTTACAGACTGCAGAGTGTAGCAGTGACCACCAGGGGTTTTCAAGACCTTTAAAAGGCCCATTGGATACTCAAATGCTGCAATCGGAAAAAAGGCACATCTGATTGGTTGGTGGATGTTGAGTGGCATGTGGAGGAGTGAAGATGGACATTGAAAGGGAGGGGAAAGATTTTTTACACATGAAATTAAAAGAACTATCAAACAAAATCACTGCTTTTGTAGAAGGACTAGTTTACAATTTGAACATTAAAGGTTGGCATCAGGCTCCTGTTTCAGTAGCACATATAATCAATTTCCTAACTTAAAGATTAGGTTACTCTTCAGCACCTGATTTCAAATGAAAATTAAAATGAATATAATGTAATTTTTTTTTTTTTTAAGTCCACAAAATATAATATAGTGTAGTATACAATATAATATGGCTACAACAGAAAAGTCAGTTCACTTGGTGATATAACAGGTTAGCTGTAGCAGCTTCCGCTCTGCGCTCCTCATTATTCTTGTGAATTTATTTAATAAAGCTCCAGGTTGACAATTTAATCACTTCGCTGTCAACAGATGTTCATCTTTCTTTGCTCTTTGCCATAGAAGGTTTAGTCTTTGGACTTATGTGGGCACAGACTGAGGATCAGTTTACCATCCCCCGGTCCTGGCTTCAAACGGCACCGATGTGAATTTAGAAGCTGGTCGCAGATCAGTCTCTGAGTAAGTTCACCATTTCCATCTGGTTGCAGGTTGACAGCTCCACTCGCCCAGCCCCTACCTGTTACCAAGAGGCCAGGCTTGTGCTTGTGTAAAATTCCGATTGGCTGGTTTGTTTGGTGTGGGAGGGAGCAAGGGGCGTGGCCGAGAGTTTAGTGATCTCACAATCAGCTGTTTTGTACGTTCTACATTCTGATCCCAGGATCAGCTGGAGGCAGCAATAAACAGGAGGAAAAACTGAGGAGAGGAGGGAAAAGCTGCAAATGTTATGATCTAAAAACATCGGTGTAATATTTTACACGAAGCCCTTCTTCTAAGAAGAAAGCCTTTTATTTTTGTATAATGGTGTTTTAACTACCTCACTTTAAGGCTATCTAAAGCTATGCTTTAAGAATTGTTGTCATTTCTACTGTGTGTGAGATCGAGTTTACAACTTGAATAATTTTGCAAAGGCAGGTAAGCTATTCCTTAATTTGCTTTCTTGGTGTGGGTTGTGTCAAGCAATGTTCTCTCAAGAAGTATCAATATCAAACTGCATCTGTCTTTGCCGGCGAGGCTGCTGCACTCCCCTGCTTATTTACATAAAGATATCAGCAGCCATCAGCCATCATAATGGATGTATTAACAGAATTACAGAATTGCTTTGTCTGTCACCGACTCATTGCACAGGATACCTTCGACAGCCGTGCGTTATAACTGGCAATGACCTAGGCCTATTATTAGGACACGAATAGATGAGAAAGCAAGTACAGCGCCCCAAACCAAAGGAAAAATGACACCAGCCTGTATTTTTGTGAGCTACATCCTACAGGACGCCTCAGCCGTTGTTTTGTAAATTGCACCAAATGCTGATGTGGAGTCCAGTCGATGGCGGATGTTGGTAGCTTTCTGTGAGGCGGATCTTATAGGTTAAAGTCTTTTGACAAACAGAGTCGACTATGTTATTTGGTGAAATTCCAGTTTCATTGTCAGGAGCCTGTCCGTTCGATGGCTTTCGTGCAGAGCCGCTGCTGTCATTGCTTTGACCCTTCAGCTGTAAAGCTTAGACTATTTGGATAATTAATGTTTGACCCGGATTCAGAAAGCGTTGTCTCTCAGCTGTGGACAGTCTGAGCTCGGTGTTTTATTTTGCTATACCAGCCCAGGTTTTTTTGTATGCGAAATGTAGGCTAAACAATGTTGCTGTGAGTAGCTTTTTTCATAATGTCACTGGGTTTCAGCCGTCGACAGTAGCCACCACTCAGATATCGATCAATCGATTTCGGTTTAGTGTCGCAATATACAGTATAGACATGACAGCCTAAATGGATTGCATACACACTGTCATAATACCTTATATTTAGGTTATATTTGCTGTGCAGACCGTTTATTTTCCTCCGGTCGCCAAATAGACTGGAGACTTTGGGGCAGCGTCAGTGACGTCTGTGTGACGTCACAGGCGTCTTGTTTTTATTCTGTGAGTCCCTCCCATCCCGCTCTGCCCGCCCCACTTTTTATTTTTTAAAGACCATTGTTAAAATATAGATAATTCAATCTTTTTATATTTCCTGTGTACAGTGTGTCTAGAAAATCTTACATATTAAAATATTACAGTGTCACATTTTAATAAACGTACAAAATAAGGCCTCTCATGCTCATTAATAAGCAAATAAAGAATAAAGTAGTTCTATACACATAATGGGTATCTGCAACATGTACGAAGGATGAATAGGAGGTTAAGACAGCCAAACCTATTGGCTGTATCATAGCAATGTGATCTTGATTACAAGGTTAGGCTAAATGCCCTACATTTATTCCTCTGCTCCCTTCCTTGAAATAGATTTTACTTCAAAAGACATTTATCATTTATTTTATGGGACTTGTTTGACAGTGCTTATATATGCCATATATTCAGAAACTCTTTCCTCACTGTGTATATGAGCATATCAGAGTCATTTGTGCTCTGTTAGCAGTATCAGTAGCTATATTTACACCAGCTCTAGATAACCTTTAATTGGCTTGTAGAGGCACCAAACTAATTTTAAAAAATGGTATCAGGGAAATGTTGAATGTAGCCCATGCTGAGTGAGTGTGTTTTTTAGATGTCTACTGCTACTTATGCGAAGCAAACTTCAGACTTTCTCGTGAAAATATTGTTTTTCTGGATTTGTTTGCCATGGTGTCACGATTTAGGTTTCTTAGTCCAGGAATACATTCAAAACTGCACTTCAGTTTGTTGTAACATCTTGAATTTTCTCAGCAAAATGATGAATCATTTTATTTAGCCCAATTAACGGGACAGATTTTGACCTGAACATGAAAAGAAAAGTGAGTCAGAATGAATTCATACAACTCAAAGTATTAAAAAATTCAGCTGACAGCCTGCTTCCCAGGATAGCAGAATATTTCCTGGATAGCAGCCTGCTAACTTTCTCATGTTATTTCAAGCATACACCCATGCAAACAAATTCATGTAATTCAATACAGTTAAAATGATGACTATTCCATCTGACATACAAAATCTCAAGAGCTTTTGCTGTATGGTTGTAATTAAGATGTTTCTTCCCATTATAATCCTGGTCACCATGGTGATTGTCCAAATAAGGACAAAGTGTCAGCTTCCTAAAAAGCATCCATGCATATCTCCGTCTTTGTTCCATGTCACCTTTCTCTGTATAATAAATGTCAGTCTCATGCACTTTATTAAACTTTTGATCATTGCTCCTTCACTACTAACCCCTGTTATTTTTTGATCTGCTCATTTATTTAATGAAATAGTTTAACATTAAAACATAAAACCATTTTGGGACAAATCAGGTTGTCGGTTAAACAGATCCTGGACTGAAACAGGTGATTATTATTATTGTATAAACCTCTGCAAGTTTGAAAATCTTATACAAATTAATGAATATAAAAATATAAATGTGAGGAGAAGCCTGTTGAACCCAGAAATCAAGAAATAGGCTGTTGTTGAGTGTGTCAGCAAGTTGCTGATTGGTTTGCACTCTGGGATCTCTTCAGCCATCCCATCTTGCACACTCACACATTTTAAGTAAATATAAACAGCTTTTGAACATGTAAAGGTTTGTCTTGTAAGCTATGGCTGTTCAAACATCTGTTGTCCATTACATTATGTTCACTTTTAGGTCAGGCATTGTCCTTTGCCTCAGTACCTTCTGTCCTTATATTGTGCACACTCTCTTTGTGTTTGTCTCACCTCCCTTCACCTCCTCCTCCTCCTCTTCTTCTCTGGGCTGTCCATCTGTCCTGAGACTATGCTGATTGGTTATCTAAATTTTATGGGGGAGGGGAGTGCGGCCATCATCCACCAGCTCCTTACAGTATTTGGCCAGAAACATCACTCTAAGTAAATGATAATGTGACAACAGCATGCTAACATGTTCACCATATGACATTTATAATGTGAAAATATTTACAGTTTGTTGCACCACCCCCAAGTTTTTAATTTGTTAGTGTTAATAGCAAGAATATATAAAATTAATAATAAAACACATTCCCTCTGTGATTGAATAAAACTGGGGAATTTGATGCTTCGTCCCTGCTGATCTTAAGATTTCTAGCTAATGAAATATGGTTAATATCCATCACTGTTAGTGTGGAAACATAAAAATAAACTGATTCAGTTTTTAATGACACATTATTTGGGTCAACTGGTCATTACAACACATCAGATGCTTTGAGGTTTGAGTCCAAAAAAGTTCCAGCTTGTTGTAATGTGTCTTGAAATAGTTCTGAGTAAGCTCTCACAATACACATTTCTTACTCACTCTGCTTATCTATCTACTCTGTTTTAAAGCAGTAGGAAATTAATGCAATAAGTGTCTTCTCTTTTTTTAGAAGAGTTTTTTAAAGAAAATGTGACACACCCTATCTTATCTAACCATCCTCTTCCTTCTGTCTTTCTCTCTCTCCAGGCCTTTGCTCCAAACCAAGTGAAACCTTACATTTGCACTAAAGAAGCCTGTCCACTCCTGTATGTCAAATCCGAGTTACAGCAAAGGGCTTCAAGTTAAAAATAATAAAAATAAAAGAGGCTTTTAAAAAAATCACACAAAGGAATTGCATAAAACAGCAACAAGTGATACATAAATACAAACAAGACATTCAAAAAGGCAGCTACAGTTTTTTTTTCCTTGTAGACAAAAAAAGCACCCAAATCATCTTCTGACAATACAAGCAGTCATGTTTCAACATCTGAGCAACCTGTTGTTTGGGGAGGTAGAAGAGGTGGCAGCTGAGCTGAAGGGATCCAACCCCTATGTGATGGAGGCTGACGAGGAGGGGTGGATGCTCGTCAATCTTCCAGGTGAGTATCAATCAGAGGAGCACAGGGTTGGAATGGAAGGGCTGTTGTGGCATTTAAAGGCCACACCAACCTGGAAAACAGTCAGATTGTATTATTTTCAAAGACTTGTGTAGCTGAGAAAGACCTCTGTTATCTATTGCATGCCTAAATTGTAAAACTAATTATGGGGATGATTGGGTGGGGTGAAGAATCAGTCGGTCCGTTGCACAACCACATTGTTGCTCACCTGTATGGCTCCCATAGCAAAGGTGTTACCCTTCAGAAGATGGAAACACATTTTGCTGCGAACACACCTTTCCTTTCTCTTTGTTTATGATCTCAATCATGACAAAGGTAATTACTAAAAATTTGCTTTCAGAAGCCAGCCAAACACCAAATGCCATATATAGTCAAGACAAACAGTATGCCACTATCATAATCACAGCCTTAGAGGGTCAATTCAACTAATGCTATGACTCTTTTATGTTTTGTGTTTCTTTACCCCCTCTTCTTCCCCTCCTCCAATTTTTTTAAATACCTTACATTCCCCACACTGGTATGCGTGCGCGTGCGTATGTGATCCTTTAAATTTTCCCCCTTCAACCCACTTGACTTTTTGAAAATCTATCACATCTGCATAATTTTTGCAACCACCCCGTCTTAATTGGCCGCCTCGTGCCTGATCTCATCACTGCCATATGCTCAGAAGAGTCTGACTGCATGATGCAGGCAGAGGATGAGACGGGAGCCCCACTGACTGCACAATCATTCCCAGACAATGACCTATCAAGGCATCAAGACACTCATACAAGGACTGAATGCCTGGCCCCCATTCCCCGCTTGCCTCACAAGCGCCGTAGGACACATAAAGGTCGGACACATGGTGCTATGGCATCATCCAACACCCTGTCTTGTCCCAGCACTAGCCCATCAGGTTTAGGTGCCACTACACCCGTGACCCTGCCAAGGCGGGTCGGACTGTCCACGCCATCCTCCACCCCATCAATGTCTCCTGGCTCTGGGAGTGAGTGTGGGGGTAGTGGGGGTAGCAGTAGGGCAGGCTCAGAGAGAGGCTGCATGGATGAGAGCTGGTTTGTCACCCCTCCCCCCTGTTTCACTGCAGAGGGAGCCACAGCAGAGGCCAGCCCAATGGAGGATCTGCTCATCGAGCACCCTAGCATGTCTGTGTACGTCTCCCCAAGCAACTTGTCCATGGTCTCCAACAGCAATTTGTCTGTGGTAGGAGAAGAAAGTATTGTGAGCCTGGCAAGCAGCATGAGGTAAGATAGCACTGCTAACACTAGCCACACTTCATCTCACCTTCTTTTTCAGCATCAGCACGACCACAACAACACAACAATCCCACCTTGGTCTTTTCTCTCCCTCCCCGCAGCAGAGTGTCTGATCCAGCCACTGTCCCAGCCACTCACAACATTATGCCCACCAGGGCGAGCCATGGAGCTGCTGCCCAGGCTGGTGCTCTGGCCAAGGTCACCCAAGTGGCCAGGGTCCAGCGTAGCAAAGCCCGCATCGAGAGGCGCAATCTGGGCCGCAACCGCATCCAACGCCAAAATCGCACTAGAGAGCAGGTCCCTCGCCATGCAGCCCATGCCAGAAACACCTTCCTTCACCAGCCCAGCAAGCGCAACCTCTGCCACTAAACTCCCCAGCAACCAGGGGGCACTGTTCACTCTGAGGGCATTAGACACACACAAGTAAAAACATTCACCCACAGCATATTTGCTTTCATTTTTTCACATTATAACGCATTATGCTCAGATACCAGTAGTTTTTTTGTTTGGGTATAGACACAAACTGAGTCCACATGGTAGTTTTATGGATCCCAAAAGCCCTCTGAGTAGATGTTTATAGACCTTTATTATAGTTACTGTTCACTGCAGTATCAAAACAACAAAAAAAAGTCTTCAAAATATTTACACGTTATAGTAACTATAATGTCTGAAGAAAAATTAGCTTTAGTAATTTTCTTATCTGTTTTAGTAAAGTATTCTTATGTTTCATTCTTCCTAAATCCATGTTTTTGTTTTTCAGTTCAACCATTAAATCCCCAATATCTTTAAATTAAATAACATTTGGAGATAGTGATTTGAAATTTAAACAACCAAGTGTACTCTGACTGAAGGAACAGACTCTTCTGGTGGAAACAGTGCAAGGCAGAGAAGCATTAGCATCTTTATGGCGAAAACAACTCATCATGTCTTCAACATGTATTATATTAAGGGGGTTCCATCTAAATCTAATTTTATTTTTGTTCAGACAAGGTGGAAGGATATGTTGTGTGGAACAAGAGTGAGAGGAAAATCACCAGACATTTGTTTTTCTCCAGGTTGGTTTGCTAACATGCAAAGTAAAGGACAAAGGCGAGGAAACATGGGGCAACACGTTTCACCTTAGAAAAACAAATGTGACATTCCTCTTTTCTCTCTCTGGAAAGGTTGAGAGCAAGTAGAAGATGGTGAGTGCATGAGCAAAACAGACTAAAGAGTAAAAGAGACCTCATGATGAATTAGAACTAGATGTTTTAAAATTAATGTGGTCAATATGAAATGGTCATAGGAAAGTGTTATGTAACCCTCTGAGCAGCCTGTGAGTTTTCAAAACTTTTACTGAAGACCATCTAGAAGATGACTCTTATTTTGCATATCCAAACGGTTTTTCTGGATAATACAAATATAAAAAGGGTTTGTGGCAGCCACAAAGTCATTATTGAGAAGGGTTATAAATGCATTGAAACAATGCAAGGCTTGCTCTTGGGTTACAGGGTATGGCAGGTTATAGTATGTGAAAAGTGATGTATTGATGGTAACTCTTTATTTTGTTTTGTTATATTGTTTTCTGCGCTTTAGTCTTGTACATTTTCAATTATTTTACAATCTGTCTCAGTGAGGTTCCACCAAAGGAAGAGAAGTTCCTACCAGACAGAGAAAGTACACATTCATCTCTTAAAGACAACAAATTCAAATTCACTCCCTTGCGGATCACACGCAGCATTATGATCATTAAATGTGTGGTCTTTAAACTAAAGTAATGTGCCCAGCACACACCAGCCATGCTCATCCACGGTGTGTGCTGTGATCTTATGTTATCCATGTGATCATGAAGTACTGTCTATTTACACATCAGTCTCTTTCGTTAAGAAAAGTCATCGACTGTCCAGGAGGCAGTTCTTAAGGAAAAAATGAGCAAAATAAATGTCCCATTAAAGTCTCATTCAAAAGCTCATCACCTTGCTTATGGACATGCAGCTAACATCTACTCCATTACTGTTTGTCCCTTTCTCATTAGTACATCCAGCTCCAACTGTTTCCACTTAAACATCTAGCTTACTGATATGTATTCTACAACAATAGTAACCAATGGTGCTGACGTGTATACTAACATTTGTAAAATATTTGAAACATGGGTGTAAGTTTGCACTGTCATACATTTTGTGAGTCAAAGTTTTAGCTGTGTGCTGTGTGCTTTTTTCTTTTGTGATTTTATTCTTTTATTTTTGTTTTGATTCAACCTGTGTGTGAGAAGATGTACTGACGAGTTAAATGATAGAAACTCTTAAAAAAAAAAACACTTACGATGTTCATTAATCTCCCTTGTAAATATTACAAAACCATTTATGATGCTTAGATGTCAAAGCCTCTCAGGACTTGAGTCCAACCTTGTGCTCAGTGGGACTGATGAGAACCTTCTCTGCCTCACCTCTGTGTTCAGTATCAAACCAAGAGGGCGTTTCAGTGGCCAAAAGTGGTGTCTTTGCCCCACCTCCAGTCCCATCGTGATGGCATGCACCATACAAGCAGCACTAGACTCACAGTTTATGTGCCATAGGCAAACATTGCCCTCCAGAGGGTTCACTTAGCACAGCACTTGCTGTATGGATGCTGGCAAGGACACATGACAATGACACGGTTTTAAAACAGTCTATACTGGTGTGTTTAAAGGACAGAATGAGAGTCTGGAGATTCTGTTTGTTTGAAAAATGGCAATGTCTTATTTTAATCATTTAGCTGAGTAAGATAAATTATTTTTTCCTTGAATCACACACCACAAAGGTTTTATTTCTGCCAGTAATCCCAAAATAGCTATTAATTTATAATGAAATTATACATTTTATCTTTTTTTTAAAGATGCCTCTTATGTATGCAGTTATTTCCTCAAACAGTTCAGGAGATGGATCTGAGGTTATCACTGTAACCTACACACACACACACACACATTGCTCTCGCCGATAGTTAAGCTGCCTCATAGGGTCTTTGCCTGTTGTTATAAAAGAAAAAAGTTCATACACAGTAAAAACAAAGTAATAATGAGCGATCACAGCTGGATGTGTGTACTGAATGTAAAGATCACCCACCACAGATACATCTCTGCCACAACAAACCTATTGTGTTTTTCTCAGTTTTTATTTTTTTCCTTTTCTCACCAGTGTCATGTAAAGAGAAAAGTGTGCTCATTATGTTGTGTATGATTATTTAAAGGTGGGCTTTAAGAGTGAAAGTCCTCCAATAACAGGCAGAGGGAATGGTCACCCAGTATGTTGAACCTGTATGAGGTGAGGGATGTGGACATGGAAAGGATGAGGCAGGAGACAAAATGTTTATATATTAAAAAATAAATATATAATAAAAATACAATAGAATATGCTTGTATTTTCCCATATTTTAGAACAGTTGTTCACCAATGCAATGTTTTAAATGAAAAGTCGAATGTCCGGAGAGTTTCATATGTTTTATGTTGTGCCCTAGAAACAATGGCAGCTTATAAACACTTGGGGGTTTCCCATATTACATCTCAGTTAGTACACCCCTCCCCCAGAAAAATGAAATATATAGACATATAAAATTTGGTGTATCTGATATCTATGGTGATTGTGCCTTTCACTATGTCTGCATGGTTTTTGTGATGTACTGATTTTTCAATTTCCCAAAGTGGGCAGTTTTCCACTGACAGGCAAGACCTATGCAAAAGTCAATGGATGGGTTTTCCAGCACCCATTCAGAAAACACAGGTACCCATAAAATTCAATAACAACAACAACAACAACAACAACAACGACAATAAATGCTCAGGCTAACACCTGAATCTTGTGTCATGTGTGAAATTTTTATGTGCAAGGACAGAAGGAAATGGGATTAGAGCAGAGTGTGGTCTATAAATATTCTGATAATTTACTTAAGCATAAGCAGCAAAACCATGATGTCAAAACACTTCACTAAAAGAAATGCATTAAAACTGGACATAAGTAAAGTCAAAGAAGTACTATCAACAAAATGTAATTACAGTATCAAAAGTGAAGGTACTCAGAGCAGAATGTTCCTCATTAGTGTTTTTAATACATATGTATTTCTGACAAAGTTAGTGCTGTCGCTTCACATCAAGAAGGTTCCGAGTTTGAGCCCCGACTGACCCAGGGCCTTTCTGTGTGGAGTTTGCATGTTCTCCCTTTGCCTGCATGGGTTCTCTCCAGGTACTAATACTTCCTCCCACAGTCCAAAGACATACAGCTTAGGTTGATTGGTGACTCAACAGCCCATAGGAGTGAGTGTGAGTGTGTGTGGTTGTTTATTTACATGTCATCCCTGTGATACACTGGTGACCTGTCCAGGATGTACCCTGCCTCTCACCCAAAGTCAGCTGGGGTTGGGTCCTGAGATGGATAGTACTGATGTAATAATAATATGTAAGAAGCATTTTAATATCATTGGGGAAGAGGAAACTAATAAAACACGTGATTAAGAAATCTTAAATAATGTCATATAAATATAAATGATCATAAAATGGAAATACAAAAGTAAAGCATAAAATTGTTCATTTGTACAGTACCTGAGTATGCCTGAGTATATATTCCTTGTAACACTCCACCAGTGACGTGCAGATGGAAGTCAAACAAGGAAGAGGTGATTAGATGAGTGTGGTAACGCAGTGTGTATATAGTCTGTAGGCTAAATATGGGTGTGCTGCTATGATTAAAAAAAACGACTTAGGTTGTTGTATAAGAACACAAAATATAATGTATACACGGAAGGATAAGCAGAGTGCTCAAGCCTCAGTGGTGTGCTGAGGAAGATGCTGAGTCTCCTGTAGTTGACCTCTGACCTTTACGTGGATAATTTCCCATTGAAAGATCACGGATATTGTATATGTTCAGCTGAGCATATGGTCTTCTGCACCTATTTAACCACGAGGAGGAATAAGAAAAAAAACATGACTTATGGAAGGGCTGGATTTACCAAACAGACAAAGCAAACAACTGCCTAGAGGCCTCCAGAGCACAGGTACACTGTATGCCACGTGTGTTTACATAATTTGATTATTCACAGATTTGTTAAAAATTTGCACAACTAAAGCACAAATCTCCATCTTGTGCCAAGTCTTAGAAACACTCTGTCTAAATCTACTTTTAAGATTTCAGCTGTTTTATTTTATATTGTGCTTGTTAGTTTGAAAGTTTGTTTTAGCAAACTACTTTCTTTCTGTGTTTCAAGTAATTACAGCAACACAGAAAACCTCATCTTGTGATTTTTTGGGCATTTTTCCTTAAAAGGTAACTTACAGGATGGAGGGAATATCAAAATTCTGGTCAAATACTTTTCTGTTAATGTGGGTCAAGAGGAGACCATCAAGCTTTTTTGGCCTGGGTTCCTCCCAGGATAATTCGGCCATGAAGGGACTGCTGGAACATTGGAACATTCTGCTATAACCTGCTTAACCAGTTTTTAAGGGAGGTTTTTCAATTGACTACTACTATAATAGTGGGGGTATTGGTAGTGGTAGTGGTGGTGGGGGTGGGGGAATGGCTCAAAGCTTCTCTGTTTAAAAGGGATTTGGTCACTAGTAGAGGAAATAAGATTTATCTTTATGGCTCCAACGCCATGTATCGTGAAGTACGTCTTATATTGGCACCAAGCCGGCAACACGTCCTGTAATTATTTCCTTTGTGAATGTACATGGTTTAACAATGTTTCCATATAAATTATAATGATAAAAATCATTCCGTGTTGCCCTTGGTATTCAGGTAAGACGTATTCAAAAAATATGTGTATAATGTAGCTACCAGTTTCGCCGGTCGGACAACTTGGGTTTTACGGGTTGTTCCGACCTGTAATGTGAAGCCGACTTCCCTGTGTTGTTGTGGTTTTGGTGGTGACGGAGAGCTGCACTCACCTGCCTGTTTGTCTGTAAAATCCAGACTAACACCGTCGTGGATGATTTGTATTTGATCACACACGTATTTTAGGACTACGGTAAGCAAACATTAAGATGGTTTGAGCCTTTTGTAGCCACGTTTGTACAGATTTATGAGAAAGAAGAGTTAGCTTGTGAGAGCGCGGTGAATTAAAATGGGACACGCAAATAGCAGCAGCAGCAGCTCGGCGGCTCTCTGGTTGTTTTAAACGGTAATAATGTTGTTGTTTTAAAAAAATAACTAATGATATAGTTTAACACCTTTCTGCGGCATAGCTAAACAGGCAGACATCTTGTCGCATCTCAGCATTTGCTCTATGTAGTCTGTTTGCCTAGGGCAATTCCTATAATAATTTAATTAGCGTGTGTATGAAGGAGAGACAAATGCATCTCGAAGTTAAACTGGTTGATGTGTAAGGTTTGTCGTTCTCTGCAGGTGGCTGGAAAAATGCAACATCATCGGAGCTACACAGCTTTGTCTTGGCCTATCAAAAATATATTCTGAACCCCGAGTTGCTCCCGGTCACCGGTGTGTGAATGCGTGAGTGCTTGGCAGTGCGAATGGGTGAATGGCCGAATAATGTGAAAGCGCATAGCAACTCTAGTGGTTCATAAACGTATATTATAGTGGTTTTTTCGTCTGGATGACAGTAGGAGGTGTGTGCTTGGTCATTCCAGAAACAACAGATGTAACTGGAGATATGGCCATCTTACAGTAACTCCCTCACACCCTAAAAATAAAGACAGGTTAACAGTGTGACTGCCTGATCAGCAGCAGTCATGTACAGTCCTACGTCTGAAGTTGTGGCAGGGAACCCAAGTGGATATATGGCAGATAAAGACGCAAATCTGGAGACAACCTTGGGGAGTGCCTACTCTCCGGTGGACTACATGAGCATCACTAGTTTCCCCAGGTTGCCAGAGGATGATGTGACGTCTGGGGAAAACACCCTTAAATCTCGCAAAGAAGATGACAACGTCCTGAGTGAGCAAGATACAGGTCAGATGCTATTCTATTAAATATATAGCTTTCACAAAGCCTTTAGAAAAGCGTGTTTAGGATTCTGGATATGGACATAGATTAATTAAGTGGCATTTTTAGTCACATCTCCATTTGTTGTTTGCTTTCACAGCTCATGATAGCAGATCATATGATGTATATTATACATGTTGTACTGCTCTTGTTTGTTTAGTTTAAGCTGTTTGGTTTGTGCTGCATGTCCCAGATCCAGATATATTTTTGAAGTCGGCTCGCCTCCAGCGTCTCCCGTCCTCAGCCTCTGACTTGGCCAGCCATGATGATGATTCCCTGCGGGAGACCACAACAGACCCCATTGCACAAGGCTGTGCTTGCCAGCGAGATGGACTGACAGTCATTATCACAGCCTGTCTAACATTCGCCACAGGAGTCACTGTTGCTCTCATCATGCAGATCTACTTTGGAGACCCGCAGGTATGGGTGTGTGCATGTTAACCATGTTGGGATTTGGGATTACGGATGTTTTCAGATGCTTCCTCCCACACAAGCCCAAGCCCAGTGACACATGAACAGTCTCTCCCTTCAGTCTTTGTTCTTCCATTCATTGCAAGGTCTTTAATCAAGGAGCGGTGGTGACAGATGTGGCTCGGTGTACAACTCTTGGCTTTGATGTTCTGGGAAAACTGGGGTCCAGTGTTGATGCTGCCATCACTGCTGCCCTGTGTTTGGGAATTATCCACCCTCATACCTCTGGTATAGGAGGGTGCGTTACAGTAAAACATCTAATCTAAACAGGATTACCACTCAGGTTCTTAGACTTGGCTGGATGCAAAAAAGATCCAACTTAATGCTCTGTTTATTTAATTAAGTGGCGGAGTTATGTTGGTGCATGACATCCGTAAGAATGAGACGAGGATCATCGACTTCAGAGAGACTGCACCATCTGCCATCCATGGAGATATGATGCTGACAAACCTTAATCTTAATGTATGACTACTCTTTTTTTATACCTCTTAGAGTTTACAAAGTAAGCAGAAGACAATCTGATTGTTTTGTCCTGTTAACATGGTGTTGTATTTCAGCCAGGTCTGCTGGTGGGTGTACCGGGCATGCTCAGTGGGATGCATCAGGCACATGAGCTCTATGGCAGGTATGGTAACTATTATTAGTTAAGCCTTTCTTCATGCTGTCAGTAATTGCAGTCTTTGCACTGGCTTCTAGGTCTTCTGCATTCTATCATGCTCTATCACTGTTTGCTTCACTTGGTGAGCCTGTGTTTCACATGCCCTTTATGAATAAAAGAATAGCAAAATCTGATATTTAGGTCCTCTCTGAGACAAAACCTGTGTTTGTTTCAGTGGTCAGAACTAAAGCAGTGAAATTGCAAAGTGTCACCAGCTGTTCTAAAAGAATGTTGGCTTGTAATTACTCTGATACAGTGTAATTATCATGGTCCTGATGCCTCAACTGCTAATAAGATGAAGTGAAGTGATATAAATGATGCATGATGAATTTTATGCTAGATCTTTTGTGGGTTATCAATTTGGCAGAATAATAATAATTAGGGAGTTCGGAGTGCATTAATACATTTGTAAACCAAACCAGATTTACATGGTCTTTGTTTCCCACAGGTTGCCATGGAAGGATGTGGTTACCATGGCAGCAGATGTGGCCAGAAATGGATTTAATGTTACTCATGACTTAGGTAAGTATAGTCTAATATAGTACAAATCACTGAGTGAAGTGACTCTCACTAATGTCACTGCTGCTGCGATGGAAACCACACCAGTATTATCTCCCGGTCCCAGTGGTGGTCCTGAACAACATGAAGTGAAGTGATATAAATGAGCTCATCTTATTTTCCTGTCTCTCCCTAGCCGACGCTCTGGCTAAAGTTAAGGACCAAAACATGTCCGATGCATTTCGGAATTTGTTCCTCCCCAAGGGCCAGGCTCCTCTGTCTGGATTGTTCACCAGACGTCTTGATTTGGCATCCATATTGGATGCTATCGCAGTTAAGGGGATATCGGAGTTCTACAGTGGAAATCTGACGCAGGAGATGGCAGCAGCAGTAAGGAAGAATTATTTCCCCCATCTCCAGCTATGATTATATAAGTAGTCATGAATTCTGCATAGTCTCCATGGGTAGTCACTTTTATCCCTCAAACACTAATCTTTTAAATTTCACAAATATCATTCATTGTGGGGCTGCTGCATTAAAATTTGACTTGATTTCAATGAAAACCCTAAGTGACACACTGTTATGTCAGGTTTCACATGAGGTGTGTATGGGATGCAAACAGGACATAAATGAGGAGAAATCTATGTTATACCAGCCTGTGACATTCACTCAGTTTTCAGAGGAACACTGCAAATTTCTTTTATAAGGCACCTAGTTTTTTTGGGAATTATTAGCCTATGAAGGCATTTATTAAAGTAGTAGAAATCAGATGACTCATGAACTTTAAACTGAAACATACTATGCATTTTTACTAGGTACAAGCAAGGGGTGGAGTCCTCACAGAGAATGACTTTAAAAACTACAGTACAGTCTTACAGAAGCCGGCAGAGATCAACTATCAGGGTAAATACCTGTTTAGATATTGTTTATATCAGAGATACACTAGCATAACATTAACTTGGCTTGACCTGAATAATCTTTCTAGTGTTCCTGTAAGTATAGTGTCTCCTTCAAACATGTAGTGAATAATGACCAAAGACACGTGCATGTTGATAAGGTAACACCTGCACACCTGAATATGTTGTTTACATAAGCATGGGCTGTCACTGGCCATGGGCTGTCAACTGCAGTCATGTCACAGCCATAAATGCAAATGTTATGGCTGTGACACATTTCCTGTGTATTCAGATATTCTTTTTCCTTCTTTTCTCATCTGCTTTACACTCACTGGGCCGTTTATTAGGTACGCCCAGCTGAAACTAGTGCAGTCTAATGCAACAAGCAGTTGGAATTCAATAAATCTTCATGGTCATAAAGTTCAGTTTTTGTTGAAACTGTTTTAGAGACATACCGATTCAACTGAATGATCATTTTCAGAGATGTTTGGTTCTGTTGAATTATAGTGGGTTATACTGACAAGTGTTTCTGTTATTGTGTCCACCCCAGCGATATCAGGAAGGTTAGGTTAAATAACAGAAACACCTCTCTGTATAACACAGTACAGTTAAATGGCAGGACAAACCACACCTTCCAAAGTGACCATTTAATCAACAAAACTGTTTCAACAGAACCTGAACATTGTCACCTTTATGATCATAAGACTGATTGTACGACTGCTTTATTAGACTGAGCTAGTTTCATCTAGGCTAGGTGTATCTTTTAATCATTCCTGTAGGTTCTTTATATTATGTTTGTATTGTAAACATTTTGTATTTCCTTTGCATTATAATTGGAACACTTCATTTCAACTGTTATTGATAGTGTTTCTGTGCTTTGTTCTATTTTATTGTGCCACTAGAATTACTTCATAACACTACAGAAACTATTACATTTTTTGATCTTACAATTTATTGTTGTTTCTAAAGGACATCGTGTGATGGCAACCTCAGCCCCACACGCAGGTGTTGCCCTGATCACTGCTCTCAATATTCTGGAGGGCTACAACATTACCAGCCAGGTGCCCAGCAGCAACACCTACCACTGGATTGCAGAGGTAGTGTATCAGCTGCTTCACCTGTATACAGTATAAATAATGTGCTAAGTGCAGTTACTTATGTGGAATTTGTTTTCATTTTGTATTTACTCTTCCAGTCTGTGAAGATAGCTTTGGGCCTGGCTAGTGGTCTGGGGGACCCCGTGTATGACACTTCTGTCTCAGAGACTGTCACCAAGATGCTGAGGTATAGTGTGTATATACAGTATATAGTATAGGTGTAGTATATAGTGTATATATATAGTATATCCATCCTAATTCAGTGAGGCCTCTCAGTGAACACTGCCCTTTGTTGTTTCCATCTCCAAGTAAATCACAGGCTTCCCTATTCCGCGATATGATCAGTGACGTACAGGCATTCCCTGTCACTCACTACACTCCATCATTTCCCTTGGAGAAGGGTGCAGCAGCTGCTCAGGTCATGGTCATGGGCCCAGATAACCACATTGTGTCAGTCATGAGGTACATCAGGTTTTAACTGGGCTACTATTGCACATTGCTTGTTTAAGTGGTTGTTAAGAGAGATTAATTTTATTACTGCAAAATTTCCACTAAGGCCATTTCTTATGTTTGGCTGTTGTAGCTCTCTTAATAAACCATTTGGCAGTGGGATAGTGACTTCCTCTGGAATCCTTTTGAATAGCCAGATCCTGGACTTCTCCTGGCCTAATAAAACACAGAACTCATCACCTAATCCGGTAATTGCACCTTTTTATGTTTAATTGATTATTAATTTATTTGCATCTGAAGATTTGTTACAGCATCTTTTGATGGTGTTTGGTCTTGTTTGCTCTAGCACAACAGCCTCCAGCCTGGGAAGAGGCCCATGTCCTTCCTGATGCCCACAGCAGTGAGGCCAGCCATCGGGATATGTGGCACATACGTGGCTGTTGGGTCTTCTAATGGAGAGAAAACTCTCAGTGGCATTACACAGGTTATTTACATACTGGAAGAATTAAACACATTCATAACTGACGGTTAGATTTTTAGTAATATGGCTTTTTGATCTGATAATGTTGTTAATTTAAATTAAATATCTGCCCATGTTATGTTGCTCTGTCTCTCATACATATATATGCCTATTCACAGGTGCTGATGAATGTTTTGTCTTTGCGTAAAAATATGAGTGACAGTTTGGCATATGGGAGACTCCACCCACAGCTGCAACCCAACACTCTCCTCGTTGACTGTGAGTTTTTCCAACTGATCATTCTATTGTGTAGTTTGGTCCTAATATGTTGGTTTCCTGTTATTAGGAAATGAGTCGGTTGGAAAACAGCAAGTGCCTCTATGGTCATGGAAACAAAGGCAGTAGGTATATACAGTAAGAGGTTTACCATAGTATAGTAAAATACTATGTCTTTCTAGTGATGTGAAAAGATTGATCTGCAGCTTGATCTGCTTAAAACAAAATTCATTTGAAAATGTTTATATAGAATAATAAAATATGATATACACTGCAATATAAAATATAATCTGATCATAGCTTAAAGTACTAAGTCAAAGGCTATTGGACATGTGCATGGTTTAAGACATGATATTCAATTATCTGCGTGACTGAAAGTCCTCATAGACACAATCAAAACAGTCTGATTGCCACACCTGCTATGTGAACTCATGCTGAGTGTTATCTTCCTTTAAGAAATCAACATTACATTTGAATACCAGGTTTAAAGGAACTCTTATTTATTTATTTTTTTAGTGGTCAGTCTTCCCACTAACCTCAGATCATCCTCTGTCTCCCACTGTCCCTTTCTCTCGTATAGCGGAGTTTTTAGATGAAGATGTGCAGCTGCTGAAGGCCAAAGGTCACGAAGTTGAGAGAATAGATGTTCTCTCATTGGTGGAGGGAACCCGGAGAAGCAATGACCTCATCATTGGAGTGAAAGACCCCCGTAGTTCTGATGCCTCTGCCCTCATTATGTCCAAAATACCCTAGTGCATCTTCTGTCCAGTACACATAATGGAGTAAGAGTAACACATTATATTATTGAGGGAGTAAAGAAACTGCTGATGAACTAGTTCAGCAAATATAATTTAAAAGCCAAGCATTGTTGTCTGTCTGAAAAAAAAACAAAACAGTCTTCAACAAGATATCCAGCTTCCTCTGAGATTACTTTGTAGGATACTGATAGTGATCCTCAGATTTTTATGACGCGTAGAAAACTACAAAGGAAGGACTGTCTCATACTGTTTGTGGTATGCCCTCTCATCACAGCCTCATGTCTCACTGGTAGATAGTGTTGAAAATATGTCCATCTCATTAATGGCATCAAAGTCTGTAGCCTATAGAACAGTGTACAAGTGCAAGGTGTGTTAAAAAATTAACACCTGATGCATTCCATTGCCACTTAAACAAAGTAGTAAATTTAAGGGGTTTAAAGTAGATTTACTCAGTGGATGTGAAAAAGAGAGTTGCACTGTGAATTTGTTATCAGGAATTCTGAGGTAAATTCATGACGAACAAATGGATTCTCTGTAAGAATGGGCAGACATTAAAAATGACTGATTCCGCACCATGAAGTCACCATTTACAACATGTGCATGGTCCTCTGTGCAGTTTTTCAGCTCACTGTTATTCCAGATAACACAAAAAAAATCACAGTTCTTCATCAGTTCTCTCAGCCTGTTGGATGAGAGGTGAAACGTCTTCGACCTAAAAACCTAGACCAGTTGATTTTTCTATGACCTGGATGACTCAGAATCTGCACGGATAATATTTAAACCACTGATTAATAGTTGCATTGTCACACCTTAACTAGACTATTCTGAACTGGACATGGACAGCATTATTTACTGTTCTGTCTTATATGGTGTTTAGCTGTGAAAACATATTGTTTGGTAGACCTGCTGCTGTTAAAATAAATATCAGTAATCACAGATTAAGTTAATTTAGATGCATAATTTAAGTAATTCAAATTGTTGCATGATCATGTTCTTATTTAAAGCTTTTTTTTAGAGTGGGGATACTTATTTTTAGAATGGGAATAATCTGATTCTTTAGAGTTGGATTGAATGTAATCTGTCTGGTTTTATATGAAGATTTGTTGGGCTGTATACATTATGTCTACTGCTGTAACACAGTGCATTCAATCAGCTGATCTGAGAAAATACATGCTTATTTTTGTGTACTTGTGTGTAATTATTCTTGGTAGTATATTTGAAGTAAGAACCAACAAATGGTTTAATTTACATCCAGAAAAGGCCGGTGCTGACTGATCAAACATGCTTAACTTAACTTATTTCTCTTGTTGGGTACCAGTGCAATATGACTGTTGATGCTTGTTGCCAATACAGTAGAGTACCATACCTTAATGCACACATTTGCACAACATCTGATGTTTGATTCCATATGCATTTGTATCACATTTTAATAAAAATGAGCACTGTTCAAACACAAAAATTAAATGTTTCATGCATCCTAATGCTGAAATGTTTGTCTCTTGGTTTCTCCATACATGTGTATTTGGAGTATCTGACCTAGGTAGAATTATTTTTCTATCCACATAGTAAGTGATGAGAGTTTGGATGACCACTTCTGACACAACTGAGCTGATGTACTTAACAAATTCCTATGTATTACCTATTATTAATAAATGCCAATGTCCAATGAATCTGCACAACAGTCAAGATTCCGCTGCATAGATTTGCATAGAGATAATGCAATAATTAAATTAAAGTCTGTGTTTTAGTTGGATCCATGGCTTCAAGCACTACATAAATCCCTTAACTTTGATCTCATTTCAGAAAATTGAAAACAGGTCTTTAGACTTAAAATGACATGGTACTAGGAATCAACGATTTCATTTAAATTGAAACACTGATTTAGCAAAGAAGATGTTTGAAGGAAATGAAACTGTAATGGTTTTTAACTGCTTAATTTTTACGTCAATATTGACTTAAAAATTGTTGCTTCTGCTTCCTCAATTAGGATTTTATTTTGGAAAGCTCTACCGGAAGTAGTTTTTGTTTTGCTAGCTTAATTTCTGACTTCATGTTTTGTTAGCTAATCAGGCTAGCAGATGTCGACTGATTGACTTATTTTCAGATGAATATATGTGGTGAGGCTTTTATATTTTTCATGCGTAATTTACTCCTGGTGATATATAGGAAGTCAAAGCTAACGAACAGGGATGCTAATGAATTGTGTTTGAATGCATTTGCGATGAATTACCGTTACCTGTAGTGCTACCCAGCTAACGTAGCTAGCGAGTGCTAACCGGGGCGTTCGGTGAAGCCAGCAGGACCCGCCTTGGCGTTAAACTGAGCCTGTTTCATTGTGCCGTGTCTGCTAGAAACATATTTATTTGTGTTTTAAATGATGTTCATACCTGCAGTGAAATGCGCAATGACATGGGATACGGAATATTTATATTCGCCCAGGCGAGTTTAACGTTTGCGCTGAGGCCCGTTCTACTGTGGGGCCGACCATGTTAACCCACCGTTAATGGTCGCGCATTTTACAGTGTATGTGACATTATTGCAAATCACACAGCAGGTAAGATATCTCGAACACATACTCTCCTTATGTAGACACTTGACGCTATATCTGCCATTACAACTTCATCACCAGTCATAGTGATGTCACTATCGTACAGGTGTGTTGTAAACGTTAGCTTTACTATGATAGGGTTATCTTGTGGATTTACAGAAATGGGTATTTTATACTTGTGTCACTTGAAACAGTGTATTTACCAACTTAACTGTATAAAGCAGTTTTTACTATGTCTAGGATTTAGTAGTGATCGTTGTCTCGTGTGGAATTTCAGGATAAAACTGTTCAAACGCCACTCCTAGTAAGAAGGGAGGATGGCACATGGACGTACTCCACATGGGCCGTCCCAGAGGACAAAGCACCTGGAAACTGATAATGACCCTGACAGGACCTTGTGTGTTGGGGATGATGCAGGAGAAGATGCTGACAGTTGCCATAGAAGCACAGCAACAGCAGTGAATAAAGTCAGCAAGCAAGATGGCACAGAAGAAAACAGCGGGGATGGACAAGATTTTACAGTATTTGTTGCCATTCAAGGGAATATGGAGGATGAGGACTTCACACAAAAACTTGACACTGTCCTTAGTGGGATACCAAACATGCTTGATATGGGTTAGTTTTAATATTGTTTTAAACTCTTATTTATGTTGGAAAAACAGTACAGTAGGTTTTTCAAAGCACACACAAACAAATATGAGCTACCCAATATAGTTGTATACAAAATGGCCACTGTAGAGCACCTACTATTACATTTATTTGTTTCAGACTTCCAGCCTTTCTGTCTATGTCAGTACAGTGCTTAAAGAAGCATTTACCCCGTGGTCCTCTTCAGGTTTTATTATTTACAACATAGAATCATAGGTGTAAGGAGTTTTTTTTTTTGACACTGATCAATAAAAGATTGCACTGTAGTGGCAAATGAAGTTATGCAGGTGTGTCATGGTTAATAGGATGAATACTTAAATCAGTTATGTTGTGGTTCTACTTTTAGCTATTTGAAATATGTCTCTGTTTGTGCTGTTATTTTCAGCAACAGTTATGTATGTTGAAAAAATTCTAGGTTTCTTTTCCATCTTCTGTACACTGTAATTGCAACCTGTATTCATTGAATGTTCCTCCTTTAGGCTCTGAGAGGCTGCAGCCACAGCATGTGGAGCCTTGGAACAGTGTGCGGGTTACCTTCAACATTCCTAGAGATGCTGCTGAACGACTTCGAGTGTTGGCCCAGAACAACCAGCAGCAGCTCAGAGACCTGGGGATCCTCTCTGTGCAGATAGAAGGTAATAGCACAGCCTTCAAACTCTTTGATCCTTGAAAAAGGGTTGCACGAGACAATGTTTTCTTGTCTGCGGTACTTGAAAATAAAGGGCACAAATGGATCACTTGGAGCAAGTGTTATCGATGCCCCCTCTATTGATTTTCAGGGGAAGGACCCATCAATGTGGCTGTGGGACCAAATAGGGGACAAGAAGTCAGAGTAAATGGACCAATTGGAGCAGCTGGCCAGATGAGAATGGATGTTGGATTTCCAGGTCAACCTGGTCAAGGTATCAGTTTACTGGTTATACATGGTCACTATATACCAGCTAGACTGAAATCATTTGAATGCTTGATTTTTGGGTAGTAGTGGTAGATTTTGAAAGCTTTTTGGGTATTGGTACAGTGAGTAATATGTAAACATTGAATGTTTTTCTCTTATTTGTTTGGTACATTAGGTAATATGCAAACATTGAATGTTTTTCTCTTATTTATTTCTAACACATGGGCATCCATAGGACAGGAAAAAAAAACCTATAAAGACCAAAATTATTTGAATGCATTGCTTGTTTTTTAGTTCTTGTTTCCTTAGTCTGTTAAAAAGCATTAATTATTAATTAATTTTTAGTGTGTTATCTGTGTTTAGACATGTGATAGGTATGAGCTATTTCTTTGTTTGCACATAATGATTTTATATTCACTTATTTCCATAAGGAGGGATAAGGATGGCTAATCCCTCGATCGTTCCTTCTGGGCCTGGCATGACAAGTCAGGCTATGGTACCAGGCAACAGTGGACAGATGAATCCTCGTGCTCCAAGACCATCTTCACAGACAGGTTCAGGTGGGGCTGGGCGATATGGCCACCAATATTATCACAATATATTTCGTTCATATTGATTAATAATTATTTATAAATGCATGTAATGCCATTAATGATGAAGCTGTCCTCACTGTCGTCCAATAAACTGCATGTGTGTGTGTGTGCGCGCTTCCTTGTTTTGGTCCTACACATATTGGCTAGATAACTCTAGTGCTATGGTATAACAGGGTGATAGTACAGCGAGTTGCTCAGATGCAGAACCGACACATTTATCGATTGAAAATTCCACATTTGTTTATGATCACTATCATGGAGATTTTTATCATTCATCATTATTGTTCTCCTTTTATCGAACCAGCACTACGTTCAGGTTGGATTTTCCTGTACTTCAAGTGATTCATATTATAATTTTGAGTTTCTTATAGCTTGAACAATACAGTAATGAAAAAACTATCTTTCTCTATCACAGATGTGATGGATCCAATGATGCCAGGTATGTCAGTTCAGCAGCAACAGGCTGGTCCACATGGCTCAAGCTCCATGGCATCTCAGGCTCCTCATCACATGCAGGTTCTGCAGGGTGGGAGACCACTCAACCCTGCTGCATTGCAGCAGCTGCCACAACAGCAAGCTCAGCTCTCCCAGCTTGGACCTAGGCCTCCATTCAACCCATCAGGCCAGATGGCTATGACTCCTGGATGGAACCCGTTGCCCTCTGGGGTCCTCCAGCAGCAAGCCGCCCAAGTAGGCCCTGCATGGAGAAAACCCCCACCCCAAGCCCAAATGGTTCAACGCCCACCCTCACTTGCTACAGTTCAGACACCCAGCCACCCTCCGCCCCCTTACCCGTTTGGCAGCCAGCAGGCTGGTCAGGTGTTCAGTGCCATGGGACAGCAACAGCAGCAAATGGGTCAGTTTGCTGCCCCCCAGCCTAAAGGCCCTCAGGCAGGACCTGGTGGTGTTGCGGGACCGCCCAGACCCCCTCCACCTCTTCAACCAGCTTCTGGACCACAGGCCAACCTAACCGCCAAGTCCCCTGGTTCCTCCTCATCTCCTTTTCAGCAGGGTTCACCGGGAACTCCTCCCATGATGGCTCAGAGACCAACAACTCCTCAGGGCTTTCCTCAGGGTGTTGGTTCACCAGGAAGAGCTTCCCTCAGCCAACAGAGTAACATGCAACAAGGATTCATGGGAATACCCCAGCATGGACAGCCTGGGGCCCAGGTTCACCCAGGTGGGTTCATGTTGGTAACATTTTCTTGTTGGACTAAAATGTACATCAAAAAACTTTTTTTTGCTCTTGTAAATTAGTATATGCTAAAGTTATTATGTTGTATTCTCATGTCTAAAACATAAAATCCACAAATACTGATTGCAGGCATGCCAAAGCGCCCCATGGGCTTTCCAACTCCTAACTTTATCCAAGGTCAGTTGAGTGCTAGCACTCCAGGAACCCCTGGTGGAGGAGTCCCTCAACAGTTACAGAGCAGCCAAGCGATAACTCACACAGGTAAAAAGTCTGCAACTCTGCAGATATGCAAGGCCATGTCTTGGGGGAAATGCACCTGTTTTGAATTGACTAATAGACAGTACTGAATTTTTAAGGCTGATAATCACTACTTAAAAACAATCTGTAGTTATACAGATCCCTTACATTTGTTAATATATAGCTACCACAAGTACTGAGACAAGATGTGTTGTATTTGACAAATAAATGTTCTTGTCACAGCGCATAGCTGTAGAATATGCACTTAAAAAACTGTTGCTGACAGATATACTACTGAATTTTCTGTATGTATATTAACTACTGCAAAACTAGTAACTAATTAATTTACATAAAGATGTAGGTTTTTCCACAGAAAACTAATTTAATGAACTCTGATTAAAATTTGTTCATATTAATTAGTTGTATGAAATATTTAAATATTGGGATATAATAATGGCACAATTAATTGTTGTAGGCCTTAAGTTTGAGTAAATGTTAATGTTATTATTACCAGTACCTAATATTGCTGATGCTATAACCACTGGACTGAAATGGTAGGAGTAATTAAAAGTAATGAACTCGTTACTGATATTATAAAGGTTTATCACAGCTATTTACAATTAATAATGCTTTCAGCTGATCATAGAGATTTGCGACTTCAGGTCCTGGTAAAATAAATTATTCTCACAGTAATCCAGTCATAGTTGGAATTATTTTGTCTTAATTTAGAATATCACTATTACATCCTAAAACATTCACAAGTGGTAATACTTTAGTCAAGTGTGAACACTGTTGGTGGAACATTCAGAATAGAAACACATCAAGATTGCAGGATTATTACTTTTGGAAGAATGGGTTCTAATGGGACCTTTTATTATTTGAAACTGGAGGGCCTAATTTTCAAAGACCAAACTCATTACATGCCAGCCCCCTGTCTGATGGTTGATTAAGCCTTGACAAACTGCTTTGATGTTTCCATTGTCTCATTTGAGATGCCATGACATGGCATGCAGTTAGTAGAATAAACAGTGTCTTATTACCTGTTGTGAAACCCATTTTAGTAACACTTCTTCATGTTATTCCCCACCATTTACATCAGGAGCTCAGCCATCAGTCTCCACACCAAACTCGATGCAGGGTCCACACCATGGCCAACCCAATGTTATTGGTGCACAAAGTAGTATGGCAGGTCCACCTCCTGGTACAACCGCTGGGCCTAGTATGGGCCAACAACAGCCTGGCCTCCAGACCCAGATGATGGGCCTCCAGCATCAGGCTCAGCCCGTGTCCTCCTCCCCCAGCCAGATGGTTCAAGGCCAGGGTGGAGGTCAGACTATCCTCTCAAGGCCTCTCAGTCAAGGGCAGAGAGGAGGGATGACCCCACCCAAGCAGATGATGCCTCAGCAAGGCCAGGGGGTGATGCATGGGCAGGGTCAGATGGTTGGAGGCCAAGGACACCAGGCTATGCTCCTACAGCAGCAGCAGCAGCAGCAGCAACAGCAACAAAACTCCATGATGGAACAAATGGTTGCCAACCAGATGCAAGGCAACAAGCAGGCGTTTGGAGGCAAGATGCCAACTGCAGTCATGCCTGGCCAGATGATGCGTGGCCCTTCTCCAAATGTTCCAGGTAACATGACTCAGTTCCAGAGTCAGGTTGGCCCACAGCAGATGACTCCACAACAGCAACAGCAAATGGCTCAGCTCCAACAACAGCAGTTGCAACATCAGCAACAACACCAGTTGCAGCAGCAGCAGCAGCAGCAACATCAGCAGCTGAACCAGCCACAACATCAGCAGATGAACCAGCCACAACCCCAGCAGGTTGCTATTGCTGGCAATCCTAATCAAGTTATGGGCATGCATGGGCAACAGATGAGGCTACCTGCTGGTCACCCTCTTATCCAACAACAGTTGCAACAGAAACAGCAGCAGCAAGTCATGTTGCAGCAGCAACAACAGGCAGCTCAACAACACCCACATTCTCTGGGAGATCCCAGTAGTGGGACAGGAGACTTGGGGGTCCAACAGATGGTCCCTGATATGCAGGCACAGCAGCAAGGCATGATGGGGGGCCCCCAGCACATGCAGATGGGAAATGGCCACTTTACTGGCCATGGCATGAACTTTAACTCACAGTTTCCAGGTCAGATACCAATGGGGGGACCATGTGGACAGCCAGGTGGCTATCCTGTCAGCAAGGATGTTACACTGACTAGCCCACTGCTGGTCAACTTGCTACAGAGTGATATCTCAGCCAGTCAGTTTGGGCCAGGAGGAAAACAAGGAGCAGGGGCTGGCAATCAGGCCAAACCCAAAAAGAAGAAACCAGCACGCAAGAAGAAGCCAAAAGATGGAGAGGGACAACAGCAAGTAGAGGGATTAGGGTAATAATCTGTAGCGATAACTGTTTTGTTTTTGCAAAAGTAGACAGTTGAAATGTTGTACTACTGTTGCCTTGAGTTTGTTTTTATTTTTTTGTGATCAAACTTCATTTATTTGTTCTTTCTTTCATAGTAGCCTTGATGTGACTGCCGCTAGCATGGAGGAATCTGAATTGCCCAGTCTGGGAAGCGAACAGAGTTTGGGTTTAGACAACTCTGGTCCCAAAATCCCTGATTTTGCCAACAGGCCTGCAGGTAAATTGCACAGAATTAATTGCTATTATTTTGTTTTCAGTTGGTCGGCTTTAAAGTACTCTTTATTTTTCAGTAGTACGTGTATTTGTTTTGTATATATATGCATCTCTGTGCTTTACCTAGGCTTTCCTGCTCAGCCTGGAGACCAGAGAGTATTACAGCAGGTACCCATACAATTTATGCAACAGCAGCAGCAGCAACAGCAACAACAGCAACAAAAGCAACAACAGCAACAACA
>NW_018127971.1:1313651-1335643 GCF_001952655.1 Monopterus albus | reverse complement strand
CAACAACAACAAATGCAGCACATGCAACAGCAGCAGATACAGCAAATGCAACAGCAGCAACAACAAATACAGCAACAGCAGCAGATGCAACAGATGCAGATGCAGGGTCTCCAGAATGCCCAGGGGCAGCAGGGAATGACAGGGCCGCAAACATCAAGCCAAGGCCAGCCCCAGATGCATCCTCAGCAGATACAGCAGCAGCAGCAACAACAACAACAACAGCAGCAGCAGCAAACTCAACAGTCACACCTGCAACAGCAGGTAGTATTATAGACATTGACAGTTTTCGGTATCAACATAGTGGTTAAATGTTTATCTGGTCTAACTTAATGTTGCTCTTCATTTTAGCAACAGCAGCAGATGATGATGGTGTTGAAGCTGCAGCAGGAGCATGCAAAGAATCGCATGTCCATCCCACCAGGAGGACAGCTCCCTCCTCGGGGCATGGGGAATCCACCTGAGGTGCAGAGGCTTCCTGTCTCACAACAAGGCAACATGCCTGTAATGATCAGCCTACAAGGACATGGAGCAGTACCACCATCACCTGACAAAGCCAGAGGGATGCCCCTGATGGTGAACCCACAGGTGAGGCCAAAGTGCTACATCATATATAGACATGAGATTTACACTTAAATCTAATGATTTGACTTTTACTTGTTTGTACACATTTTGTATTTGTTCTCCTTTCTAGCTTGCTGGCACTGCACGAAGAATGTCCCATCCTGATGTGGTGCAGGCTTCCCAAGGCACTGGATCTGAAGAGGCCTCTGCAGGGCCTCACATGAAGCAGGACAGGTCTAGTGGCTCAGAAATGGGGGTGCAACCTGCAAATGGATCTCAGCAGATGATGGCCAATCAGGGCTCCAACACTCACATAATGAAGCAAGGACCTGGTCCATCACCAGTACCCCAACACACTGGAGCCAGTCCCCAGCAGCAGTTACCCACTCAGCCTCAACAAGGAGGCCCCATGCCTGGCCTTCATTTCCCTAATGTCCCCACAACCACACAGAGCTCCAGGCCTAAGACCCCCAACAGAGCCAGCCCCAGGCCATACCATCATCCCCTCACCCCAACTAATCGTCCACCCAGTACTGAACCATCTGAAATCAACCTTTCACCTGAGAGGCTAAATGCCTCTATTGCAGGGCTGTTTCCTCCCAAAATCAACATCCCTCTACCTCCTAGGCAGCCCAACTTAAACAGAGGATTTGACCAGCAAGGTCTTAACCCAACAACTCTGAAAGCCATTGGGCAGGCCCCTCCTAGCTTAACTCTCCCAGGTGGCAACAACAATGGCAATACGGGTGTAAATAACACTAACAATAATCAGCAGCCTTTCTCTACTGGCACTGGAGCAGGTAGTGCTGGTTCTAAACAGGACAAGCAGCCTGGAGGGCAAGGTAAGAGAGCAAGTCCTAGCAGTAGTCGGAAGTCAAGTCCAGCCTCTAGCCGCAAGTCAGCCACCCCAAGTCCAGGAAGACAAAAGGGGACAAAAATGGCCATCACCTGCCCTCCCCATCAGCAGCAGCTGGTCAACCCACAAGGGCAGGCCTTGATGCTAAGCCCTACCTCAGTACCCCCAAGTCCAGTAACTACACCTTCACAACTAAGTGGGGGCATGGAGGCACATCAGACTCAGAGCCCTTTCCATGGGATTCAAGGCAACACTGCTGAGGGAGTCAGAGAAAGTCAGGGAATGATGACAGCAGAGCAGCGACATGTGCCTCAGACTCAGCCCCAGCCACTGCCTTTGAGGGAGTTATCAGCTCCCAGAATGGCAAGTCCTCGTTTCCCTGCACCTCAGCAGCCTAAACCTGACCTGGAATTGCAGGCTGGCACCATTGATAGACAACCAACACAAGCAACACCTATGCCGGATTCCGACGCCTCACCTGCTCTCCGGGCAGCTCCAACCTCCCTCAACCAGTTACTGGATAACACTGGTAGCCCAAACATGCCTCTTCGGCCCATACAGAGTAATACGGTTAGGGATGTTATGGGAAAGGACAGCCCCAAGTCTGCTTTGGATCCAGATAAACCACTCCACAGTAATTCCCAGATTACAGACATATCAGCTTCTGTCACTATTAATGAATCAGAAGCTAAACCCAAATCTGCTATCCCAGTCCCTACCAGTAGTCCTAACTTGCAGCCTGCTTCAGTTCCCAGCTCACACGCTAGCTCTAACGTGAACTCCAATAGTACCCCCAGCCTTACTCAAATCCCCATCTGTAGTCATGGTGTCAATCCAAATCTGAATGTAAACCCAGTGCCTACTCTTTGCAACACCCTCAGTACTAACACTAATACTGCCCTCAGTTTAAGCCCCAACAAAGTCACTTCTGGTCAGAGCAGTTCTGCCTCCACTGTAAGTACCAGTTCAAACTGCAGCTCTGCTTTAAACCCAGCCAGTTCAGCCCTAAAATCAGTCCCTGGCCCTAAACCTGTGACAAGTGTTCACTCAGTCATACAGATGCCCACCTCCTCTAGCACCATTTCTTCCAATCAGATCACTGTATTTGTCACCTCTAACGCCATCACCTCTGCCCCCACTCCCCAGGTATCCACATCTATGGTGGCTGTCCTTAACAAGAACATTAGACCTCAAGATATCCGGCAGCAGACCCCTGTCCCCCGACCTACTCAGTTCATCACCACCCCCGTATTCATCAACCCAATTTTCCAGGTCCCTAGTGCACCTGTGGCTCCCAGTACCACAGTGGTACCGCAGTCGGTCACCATGGTGGGGCCTATCCAAGTGCCCACTGCAAACATCCAACTTTCTCCTGCCCTGAGTTCCACTCAGTCATCAGGAGTTAACATGACCAGCACTCAGCCTGCCAGAGGTGTTGTTGGCCAGGTCCAGATTTCCACTAGTATGTCCTCGTCAGCCCCAGTTAGTACTCAGCAGATGAATCCAGGAGTTCTCAAAACTGAAAATCAAGGTGATGCAGGTTCTGCCCAGAAATCTAGTCCACTGGTCCAACATCCATCTCCTCATGCAAGTCCTTCAGCATCTTCTCCCTTTCAGTCACCTCTGGTTTCTCCTCCTCCCTGCTCTAGTCCTGGGGCTGTCCACACCATTCGAAAGAGCCCTGTATCTCCATCTCCCACAGCACAGGTAAAAAGTAAACCTGCACAGGCTGCTGCAGCCGTTTCTGGTACAGCTGACTCCCACCAGAGTCCTGTAGAAAGGCATGTACAGACACCTGCTCCGGCTGTGCCACTGCAGGTCTTTCATTCTCCTGCTACTGGTGCCGTTCAGACTGAGGCTTTAGCTCCCCATGCTCCTGCTCCAAGCAACATCACTCTCTCGACAGTCTCCTCTCCAGTCCCAATTCCTGGCCAAGTTGCTGTTCCTACACAGATGGTTACCCAGGCTTTAGTTCCTGCATCAGCCTCAGTCTCAAGCCCAGCTCAGGCCCTAACCTCTCAAGCTCCTACTGCCACTGGAGTTGGTACTACCACTAGTATCGCTCCTGCTACCCTGCTCTCTACGGTTGCTCCTGTACAAAGTCCTGTACCGTCCATTGTTCCAATTGTTGCTGCACCTGGACCTCTTCAGGAGGTTCCCCCCAGCTTATCCTCTTCAGTTACTAACCCCAGTGGAGTTCCACCAGCTCAATCGGACCCCCCAGCTATAGAGTCTCCAGTGCAGTCTACAACACCTGCTGAAACCACTCAGACCACTGCAGGTAAATGCACAAATGTGAACTAAAAGAATCATGTGTCAAGTTAACAGTATAATGCCCATATTCTGTTTGTGATCCTTAAGCTGATGACTACACATACCTTTATCTACTGTGTGTTATGCTGCTGTAAGGGTTAGCTAATACATGCCGTAGTAATATGTTTAATGCAACCTTAACAATTAAGCTTTCCTGGATTTGAATCTTTACTGAAACATTTTGTATTCCTGTTTTTTTCTTGTTTAAAAAAAGGACACAGATGCTTTGTGCAAAACCATTAAGTGGTGGATTTGGTGTAGCGGAGACAGCCTTCTGCTCAACACCCTACACACCTTTACATAGCCTCCCTGTTGTTTTAGCTGAGCCATGTGTGATACATATTTCTGACTCATAATTTGTCTCATGCATTCAGATGTTATTTAAACTATTTCATCCTTGTTCAAAAGCACCTATTCAACAAGACATCCCCCAGCCACAGGAACCTGTTGGCAGCGAGAAGACAGGTTAGTATGGTCATCCTTGTTTTAGAAATTGTTAAACATGCTAATCACACATTTTGTCATTATCTTATAAGACACTTTGAACTAGATGCCATAAAAAGAATTCTTGTCTTTGTCATGTTCAGGTGAAGAGGCCTCGACAGGTTCTGAGCAGGGGTAAGATTTCCGATAAAACACTCTCTTCTTTTAATTACTACATTGTTAATTAGATGTGTAATACTTCATGTGGTGGGGTGTATTATGGTATCCCTTACTATTGATCTCTCAAAAGTTGGCCTAGTCTTAAGACCCATGCTCTTGAGGGAGAAATGCTTAGACATTTCTAACTCTACTGAAACTCAGGGAGTTCATTTGGTTGGCCATGGTGAAAACAATGACCCACGTGGCCTCAGCACTTGGTATGTATGATTAGCATGCAAAAATATGAACATAATAATGCATGTCAGAAGTTGAAACAAAGAACCATCTATCACAAAGCAAACCGCCGTAGTCCACTGACCTTCATGGCCGTATCTCAATTCCTGGGGATTGTCATAATGTGGTGGGGGAGTGAAGCCATGTTTGTTCAGCACAGTTTATAGTTTACCGCTGTTTTTCCACTTCTATCACAGATGGGCAAAGAAAAGAAAGACGCCCATCAACTTAGTCCCAAGGTATGTATTTTAATATGTTTGCGCTGCAAAGAACACACGCAGTGATCATGTCGACGTAGTGGACGCTGTCGAGATGAAGAAGAGCAGTATCTGTGGTAGATGAGGAAAAACAGCAGTCCTGAGTGGTATTATATTTTTCTCTGAGTAGAGCAGAGTTAACTCACAGTCCTGCATGTTTAGTAACACACCACTGTGTTGTCCTTCCTTGTTGTTTTTCTATCTGGTCCTTGCAGAGCTGCTGTGGAGAAACCCAAGGGACCGAGCAGACGCAGCTCCCGGGCAGAGAAGGAGGTGGAGGAGGAGCCAGTAACAGAGAGTGGCATTAGGAAGAGATCAGCCAGGCCTGGAACCAGTGCTGCTGTAAAAGGTAAATGCATACATGCAGCTTCAAAAGACATAACTGTCACTACATGGTGTTACTACCTTTTCCTTAATATAGTTTTATGCTATTTTGAACAGAAACTGGAGCGAGCCCCACCCAGGCCAAGCGAAGGAAGTCCAAATAGGCCCAACTGTAGTTGTGGCAACATGTGAACAGTACTGTATATGTTTTTGTTTTCTGCTGTGAATCATTTGATATTGGTTTCTCTGTCCCAGATTATGAATATTCGTAGGAGGAAACCATGTACAGATAGATTAAAAATCATGTGCTATTGTTTTGCTTTTATGTGAGATTGTAGTTAGAATGTGTGCATACAGTATGTGTTTGTGTGAATGTGCTTTTTATATTAAATGCTGGATTAATCACATGATATTGAAAATTAAGCTTGCCGTGATTGTATAATTATGTTGTAAAGGTGAATTAAATTTTCTACTGCTTTTGTTCTGTGAAACTATAAGATGGTTCAAGTATTTTTCTGAAGCTACTAAGATTTGGGTACTTAACCTGTACACATTAAACAGCTAGATTGATTGATATGCACCAGTAGGGTGTGATTTAATAGTCAGGACTGTATATTCAGAGGAAAAGAAACTGAAGCACAGATTATGGTGTTCTGGATCAGAAATGCAGGACTACTCGTGGCCCACTCAGGAGGAAGTCCCTCAGGTAACCTGAATTTAAATGTTTTGGCTACCAAAAGAGATAAACAAGGCAGAGTGAGAGGGAGCACCTGTTTTGCAACAATGTAGCATTGGTGTAGAGAGAGCTTGTAAACATTGTAATTGTTTCTTTGTTAATAAAGCATGTCCATTCCTCCGTTTGCCTGTTACCAGGGATGTGGGTCAAGAGTCAGATATGTTAACATTCATCAAGCTACGGTTTTTGTAAGTTTAGCATCTAAAGTCAAAAGTTGTCTTCACTTATTTCATATGAAATATATTTTTTCTTAGTGTGAAGATCAGAAATTATAGCTTTTTTTTCCTACCGTTATTTTGTGTTAAAAGGCTTAACAACCATGAAAGAAATAATCTATAGTAATATCTGTCTTTACAATTAGAAGTATCAAATCCGAGTTCCGATTTATTTCCAGAAACCTTCCAAAACGTTTCCTGGGAGGGCCATATAATTTGTTACAAAGTAGGCTACAAGTAGCGAGCGTTGATCTATTACTACAAAGAGCCAGCACAACCTTGAGAGTTTAATTGGGATCACAGCAGGTGGACTACACGTAAAAGTTGAAATGTTTTTAATAACAAACATGCAATTAAAAATAAATGAGCAATTAATTGAAGACAAAACAATAAAAGAAAGCTCCCACAGTGGAGACTGGACAGTTGATACTCTGATACTAGTAGAAGTAAGGACCACGTAGAGTATTTTGTTAGTGTGAGCATGCGCACTGGGTAAAGGTTGGGACTCCATTCCAGTGTGCCACTGAAGGTTCCCTGACTGAGCCTCGCATCCCGAGCTCTCGCATCCTGTAAAGCTGTGTACTGTCACAACTTCACCTGCTTTACAAACAAAAACAACTCGACCATGAGTGGGGATCATGGACATGGAGATTCACAGGTACCTCTCGGCCAGTAATTCGTGTATTTCCTTTATATTCTTTTTGGGGGGGTCAGTTTGTATGAATTCCTTGGTAATAACTGACATACCTGGCGAGTATTAACAATCGTCATGTTATGAAATAACGGATAAGAAACGTTATTAAACCTTTCAATTTACGCTGTCCTCTTTGTCATTTCAATGAAAACTATGAAATTATGTGGAGTATTTGCATGTTATTGTAACAAAATAAACGCATTCTAACCTACATTTCTATGCCAATTGAAACTTGAATAACCAAGCTACCGGCATTTTCAAAATTGAAATATTAAAAACACCCTTTTCACAATTTCCAGGTCAATTCTGGATCTAAAGGAAGCGGTAGGTCCTCTGCTGAGGATTTTTATTCATATGAACTCTGATTTCCAGTCGGAATCGTGATGTGTCTACTGTTAGTTTTTAAAGGACAGAAATGGCGTCCCAGAGACTAAGTCCCTTCTCCTCCACTCTCTTGCGGCTATTGTTCAAAAAGAGGGTCTCAAATATGCTCTTGCGACCCTTGGTTTTTTAATCTGATGGGGTATTCCGGAAGGGCCTGGCATTGTGTCTGTTTTGCACGCCTTCGTTTGATAATGTGTATGTGCAATAACAACGAATTTTTGAGCCGAAAGTGGCAGGATTGGGGCTGAGGACTTAGTCTCTGCGCCATTTTCTTTTTCTGTATGTAGCAGCCAGGGCGCCGATCAGAGAGCCAACTGTCTGCCGTGATATGGAGGCGAGAGCTGGGAGCTTATCGCCTCTCCCTGCCCGTATCTCAGCACCAGCTGCATTTTGCTACAGTCTCTATGCAAGAGACATTTATCAGCACTGCCAAAGGGGAATCCTCACACACGAGTTTAAAACTAATTCACAGAAAAGAAAGTTGCACAACATTATTAAAAGCATATGCAGTCATTTTGCACAAATTAAAACCTCCACACAAGAGTATTCGTTACTCTCACAAAGTTGTTCCCTTGAAGGCTTAATTTGCTGCCTGACTTGATGGAAAGAAAATCCAGCTGTAGGAAATGATTTCTTTTATAACTGGGATTTTATGACAGTACTAGGTAACGCCGTTATTAATCTGCCATGACAACGTGGCCTCTGGAGGTGATGATCAAGCTAAGCCAGGTCTCTGTCAGCAAGGATTTCACTCAGCAGAAACCATTTTTGATATGAAGGCTCCTGTAAAGTCATTGTTACAGCCTAATCATTTGAGTATCTGAACTGACAGTATGACAGTCAAACAGCTGGCTGAAGAAGCCTATTGTTATGTTAATAATACTGTTGGGATGTTATAGTGATCCTGTGGCAAATACTAAAGTAACCAGTTGGCAGTAACCTTGTCAGTAGCCTTTAAAAGTATGACAAGGTTACTGCCAACTGCAATTATCAATTGCCTTTATTTTTGTGAGGTCAATACAGTCTCCAGCATCACCATACAAGTGTTTCTTGAAAGATGGTGTGCATTTTTGAGTTTCTGCCAATCAAATTTAACCTATTATTATTATTATTATTATTATTACAATGGCACAGCATAATAAGGATAGAGTAACATTTCATTAAAATGCAGTAAACTTAGTAATCAGGACAACAGCACAGGTCTGAAAACTGTATCTTAAACTTTATTTGATGGTTTCTTATAATAATATGTATAGTATGCGGTAGCATTTTGTATTATATCTGTGCAGAAGAATGTCAGTGTGGATCTGCCGTGGCAGGGAGCGTTGGACTGGATTCAGACAGCCTCGCTTCACTTTAACTGGGAACAAAATATTGAAGTTCAGGTGCCATTTTTGAACACACAGTGGCACTGGAGGATATTGTCAACCTGGAAGAAGTCACAGAAGAGATGCAAAACGAATAAAAGACATCAAAACAACTACAAAGAGACACATAATTACAATGAGATGCAGAATGACCAAAAAAAAGACACAAAACCACTACAAGGAAATGCAAAACAACTACAAAATGACTGCAGAGACATAGGGACAAGAACCAGTGTAGCCACTTTCAGTCTGAGTGTCAAGTAGAGCTTTTACATGTCTTACATTGTCTTGTAACCATCAATGGGATCAGCTACAGGAAATGTGTGTCAGACATGATGCAGGGCTTTGAAGGCTCACAGGAATGGGACTAAACAGTAGAGTGGAATATAGAAGAAATATGGAGTGTGTTTTTCTTTCTGTTAGCTTGTGTTAAAACACTTCCTGTTCCACATAAATACAACAGGCATCTAAATCTATAGGCTTAGGCAAATAGATTTAAAACATTGATTTTTGACAGATCAGAAAATATATTTTTCTTATGATTTTTAATGCTGCTAAACAAGTTGATTTCCTCTTTATATCATAGACATTCACAAACATAAAGACAAGCACAAAGACAAGGAACACAGACACAAAGACCATAAGAAAGACAGGGAGCGAGAGAAATTCAAACACAGCAACAGGTAAGATATCTACATCTTCCTCTCACTTGATGAAATAAAAAACAATACTTGTCTATGTCTTTTGCAAATAACTTAACCAATGTTGATTTCTTCCTACATCGGTGTTTACATATTGAAGTTGCTGACTGCCCTGAAAAGATAATTTAGCTCTTGATGTGTACTTGTCCTCACCTACCCTGCTTTATTTTCTCAGTATATAGTCTGTTATGGATTGTGGTTTTAATTGTCCCATGTGAAGCTTAAATGAGGAGAATAACAGTTTTGATATACTTGGATACTGATTATGCCTGTTTGAAACATATAAAAAAGATTCACTGGGGGTATGGCTGATTTAGCTAAAGTTAATAGAATCCTGACATGTTAACTAAGCAAACCTACAGACTGGGGACAAATTAAAGGAAAAAGCTGAATGAATGGAGACAGATTGAATTTAGATACTGGCATAGTACCGGTAAATGTGATCATCTTCATTCTGTGGTGAAACTGTTCTATCCTGATGGGAGTGGTCCCTTCCAGGATGACAATGCCCCCATCCATAGGGTTCGAGGGGGTCACTGAATGGTTTGATAAGTATGAAAATAATGTGAATCATATGTTATGGACTTCGTAGTCACCAGAGATTTTGGACACAAAAAAGGGAATATCTTTTGGAAGAATGGTGTTCATCCCTCCATTACGGAATGGAATGAATGCAAGTGGCATGTGATGGCCCAACACCTCATTAAGGCACTTTATGATGGCTTGTCCTTTCATTTATCACCTGTTAGTTCATCATAAAGACTCCCTGAAACCTACTTTCATGAATGACATAAGCAGAGCATTTGTAAATTCAACTAATGTGGAACATTTGCTATGATTTCCTTTTGTCTGGTTGAAATATTTGTGGGCTGCAGCAACTTTGCATCTACGGCACGGTCATTTTTTGTTAAAAACATTTAAGTTTAGACTGGTTTGTCGGTGCTTTGTCGATGATATATTTTGTGTCTGTGCATCTGGGCTGCATCTGACCTCTTGCACTTGACCCTTGACCTCTGTGGCTTCTGTGTTCCAGTGAATATAAGGATCATTCAGAGAAGAAACACAGGGACAAAGACAGAGAGAAGCTGAAGCACAGCGACAGCAGCTCAGACAAGCACAGGGAAAAACACAAAGAGAGAGAAAAGGACAAAGAGAAGAGGAGAGAAGAGAAGGTTTGTCCGGAGATACTCTGCCATTTTTGAAAGGCCTGTACAGACCTGTAATGTAAATATTATATCTTGACTTTGTAATTATATTTTCTCACGATCACCAAATAAGTATTTTATGGCTCTGACATAGCTCTCATGTTTATTCATGTTCTGTGGAATTTTATTATTGCAAGTAATACATCATATTTTTCTGCCAATTCATCCTGTATTTCACTGTTTCTCACAGATGATGAAATCATCCCATGACAAGCCTAAAAAGGAGAAAGAAAATGGATATGTGAGGTAAACAGCATCACTTTGTCATGTCTGATGTGAAAATCTTTCTACAGCAGAATATCTAGTGCTTGGTTATGATGAATGGGTTATTGCTTTAATAATATGCAGTTATACATGTAACTTAGAGACACAAGTCCTGCTGCCATTAAGAGCGAGCCTGAAGAAGACAACGGTTACTACCCCTCTCCCAAACACAACAAGTTCTCCAAACGAGAATATGATGATGAAGAGTGGGTATCGTTTAAATGAATCCAAATCATTATTGTTACATTTAGCTTTTGTTGTTTGCTGTATTTACTGCTTATTATCTAAGGTCCAGTTCATTTATCAATGTATTTGTTTACAGGTTTGAATACAAACCCAAAAAAGTCAAGACAGAACATGACAAAAAGGCCCAAAAGAGGAAACATGAGTATGAAGAAGATGAGGAAGATGAGGTTTGTTATTGTGTTTTTGTGCATTATTGACATATTCTTTAGGCTGGAATGTGCTGTCTGTGTTCTCCAGATTTATTTGTCTTCTCTTCATTAGGACATTAAGCCCAAAAAGAAGACAAAAGACAAAAAGATAACAGAGGGAAAGAAAGCCAAAAAAGAAGAAGAGGAGAAGTGGAAATGGTGAGATCGGTTTGCAGACAAATGGTTCTTCTCCTCAGGAAACTACAGACTAAAGACAGTTAGCTGATATAAACTGCTGCTAAGAAGTAGACGGCATTGTTTTCTTTTCTCTCACAGGTTATGTTTTTTTGTTGTTTGTGGTGATTAGGTGGGAGGAGGAGAGATATACCGATGGCTCCAAATGGCGTTTCCTCGAGCATAAGGGTCCAGTATTTGCACCCCCTTACGAACCCTTGCCTGACAAAGTCAAATTTTACTATGATGGTAAATTTGTCTGTGTAACAAATAAGTTCAAATGCATTATTAATTAGCTTTTGGTCAAGACTACAGTGTAAATGTCTCTATTTGTAGGTAAGCCTATGAAACTTAGTGCTCCTGCTGAGGAGGTAGCCACTTTTTTTGCCAAGATGTTGGATCACGAGTACACCACCAAGGACATCTTTAGGAAAAACTTTTTTAAGGACTGGAGGAAGGTGAGGACGTAAGACAGGTTGAGCTCACAAGCCATGAGTCTACAAAGGATGTGAAGTTCAAGTTTTTAAATTTGGCATACTTCTAATACTACTTGTCTTCTTTTTTACTTTAGGAAATGACATCGGAGGAGAAGTCAAAGATCACCGACCTGAACAAGTGCAACTTCGCTGAGATGAATGAGTACTTCAAAGCCCAGTCGGAAGCTAGGAAACAGATGTCAAAGGAGGAGAAACAGGTAGGGCTGCTTCTGCTCTGACTCTATCAACCTTGAAAACATGGAGTCTCTCAATGTATTTTCATACTCTGTAGAAAATCAAAGAGGAGAATGAGAGACTTCTCCAGGAGTACGGCTTCTGCATTATGGACAACCATAAGGAGAGGATCGGAAACTTCCGCATCGAGCCTCCAGGTCTCTTCCGAGGACGAGGTGACCATCCAAAGATGGGCATGCTGAAACGTCGCATCAGACCTGAAGACATCATTATTAACTGTAGCAAGTAGGCAGTCCTCACTGCAGCTTCACTACCAAGAATTGTTTTCATTTTGTTCATTTTACATTTGTTTGTGCAAAGAAGGAACACACGACCTGTCAACAAGCTGATGTTTATATTATGTTTACTTCTGAGTTTTTCCCACAAGGTTTCCCTGTCAGACCAATGTGTGTAAAGACTAGCATGTGAATTAAAGTCGTAAGACAGGAGCATGTGTGCTTGTGAAAACAGAAGATATTAAGTGGGCACTTGTGGAAGCAGGTACTCTGTTAAAAATTCACACACAGATATAAACCTCTCATTCTTTCTTCTGTTTTGTTACTGCTTTGTTGTGAAAGCTGGATTTATTTATAGACAATGGGAATATATTTATTTTTATCTCTCTAACTTCATGCCTTCAGGGCAGTGTGTATGAGAGAGTTTATGGGAAGGCTAATTTGTAACAGTCAGTTTCCATCACAGTGACACTGACAAAATGTATGTGCTGCATGTGGCATGTACAGTACTGCAGATATATGACTACATACACTTGCACACATGCTGGCAATGCATCAAAAGTAGTCCTCCTGTCAGAATATATTGTGTGTGTGCAAACACAACACAATTCAGGGAGGACATTTTGCCAGCGCATATGCAGTACCGGTGATGATAGGGTTTGTTTTACAGTGACATTCCTCTATTGTCTCATAGCTGTTGTGTTTACAGTATAAACATAGTCTTGGAGTCCCCATTAAGGTAAAAAAAAATACATAGGTATATTACAAACCTGTTTGACGCCTATATACAGTAAACCTGCTTCATTTTCTGCAGGGACTCCAAGCAGCCTAAACCTCCCCCGGGGACAAAATGGAAAGAGGTTCGCCATGACAACAAGGTGACCTGGCTGGCGTCTTGGACGGAGAACATCCAAGGCTCCATCAAGTACATCATGTTGAATCCTAGCTCCAGGATCAAGGTACCTATGGAGTCAAGACTGAGCCTCTGGCCTCAGTCGTGTCGTAATCCTAACCCACATCTAAGGTTACATATTTTACCAGGCTTTTCCTTCATGAAAAAAATGTTTGTTTGTGCAGGGGGAGAAGGACTGGCAGAAATATGAGACTGCCCGGCGGTTGAAGAAGTGTGTGGATCACATCCGTACCCAGTATAGAGATGACTGGAAATCAAAAGAGATGAGGATCAGGCAGAGAGCTGTGGCACTGTATTTCATAGATAAGGTGATAAACAGTAACAGTAAAACTGTAATCATAAAATACACAGAACAAGTGGGAAAAAGATTATAGCCATCAACATTTTAACTAGTGATGCATCTGAAAAAAAGCAGTGGGTGAAATCTACCATCAGAGTAAGGTGAAGTGAACTGCTGAAATTTACAGTATTTTTTATTTATTTATTATTATTTTTGAAATATTCCATTGAGCCATAAGGGGTCACTTCATCCCACTGGTATAAGTAAACCAAGCTGCTTCACTTCTAATCTTGATGTTGGTCATGATGTGTGGTGTTTCCCTTGCAGCTAGCACTAAGGGCGGGCAATGAAAAGGAGGAAGGTGAGACAGCAGACACTGTTGGCTGCTGCTCTCTGCGGGTGGAGCACATCAAACTGTACCCCAAGATGGATGACCAGGAGTATGTGGTGGAGTTTGACTTCTTGGGAAAAGACTCCATTCGCTACTACAACAAGATCCCCGTAGAGAAAAGGGTAAGAAAGAGAAAGAGGAGGAGGAACGTGCGAAGGAAGGTAGAGAAGAATTAAACACAGAACTGAGGAGACAAAGACGACTCATGGCAGATACACCAAAGCACAAAACTGTCGTTTCTGGTTTTGTGACTGGTGTTGGATGTGCATTTGGCAGACATGTTAATTTAGTGTTAATGAGATAAGAAGCTGCTACGCTGAGGAAAATGTTTGCACAGACAGATGATCAGGCCTTAAAAGCTTCCCGCCTGCTCTCCCTTAGAGGGTGGTCTGTTTCCTGCTATTACTGTTTTGTTCTGGCACACAAACATATTTTGTCCACACGCACACACAGGACTTGCTTTTTTCAGTCACAAATGATTTAACACAGCTTATTTGGCTACCCTTCCTTTGTGCATCTGTTTTTATACATATGTTACATCTCAGTTCTCTTATTGCATCCACATATCATTCATTTGCATCTTTGCCTTGTAACTTAGTCCCTCTCACTAGACACGTGAGGGCATATGCAAGGAAAAGATTAAGGAAACGGGGAAGTATGTTTATAGAGAAATGAGATGTTCTTTCCTCTAAACCGCCATCTGAAGTGTGGTCTGCTTCTGTTGGACCCACGGTCATTTGGCTTTGTTTGTTCTCATCGAAGTGTATACAAAAACACTAATCTGCAATAAAGCACCTGTACTTGTTATCATGAAGTACAATAATATAGCACCCTCATCTGGGAGAAATTTGAGAATGCATGCATGAGCACAGGTAACTCTGAAGTGTAAGTGATTGTATGACAGAGTAAATATTTGCTGATTTCTCAACAGGTTTTTAAAAACCTTCAGTTGTTTCTGGAGAACAAGCAGCCTGAAGACGACCTCTTCGACAGGCTTAATGTAAGAAACACACGTGAATATCTGGCTCTAGGGCTGCCTTCTAAGTTTATTGTTTGATTTTCTAATTATAATACTTTGTATCTGTGCATTACCTTCACCTCCTTTCACTGTAATGCCTCTGTCACTCTCTCTTTCTGTGTCTCCTGCAGACTTCTATTCTGAATAAGCACTTACAGGAACTCATGGATGGACTGACAGCCAAGGTCTTTCGTACCTACAACGCTTCCATCACCCTGCAACAGCAGCTCAAGGAACTTACCTGTCGTGAGTGACAACAGCTTCAGCAGCTCACCCGAATGGCAGCCATGTAGTTTTTAAAAGAAGGCAATTGCAATGCTGGTCTCAAATACATGCAAGGTTGTGGGAAGTAGGGGCGCTGCAGCAACCCCTGGAGGTGTCTAGAGGACCTGTATGTCTGCCACAACTATAAATTTAAAACATAAAAAAATATTAAATAACATTTAATTTAATTTTTATTGGTTATGTTCATGCTCTAATAATATTTTGATTTTAGTAATTGGTTAATAGTGGATGTTGGTTTTGCCAAACCGCAAAGAAGATTTCACAACACCAGGATCACTTTGGAGTTTATGTTTGTTTATTCTGAGCAGGGCGGATAATAAAGTCGAACCTCAATGTAAATAAAACGGTCTGCTCCAGCTCCTCTCTCGCACAAGAGAGAAGTGCAAAAGGCTTTGTAATAAAATATTCAACATGGAACATAAACTCGTGTAAAGCAAAATTTGATAGGGACAAACAATAAAGCAGAACTGTCATGTAAGTACAGTAATACTGTCTGCTCCATCACCAACAGAAGTGAAATAAATGAATGCAAATTGACAGTGTTAGTTTACTATAGCCGTAAGCTAGCAGCAGCAGCAGCACTCAGCTGTTAAGACAACTTTATAAGTATCATTATGTTGAAATATATATCAGTGGGTGAAGACAGACATTGGAATATTGTGGGAACACAAATATAAGTGAGAGGTGAAGGAACCAAAATAAATTCATATTGGGGACTATAGAAGAGGTGAAGGAGGTAGGGATTTGAACTTGAACCTCACAGATTCACTGTTTCCACATGCTGACTTTTGAAGCCTTCCCAGACAGATTTCTGTGTAATTATATTAAAATAATAATCAATCATAATCACCAAAACACAGGTTTCTGTGCAAATGGCTCAGTTACTAATGTACTGTTCTTGAAATGTATTGTGTATGACTAAAACTTTTCATGCCTTTTAATACATAAACACTGCAATATAGTGGTTTCAGATTTCAGTGATTATAAATGTGTTTGCTTTGTCATTGTTTGTTCTCCAGCTGATGACAGCATCCCGGCTAAGATCCTGTCATATAATCGAGCCAACCGAGCAGTGGCCATCCTCTGTAACCACCAGAGAGCGCCACCCAAAACATTTGAGAAGTCCATGCAGAACCTTCAGACTAAAGTATACCCATGCATTCCACCTTTCTTTGATTTTGTTGTTAGTCCACAAGCAATTGTGTCTGCAGAGTTGGAAACACCCTGTGCACTTGTGTTTCCCCCACCCCACTGTAATTCACATCCTGGTTGTCATTTTGGTTTTGTTGGGTGAATTTTTTTTTTTGTCAGTGTGAAAGATAAAGATATTCCCTCTCTATATGATGAAGATTATATCCTCACTCAGCGTGTTTGTTGTGTTTGCAGATCGATGAAAAACAGAACCAGTTGTCTGCAGCGAGGAAGCAGCTGAAAGCTGCCAAGGCTGAACACAAGGCTTCTCATGATGACAAGAGCAAAAAGTAAGAATGCCTCAGCACTGCTAACAATGTGAGAGACTGTCACAGTTTTCTCTGTTACTCACTTATTGAAACCCTTTCATCCCAGGCAGAATGAAGGCCACAAAGTTTTATCTGTACAAACATATCTGCATTTGTTTTTCAGTCCATCTGTATAATTGTCTTCCCTCAGTGTCTCTCTTGTCTCCCTGCCTCTATGCATCTCTGAATCTCTCTATTTCTGGATCTACACTTCTTCTACCCGCTGTCTGTCTTTGCATCTCTCTCAGAGCTGTGGAGGTGAAGCGTAAAGCTGTCCACAGGATAGAGGAGCAGCTGATGAAGCTCCAGGTGCAGGCCACAGACAGAGAGGAGAACAAGCAGATTGCTCTGGGCACCTCCAAGCTCAACTACCTGGATCCACGCATCTCTGTTGCATGGTATTTATATGACACAACAGATATTTTCTTTTTAACCTTGGTTTGACTGCTAAGTGTTGTTTGATTACAGGTGTCAGTACAGTAAAAAGAAACAATTAAAAGCGTGAACCACCTACTATTTCATTGGCCAGCTTTCTCTGGGTGGGTGGGTGTGCAGGGTACAGGACTACCTTGATGACAGAAAGACAGGAAATACTCTTGCATTGTAGGAAAAGGAGCAGCACGAGCCAAAAAGCTGATGGCCGAAGATGGAAAATAAGAGGAAGAAAAGCGTATGAGCACGAAAAACAATGGTGTTTGTTTCTGAAAGCCAGGGAGCATCCCCTAACAGCACTCCTTCCTCATGTGAGAAGCCAATGAGGAGTTGTGTGTGGCTCAATGGAAGGGCAGGCCACAGAGAAGGGCAACAGTTGTCTGCCCTCCCTAACCCATGCCCTACAGCTATATGTGGAGATCCTCCTCCTCAAGCACAATGGATACAGGAATGCTTAATGTTTTGCCAGCTTGTAAGGCATAAATGATGGGGTCCTCAGTTATAGGGTGGTGCATGGGAACCTGGTCTACACTGTAAGTGCAAGATTTACTCTTTCATGCAAAGACCGTAGTAGGTTCAAACTATAAAGAGATTGGTTAAGTTGCTAGCACAGTTGACTTGACTATTTAGAAACCTCATTAAATTAGTTGTGTAAATAAATCTAAATAACAGCTACAACCTTTGCCTGAAATGAGCAGGGGAATTACGTATCTGTTTTTATGTTTAGCTACAGTATAATAGCTGCTATCTTGAGTCACACAGAAGGCCATATTTGTTGAGTGTTTCTCATTTCCATAATATAGTATCTACTAATTCTATTAAGTGTACAAAAAAACAGACAAAAACAGAATTAGTGTTTAATCCAAAACCAGATCACTGGTGTGCCGTACAATTTGAATGATTATCACACAGGATTCATGGGAGTCCTTGGTTTATAATCTGTTTTTAAAATAACCCCAGATGAGAGGATTAGAGATGTCTTGAGAATCAAGAAAATGGAACCAAAGTCTATACATGGTTGAGCCAAGATATCCCACAAGCCTTTCTCACTGTGGACATTTGAACTCGTCATAGGAGATAAAGGATAGGTGTTACTAATAACAATAACAATGACTCTATTTCATCCAAGTGTGCTAGTAAGCTGTGACAGTGTGCCACAAAAAAACTTTCTTCACAGCAGACATTGTGGCATGTCATTACAGGAAAAGCACAGTTGTAATCAATAACAGTTATGACGGGTGCATTCCATTTAGGTGAGCTAGCTTTAGCGCTCTGGTGTTATACAAGCATTGTCATGACATACTGGGACTTGTAATACAACTGGGTCTTTGTTTCACCTGTGCTTTCTCAGTTTTTAACAAAATGTCTGTAACCATATGGGAAGGTTTTAACACGAAACACAGTGTACAGTACATATGTATTGTGTGTAAAAAAACAGGATTATACAATGCATAATGCTAATATAGTAATATATAGCTGATTCTTTCCCATTTCAGCAAAAAAAGCAGTAAACCAGCAATAGCCAATAATCAAACCCAAACGTAAATGCAATGGACATGAGCCAAACACGTTTGGATTTTTTGTTGACATCTGACTCACTTTCTTCTTTCCTTCATGGAAGTTCCTATTTACAGTATGAATAGAACGTAGTGGGCTCACCCAGTATGTGGATGAGCTCAGACACTTTTAGTCTTTAACTGGACTATCTTTCCTTCTGTCCAGGTGCAAGAAATGGGGCATTCCCATTGAGAAGATCTACAACAAAACCCAGAGAGAGAAGTTTGCCTGGGCAATTGACATGGCTGAAAAGGACTATGAGTTTTAAACACACCTAATATTTGACCTTTTCTACCCATGCCTTCGATTGTAAAGACGATTTGTAGTAAAATGATTCCACTATGTAGTTAATGCAGAGCTGTGAAGGAGGAAGCTAAGACATTGTTGGAGCTGTGGCCACAGGTTAATAATTGTGATGTACATATGGACTGGTTATGAACATGGGAAAAATAACTCCTTGACCATTTGTCCAAGCTGCCAATGGACATCTGTCTTTAAAAATTAACAATAACGTGTATGTAGCTGCAGCTAACTGCTCATGATCAAACAGTTATGACTGTACTGAAATGTTTAAGCCATCAGATTTATTGAGAAATTCTATATTCTCATAGAATAATGAATGAATAAGTGTTTGTATGGGAGACTGTGAGAAACAACATGAGAGAGATAATATGATGAATTTCAACTTCAGTGTGAAAGACTGGTACATAAAATGAGCCTGACAGACTGATGACAGTGTGAAGAATAGAAACCCTAGCACTATGCTCATATAACTATTAGCACACAGAATGTCATCTTTTTTCCATTTAGCTTGATTTTGCTGTTTATTTCAGGGATGTACATATTATTGTCATTTTTTTAGCGACTATAATTCAGTGTTTTTTAAAATGTGTGCGGTTGTCAACAAAAAGTTCTTCATTGCATATGCAACGTGTGTCTGTGACTGCAGTTTTATAATGAGCAAGATGTAACATTCCTCTGATTACTTAAAGCAGCTGGAGTACAGCAAAAATGATTTGTGTGTAAGAGCGTAAAAAGATTGCATTTTCAGACAGACGTTTTCTAAGAGGGTTTGCCAAAAAAAGATGATGTCTTTCATTGTGGTGTGCATTTTTGTATTGCTGTTAATAAGCAGAAACAGTTCTTTGAATTAATTTTCAAATGTGAATGGACTTTTATCATTTTATTCCTTGCAGTTTGATCATTTATCACACAATTCCCAATTGCTCATTGATTTGGGCTTTGTAGCTTTCAGAATAAAACATCAACCGTGTCCCCTTTATCCATAGTGCTTAGGCTATGTGTGTGAAAAGAGGAATGAAACAGCAGAAAGGTGAAACATAATCCTGTCAGAGGGTAATCCACAGAAGTCAGTCATAGTCCAGTTCCTAATTACTGTCTCCAAAGCAATGCCTTCAGTTTTCACTTGTATTTATCGCCTTTTAGATAAATGTATATTCCCAGGAAGAAGAAATGAGAACAAAACTAACATACGGTGCAGTATTAATTACAGAGGTAATAATTACAAAGTTACATGACTCTTAAATGCATTTAAGAGTCATTCAAGTACGAAGGATAGGCATGCATTTAAGAGTCATTCAAGTACGAAAGTTAGTTTAATATGAGCAGAGAGTCTGTGTGAGGCCGACAACAGACACTTCTGGAGATAAGAGCTGCGTTAAGCAAATGGGAGATATGCAAGGTTATACGGGAAGTAGGGTAACTGTCTCCAAAATAAGGTTGTTTACAACCACATACAGTACACATCTGCAAGAAGTTGAACGCGGGATTTCAGAACATGCACCATGTAAGGCGCTTAAACTCTGAAGTAGCAGATACAGAGGCAAGACAGAAAGTTGAAGATCACATTGTAGTGAAAGTCAGTATATAGGCTAGACCTTCAAACCAAAAGCCTGTGATGTGCAGTCATTACTGATTGTCAGTGAATGTTCACAAAATAGTGTCAGAAAGCAACATTTCTGTGTTGTGTTTAACAAATGTATTCATGGCAGGGCTTCCTCGCATAAATAACTTATACCCAAAGGCACTGCAACAATCCCATAACCTCATATGAGGAAATGGAAACTTAAAAACAGAGTTACTTCTACTTCATTTGGATAAAAATAAAAGGTACCTTCAGTCTACTTGTTATCTCATTAGGTTTGGTGATGGTGTCAATAAATCAAATTTAGCTTTCTATTTATTTATTTCACGGGGATGACACAAATATGCAAATGTCTTAAATACATAAAATATAATTGTATTAAAGGTACAAACTCGTGTTAAAACTACTCATACTACGTCCAGAACAACACACAGTGATGTCTCTCAACACGACTTTTGTTGTGAAACCCCGCAGCGGAAGCGTAGTTTTTGACTCCGGGCTGGTGGTCGGCTGGGGGCAGGGCCTTGCGCTGGCTGGATCAGAGAGCAGCCAAACTTGCGTAGTCTTGCCACGGCTCTCGCTGTCTCCCTCCTTCTCTCTATGGACGGGCGTAGGGAAGAAGAGGACACTGGGATTGTTGTCGTCTGAACCGCAGCGCTTTTCCAGGGCCTAGCGATGATTTAATCACGGAAAACCGGGGTGGAGGAGGAAAAGGAGAAAGACGACGGGAGCGCGAGAGGAGCAACCTCAGCCGATGGAGATGTGTGGTTGGGCCGAGATTGCGGCGGTAGGTACAGCACAGCAGCTCTGCGACGTGTTGTGTTCCCCTTGCTTTTTTCTCCGTACGTTAAAGTGGAAAAAAGAAGGGGGAGACAGATTATAATAGCTACTGCCACCTGGACTTTTTTTCTGGGATGAAACCAGCCACCATTTTTACTTTGGCCCAGCGACATGCTAGCACACACCGGCTCCGTTTCCACGCTGCGAAAATAGCCAGACGTTTCTTGTTCCACTTATCCCACTGTGCTGCCGTTTGCCACCAGTTGTTCCCACTAATGTGATGTCTTGTTTCCGAAGGAAACTTTGCTTTCTTCCTCAGCAGGTTAACTTACTGGCTTGTTAGTCCTTAAAAAAAATCAGTCTAAATCACATTAGACCTCCCTGTTTATAGATTCACGTTGGAGAGAAAAGTATCATACAGTCTAAATTGTTAAAATTCTTTGATTTAGTGGAATATAAGACCGCTGTGTTTATGTATAAAGCCAGGAACGACTCATTACCTGGTGGAATCCAAAGGTTATTTGATGAAAGGGAAGGGGGTTATAATTTAAGGGGTCAGTTAAATCTAAAAGTTCATGCTATACGTACGACCAAAAAAGATTTTGTATTTCTATAAGTGGGGTCAAATTATGGAATAATTTAAGT
>NW_018127971.1:1308994-1313619 GCF_001952655.1 Monopterus albus | reverse complement strand
ATACTGCTTGCAGCCAATGATGCATGAAATCTTTTGTATAAGATGATGTTATGGAGTAGGACTGGATAAGTCTGACTTCTTCCTACTCCATTCAAACATGTACTAGGTATAAGCAAACTGATTCTGGATTAGCATTGGTTGGATTTGTGTAATTATGTGTGTGTTGATGTCATTTGTTCTGCATGTTTGAAAGAATAAATCAAATCAAATCCACCATGATTAACTTATCCACACGTTTTCCGTCGTCGAACATCTGTAGGTTGCAGCTGTCATTTATTTACAACACTCTTCTTAATGTTCGATAACGACTGTGTGAAGCCAAGTACTTTATATGGAGAGTAACCTCACCCCTGGAGAAAAACCAATATCATATATGTTTTGAAATGTTTGTCTGCTTTGTATACCAACATACAGTTGATCTATTTTTAAATGATTATGCCCACTTAACCTATATTTCTTAATACCACATAGCTTTTTGTTGCAACATAAACAAAGTTCTGGTACCTAATTTCTACTGCATGCCTTAAACTGTAGTTCATGTTCAAAACATGAAATCAGTTCATCATCACGTAAAACAAAAAAACACAAATCCTGCATGTTCTTATGCAAAGCATCGCATTTTACGTGTTGAAATATATAATATATATTGTTTTTATGTGGATGACATTCGTGGCATTGTTTTATTTCTGAAGGCAGGATTCCTTTGTGCAATATCTTGCATAATTTTTGTCACACTAAAGAAGGTGTATCTGAAATGAAAAGAAACATCTCATTGATTTGGCTGTGCAAACCCTCTTGTTGTGCTTTTGGATTATTATTTTTGTCATAAATACATCCATAAAATACAATAGCCTGAACACGCAGAAAGGATTTTAGTCAAAAGTAAATTTGCAACAGGCTTGTTTAAACACATGTAATACTACTGATATATGTAGCAGTAGTAGTAGTAGTAGTAGTATTACATGTGTTTAAACATGTACATAAGTTATAAATTATTTTGGATGCTGGTAACTTGATTTATCTCTCATATACTTTTCAGCAAGTATACATGTGTATTGTACATGTATGGCTAACCTTCAGTATTGTTTCAGATGTGGCTCCCAACAGCAATAAATCCCTTTCTGCAGTGTAATGTGTATACAGCACCAACACACTACAAAGTCTCTGGAGAATTGCTGTTTCATAGCCCCCCCACCCCCCCTTTTCTTTTTTGGTAGGTATCCCTGACTAGGCCTGGACTAAGCAGACTGTTCTGAGAGGAAACGGATAACAAACGGGAAGTGAACATGGCAGGGACCTCGGGCTTCTTTTCCAATGGACCTGTTCCGTGGATAGACAATGACACTGAGATGAACAACCTGTACAGAGACCTGGAGCTGGGGACAGTACTGACTCTGTTTTATTCAAAGAAGTCCCAGCGGCCAGAGAGAAGGACATTTCAAGTTAAACTGGAGACCAGGACTGTTGTCTGGACTCGGGGCACGGATAAAATAGAGGGAGAGAGTGAGTAGCATGCAGACATAAACACACACACACAGTGATTTTCCTGGGTCCTGGTTGTAAATGTTGCAATGCTCGTGTTAGAACTAGTTAGTTTACATACATTCAGAAATATGATGACTACAGGTTGTTGTAAGGGGCTGGAATGGCACACAGAAGACTTTGTGAGCGCATGTGATGATGATATGCTGGTATCCTAAACAGCTAGTGAATGATGTCTTTTAGGATTGAAGAAATCACTGCCCAAATCCTTCAGTTCCTAAAAACTTGAAATATGTACAGCTTGGTAAAACTACATATCACAATACTGTTGACTAAATGCATTGATCTTACTGAGGTGACAGTATTTAGGGGTGTTGTTGCAGCCTTCAAAAGGTAAGAACATTTTGAGAAACACGGAATATGGGGAAATTGAAAGAGAAACAGGCACATGTTAGTAGTTCATTTTAAATCATCTAATAACAACACAAACAAATCTAGCTTCCAGTACAAGGAAAATATAACATTTAAGCTATATATCAACATTTAAAACAAATACCATTGTTCCCTCAAGATAACAATATTTCATGTTTTATTTCAGTTACTATTCTGTCTCGCTACAAGGATTTGGTTTGATCGTGTGGATGTTCATGTTGCTTAAAACTCCAGTTACTAATTTTATTTTGTCACATTGTAAATATTTTAATTTTTTTTGAAAACCTAGCTGTGGATATTAAAGAAACAATCAGTGCAGTCCAGAAGCAGAGGAATCACATCTCAGATGCACATCCAGGGTTGAAGATAGGAAGAAAGAATGTTTCTTGGAAGTCTTATTTATAGGAATATACTGTAATTCACATAAATCACCAGGAAGTCGACATTCAGGTTAATCTTCAACAAAACAGCATGTCTAACTGAGGACTCGCAGGGCTTCAGCAAGTTAAGTTGTCTGTGTCTCGCGTAGCAGGATGCCTCATGCACAGCTGCACTTTGCTCCGGATGCTGCAAAAAGAGTAGCCACACACACACAAAAGATGGTAGGTTGTGTGTGTGTGTGTGTGTGTGTGTGTGGTTTTTATTTATTTATTTATTTTTTTTTTTACAGCTGTATTATCTTCTTTGTGATGAAGGGTTTCATACACACATGAGCTCATAGCTGCCATTTGATACTCCTGAGGGGCTCAGTTTGACCTAGGTGGCTCATTAATGTACAGAAATAGAATCTGAAGGTTTTTACTGGAAGTCTATGATCATTCGGGAACAATTTGGCCCCCCTGTATTTACCCCTTATCGATGGCAGTGACAGAATGATGTACATTCACTTTGGAAACAGCACTCTGGTTTGTTGCTGAATATAACGTGCTGAGAGGTGTGCCCGTTTGTCCCTTGATCAAAGCGTATTTTGCACATTTTCTCTCCTCCCATATCGAGTTCTCTTTTTTTAGTGGTATTGTTGTATTCCTCCATCAGATGCTTGTTTCATGCACATGAAGTCTTGTCAACCAAATAATAGCAGATATTTGTTGTGGCCCTTCTATATATTATAATATGCAATATCAATAAGATGGTAGGTCAGGCTTGATGAAACAGGATGTGGTTTTGCAGAGGAATTGGTGCTAACAACCTGCATTACATGTCAGAAATGTGAAGTTTGAATACCTTTTAGAAGACATAAACAATCAGAGTCTTTTAGCTGAAAAATTAGGCCCAAACTTTACTTTACACTGTTTATATATATTTATAAATATATTGTTTGTGTTGATGCTGGAGACTTTTGTGAAACATCACCAATAGTACACTTAGTAAATCTCCAGAGCATCACACCAGTCATCTTTACAACTACTGATACCGATAACAATGCAGCGTAAATGACAATTTGAATCATGTTTGAGTGAGTATCATTTAGCTACTTTATCCTGAGAGTAGTGCTGGGTATTGAACTTCTGTACTTTTATGGCATCGACCAAATTACTGACTTCAGTACCGTCGAGTACGCTCTTCTACATTTTTCTTCATTGATGTTAATGTTAACAGAACTTAAGGCTGTGGTATGTTTACTTTTTATGTTATGAAACTGCTTTTGAGTGCGGAAAAGTGCCAAGGAACTGAAAAATAAGATGAATTATTGATACCAAAATGTGTAAATATTGGGGCTGCATGATAAATCAATTTGTGAGCATGATTTAGTTCCCTATGTGATCTTATAGTCTTATGTGACAATGATTCTGCCGTGTTTGCATTAGCACAGAGATGCCTTTCATCAAACCAAGTGCTCCCTTTTCCTCGCTATGCTGCGTTATCCAGTAGCAGGAAGGCCTTACATCATGTGATGAGCTGTAGACAGAAAGAGAAGACCGATGCAAAAACAAATCCAACATGTTTGACGTTATGAAAGATACAGTGCCTATAAAATGTATTCACCCCCTTGGATGTTTTACCATTTTATTGATTTTATAAATCACTCGTGGACAATATAATTTGGCTCTTATGACAAAAAAAACCCTCTAATGTCAAAGTGAAAATGGGTTTCTACGAATTAATGTCAATTAAATAAAAATATGGAATGTGAAATAAGTGCATAAATATTCAGCCTCTTCAAGTCTGTGTTTAGTAGATGCACCTTTGGCTGCAATCACAGCACTGGGTCTGTGTGGATAGGTCTCTGTCAGGCTTGCACATCTGGACACTGCAATTTTACTCCATTCTTCTTTGCAAAACCGCTTAAGCTCTGCCAGGTTGTGCGGGGATCAGGTGTGAACAGCCCTTCTCAGGTCCAGCCACAAATTCTCTATTGGATTGAGGTCTAGGCTTTGACTCGGCCGCTCAAGAACACTCACCTTGTTGTCTTTAAACCATTTATGTGTAGCTTTCACTGTATGCTTCGGGTCATTGCATCGTTGTCCAGGCTGCAGCTGGTGCAAAATGCCGCTGCCCGGCTGCTCACTGACACCCGTCGACATGCTCACATTACCCCAATCCTAGCGTCCCTTCACTGGCTACCTGTGAAATGGAGAGTGCAATTTAAGATTCTGCTATTTGTGTTTAAAGTCTTGCATGGATTTGCCCCTCCATATTTATCAGAGCTTCTATCCAGATACTTTCCTCGGAGATCATTACGGTCGTCCGCCCACCTCACCCTTGTAGTC
>NW_018127971.1:1289578-1308897 GCF_001952655.1 Monopterus albus | reverse complement strand
TTCTATTTTATTGTAGCTTTATTCTAGCTTCTCTGAGGGGTGTCAGCCTGGACAGGGATTACGATATAGATCGATGAATGTATGTGTCTGTCATATGTCTATTCAGTTGATTCTTATTCTGATATTGATATTTTGATGATGTTGGTTTTAATTTTTTTCTGATGTAGCACCTAGTGCTCTTTGAGCTGGTAGGTGCTTTATAAATAAATTTTATTAGTAGTATTTTATTATTGTCTTGCTGTTTTTACAAAGTACACATATAATTTAGCCAATACATAGTCACCAGAATCATCTATAATCAGAGCAATGTAACTGAGCCCAGGAGATGGAGGTGCATTCAGTTTTAAGGTGGCTTTTAAGGAAACTGCAAGTGCAAAAGAGCAAGTGTCACAGTCATTCCAGCAACATAGTGTGTTGTCATGAGAATCACAATATTGAATTAAACCATGCTGACCTGTGTTCAGCAGCAGTAAATATGAATGGCGTCACCTGTATTCTTGGAAATGAACCTTGTAAATACTGAAGAAATCTTCTGATCCGTTTTATTTACTTTTCAGTAATCGAAGTGTGGAGGGCATTCCTTTTCTGTGGAAACACCTCACCAGTCGGACCAGATTTTTCCGTACCTCCCACAAAAGATAAACACATGCTTTCTCGCTTCTGATGTCATTTTCTAGCTGGCACACATTTTTTCACGTACACACTTGGCTGTCAGCCTTCTTTATTTACAAGAAAATATGTTAACAAATTAGTTGGACATTAACCCACAGGCAGCAACACTGTGTCTGTATGACAACGTTGTAATAAAAAGCTGGTTGTCAGTTTAAAACAAGCTCTGCTCCACAGTTGACTCGATTCATTTACACTGTTGTTGAAAAGGGAACAAAATCCATGTAGCGTGACAGTTATTTGACAGGGGCATGACAGAGGGAAAAACCTCTGATTAACTTTATCCGACATGACATCAAAGGAGCTGATACGATCAGCTGACGTGCAAGCGCATGCTGAGACGGTGTCAAGCTGTGGGCTGAACAATCAGTCGCTCAAAAGTTGGAAAACTGCAAATTAATTACTTCAGCTGCTGCTGTTTTATGTCAGGCTTTTATTTATTCTCTGGTCAGAATGTAAAAATATGTGTCTTTTCTAATCTGGGGCTGCAACTAACTGTTTGACTGTTTTCTCATTTCATTATTTTGTTTACAAGATGTCAAAAAGTGGTGAAATGTCCCACTGTAATTGCCCTAAACCCAAGATGATGTATTTACTTTTGGGGGGTGGCGCTGACCAACAGTCCAAGACCCAAAGGTGTTTGGTGTGCAAGCAGTTACGACACAGGGTAGCAGCCATTCGTCACATTTGAAAAGCTTTAACCAGTCATTGTAAAATGTAAAAGGGTTAACCAGTTATTAGACTGGTTCTTGTCGTTCTCTATATATCATTCGTACAGTAGCACATTTGCAGTATCCAGTAAAATAAAAGTACATGATTTCTTTTCAAAAAATAGAAAAATAACGTCTACAGTGTTCAGAGTCAAAGTTGACTGTTCACATTGCATGTTTTGCCTGACGATCTATCCAAAATCCAAAGCTATTGAATGTTTATGTCATGTAGTAATATAAAATAGTGAAAAACCACCAAATATTTATTGATAATGGTTTTGAGCAATTTCAAGTGAAACCAGCCCTGGTGAGGAGTGGTATAGTGTGTGGAAGGCAGGATAGATCGCTGGAGGTGTGTTGCAGGATACCTCCTCTCATCTACTTTGGTAAGAATACACCTCTTGCTCTCTCTTTATTCCCTGCATCTGTCTGAGGCAGGGTACAAATATTTTGACTTGGATGACTAAAAGTGTTTTCTAACAGACCTGCTTGTCAAAGCTGCCTTGCTCTCAGTGGAAGTCCGCTGGCCTGTATGGCAGGATAAAGTAAACTGAGATATGATGTATGATTAGAGAGCTTAGCTTGGTGAAATTCTGCATGAGAAGACGTACGTTTTTTTTCTTCCTCTCAAGAAAATAACTTGCACATGCTCACCAATACGCAAGCACAGATGTGGTGTGTAGGCGACAAAAGCACAGGATGTGTGGCTCGGGGGCAGGAAGAGGCACAGGAGCTGAAAGAAGTGTGTGTGTTTGGCAGGAGAGTCCCTACTGTAGGTCTTTTAAGTGCTGCTGTTGTAACACTGATAGGAGCTCACTGAGCTACTTTGCAGCCTACATTCTCATACAGTTTCTGATCGGTGCTTCAAAAATTGTCTTTTCAGTTTATATCATTTCTAAAGATAAATGATGATGTGACCTGTGGAAAAGGCTCTGCAGTGTTTCTTTTGTTCAGTTCACTGTATGCAAGTTCGATTTGAGCTTGGTAGGCAAGAATGTTAAATGGTGTATCACTGGTATATTCCGTCTTATGCACCTTGTACATCAAATTATTCAAACTATTACAGGCACTAAAGTCCCACACTTACCTAAGTATAGCATGTCTATGACCAGTCCCGTCACAAACTGGTTTGTGTGACCGACCAAGAGTCGTTTTGGTTGATTTCAGTGATAAAGGGCTTAATTTGGGGTCACTAGCATTATCATGGTTTGCTTATTCTGTCCAGGTTTACCACTATATTTCTGCACACTCTCTTCACTGAAGTGTGTTTTAGGTTGTGGCCTCAGTTTCACTGTTTTATGTGATAGGCAGGGTGCCTGAAATGCTGTACGATAGAAGGTTAGTGTTAAAATTGTGGCCCATAAAAGATTTATGAACATCCATCCATTATCTATACCGCTTATTCCTGAACAGGGTCACAGGGGGGCTGGAGCCAATCCCAGCTGACATTGGGTGAGAGGCAGGGTCCACCCTGGACAGGACCGGTTTGTCACAGGGCTCACGTACAGACAGACACACACACACGGACAATTTAGTCGCCAGTCAACCTAAGCCCCATGTCTTTGTGGGAGGAAGCCGTAATATGAGAGAGAACCCATGCTGGGACAGGGAGAGCATGCAGACCACACATAGAAAGGCCCTGGATCGGCCAGGGCTGTGAGGCGGCAGCGCTAACCACTGTGCCACCGATTTATGAACATGAATAAATTAAACCAACACTTGGGACAAACGCCTGAAGCTAATTCTGTGTTATGACTTTCAACAGTTTTGTAGAAACATGGTCCTGCTGTGTTATCGTTTTACAAAATTCTGTTAACAGATGGCTTACTGAAGAGTTTGTTTTACATATATGAAGGCTTGTATTTGATGCCAAGCATATTTGCTCAGTTGCACTGATAATTAAACTGGATGTGCTCTATTTAGTTGAGCCATCTGCTAATAACAGTCCATGGTGCAGGTGTTTTATTATTCATGCTCAACTGTTGTGCACATGTAAGCATAAGAAAATAGACCATGTATCATGGTTTAGTGTGTTTGCATTTGCCAAAGAAAATCAACTCTTCGTTCACAGTTTTAGACCCAGGAAATGTGTTTACAGCTTAGCCTATAATGCACACACAAGTTTAGTCAAGGAAACAACAATGCTGTTCACTTACTGAAGGTAAATAAAGATTTATGTTCTTAGGGTTAAGTCTAAGAAGTGCTGCATGCAACATTGGTAATTATCTGCTGTAACTGAATCATCTAGAATTGAATCAGATCAGGGCTAATGTCCAGCCCTGTTGTTCAAAGAATAATCAATATGATTAACATCACTTTTTGTAAGACTTTAAAAGACTAAAGAAAGTGAAAAATTGACATTTTAATAATTTTACATGGGATTTTGCATGTTGTGACAGCTGATGATGGCAGAAAAAAACATCCATATTGCCCACGATTACTGACGACATCTGTGTACTATATGTAAGAAAATGGTGGCGCTCTGTTTAGCTAACTTCTGTGTGTCTGTCTCCCTAGTTGACATTCGAGAGATCAAGGAGATCCGGCCCGGTCAGAAGTCTCGGGACTTTGAGCGCTATGTGGAAGACTCGGCAGCGCGGCTGGACCAGGGTCACTGCTTTGTCATCCTGTATGGCCCTGAGTTTCGTCTTAAATCAATCAGCCTGGCAGGTAGGCACAGACAAGGCATCCAAATAGAACTGCTGCATTAGTATTTCACCTTACTGCTGATTTTGACCAGGAACTATAAACCTTGTTTTTTGTTCATTACCATAACAAAAACTGCTGTTGGTTGACAGTTCAAAAATTGATGGAGCTTTAATGCCACAATTGGGTCAAATCAGTTTTGATCACACCTCACTAATTTGGCTTGAATGTGTTTACAATCTGCACAGTGTGCGATGACGTATTTAACCATTGCTTTTTTCCCTCAGCAACGTCAGATGAGGAGATGACCATGTGGGTGAAGGGGTTAAATTGGCTTGTAGCTGACACGCTGAAGTCCCCAACACCGCTTCAGATAGAGAGGTACACAGCATATGCATAAATACACACACATCCAAAGTTCAAGTTATTAAGAGGTGGTGTGAACAGATGTTATTTGCATTCATGATTGTGATCTTTTTTTAATGCACTAAATTTCTTCTTAATTTGCTCTCTCTCTTTTTAAAGATGGTTACGCAAGCAATTCTATGCTGTTGATCGCAACAGAGAAGACAGGTAAATCAGTTCAGTTAAAAGATGTAATGTGCAGTGTTAATCACATCTCATTCACAGGAAACAGGCATAATGTCCCAGTTGTGTGTCCTTTCCCCACTGTAACATCCAAAAACAAGTAGACACCAGGGTGGATAGGTGTCTGACAGAGCTCTGTTTTAGGTGTAGTGAAGGAACTGCCCTCGCAGCTGCACACCAGTACCTCTTCCTGTAGCAGGAAACAGACTGCAGAGAATGGAGGAGATGTACAGAGATGTTTGTCTTTTACATCTCTGACAAATCTCTTTGTTACTTTTAGGGTATTGTCCTCTCTGGACAAAATTCTAGGCTGTGTAGTGAAGCCAAAAAGACTTGGCAGAGCATGAGGGGTGCATGTTTTCATGTTTCCTATAAATGTCAAAATGAAGCAAGAACAGTCTATGCTTATTGTGCATGTGTACCCATGTTTGTGTTAGATTTTTTTTTCCCTCTCTCAACAAATGTGTTTAGGATATCCTGTAAGGATCTGAAGAACATGCTGACCCAGGTAAACTACAGGGTGCCCAACATGAAGTTCCTCCGAGAGAAACTTCCGGTAACGTCCTACTTATCACAGACCCCATTCCCTCTCTATCTTCGTGCCCACTTCCCCTGTCAACATGATGACTCAGCACATTTACGATTTGCCATTAACGGCTGCTCTTCCTTTGATTTTACTGCTTGTGCTATAGGACTCCGAGCTGAGGAATGGAGATGTGTCCTTCAGCCAGTTTTCCCAGCTCTATCGCAACCTCATGTTTGATGCTCAGAAAACGGTAAGTGCAGTCATTTTATGTATCCACAGATAGTTCTGTCCCAGCACTTTCATCCCCTGCACCCCATCTGATGTCTTGCCAAAGCACCCTTCCTCCCCCATTTGTCTGTTCTCAAATGGCTGACAGATCAATATGGACCAGTTAAAAACCCACCAAACCCCTCTGGTGGAGGCCATTAGGACACACACATACACATACACACACACACACACACACACACACACACACTCACACACAAAGACAGACTGACAAGGAGGAAGGCAGGCTGGGGTCAAATTAAATGGATGACCTCACTGCCCACCCCCCCTCTTTGCAGGATGTCTATGTCCACTACATGACTAATACTATTACACACTGAAAGAAGAGCACCTTGAGCGATTAACTGACTGTACCTTTTTGACCGATCTTTCAGATGGAGATCCCATTTCTACAAAGGTAGGTCAAATCTAAATATATAGACACACCATGAATCTTTCTGCATTGTCACAAATGTGTGTTTATTGTGACGTGAACCACTACTTTCTCTGCCAGGTTCACTGACAGACCAGAAGAGAGGATCTCCCTAGAAGACTTCAAGAGCTTCCTCCTGGAGTCTCAGAAGGTAACCTCTTTGGGCTGTTAAACATCTAGTGTATTTGTTTTGTTTGCATGCAGCTGTTATAGTACATATGTTTTTTTTTTTATATGAATCTAGGAAATGTGGGCTACAGACAACAACAAAGTTCAGGAGTTTATGTTCAGCTACCTAAAAGACCCCCTGAGAGAAGTGGAGCTGCCTTATTTCCACCAAGACGAGGTATAAACAATCTCACTGCCTCTCACACTTTCTGTCCCCCCCCATTTTCTTTATTTTTTACATTCTTTTCTGGGTCTCTGCTCACTAATGGAAAATTTTAAACATGTTTTTTAAAGTTATGTTTTCCGAAGCCCCTCGTGTTGTGGGTGTGCTCAGTAATTGACATGGATAGCCATGATCTTGGTCTGACGCACCTTCTCCCACACAAATAGAAAACGTTATTGACTTTGGCATTGCCTGACAGTTCTGCAGAAAGTGAGCGATGCTTTTTGTGGTCACCATAAAGCTATGATTCACTAAAGAAAAGAGGAAGTTGGGGCAAACTTTTCTGTGCCTGATGTTATTTAGATACTAGGTGTGAAGGCCCTCATCAGGGTGATAACACCTAAAGAAGAAGAAGCTATTAATAAGAGGAAACATTAACATTATTAACCTTTGCTGGGAAGTCTTTTAAAAGCCAGAGTGTGAGATGAAGTACAGACAAGTGCTGCTTGAGTTGCTGAGGATTCAGTGTTTTTGTGTCCTCAAAGGACAGCAAATGTGCTCCTGCCGCTGTTTTGGCACAGACTGAATCCAAATGTCAGAGTAAAGTGTGAAGTCTGCACTCCAGGTGGATTCTTTGGAAGTTCAAAGGAAGTTGGCTTGAAGTGTTTGCAGACATGATGAATTATAGGCTTGGACATCTCAGGTCACTCATAGATTTCTCTAAAACTAGAGATGAAATGGTATGAAAGTTTAAACATAGTGATCAATATGAACACGTTTATCAGTATTATCACAGTTGGAGCAGTTTTGCAACCAAGTTAACTTTGCATTTGCAATAAGGTGTGTGTCCACCCACCCCTCTTCCACAGTGATATTCTTTCTGCATGTTGTGCAGGCAGGGGGACCATCTTCATTCAAGTCTCCCTCAGCGCTCTCATAAAAGCCAAAATACAGCAACACTATAGACTTTGTCCTCTTAGAAGGTGAAAAATCTCTGGCGCGCTGTCACTGCTTTTTGCCATATTTTCCTGGATACACAAACACATGTTGAATGCAGCGCCTGTGTCTGGCTGACTGTTGCTAACTTTGGCAAATGCTGATCGTTAATTAACCTCTTCAGCAAGGGGAGTTTTTCAGAGTGCAGTAATCAGCCACAGTTTTAATAATAAAAATTCAAAATAGCAATACTAACATCAGAAATTTGTGAAACCATTTCATCCCTACCAAGAACACATCAGTGAAGTCTGACAGTGGGAGGTCAGCCTGAATTCAGCCTCACTCATTGCTCTTCCTTTTCCTCTGCAGTTCCTGACATACCTTTTCTCCAAAGAGAACACCGTCTGGGATTCCTCAGTGGACCAAGTATGTCCTGACAATATGAACAACCCCCTGTCCCACTACTGGATTTCCTCTTCACACAACACGTAAGGACGGTGGGGTGTGTGTGTGATGGAGGCCATTTCTTCATACATTTAGCTCATAGAATTGTAATTAGGCCCTGAGAACACTGAAGTCTGCCATCTTGAAACCTCTAACTAACCAGGGCTTTAGAACTGACTTCATGCATCAGATAAAGGTGTATTTTTTAACATGCTCCAGAATGAGATCCAGGCATATATTCTGCAGGAAAATGTGTTTTTTCAGTGTGTGTAAGGCAATTGAAATGAAAACTGCCTGTACTAGATGTGAAACTACTCATTGGAGCAGTGGAATAAAACTCCCATGTTGCTTAATTTAGGTTTGAATTGACCTACTGAGTGAAGTGTCACACACCAGTGTTTACACCAGTCAACAAAAGAAAATGAGTCTTTTGATAGGGTGGCATCAGTGTATTTATTCTACCACCACAGAAAATGTGTGTTTGTAGTGCACTCCCTGCCGTTGACATCCCTTGACAGACTGGTTTGTGTTTTATTGGCACACTTTGACGTTACATGCTTATTTTTAGCTACCTGATGGGAGACCAGTTTTCCAGTGAGTCATCCCTTGAAGCATACGCCCGGTGTTTGAGGATGGGCTGCCGCTGTATTGAATGTGAGTAAACATATGCACACGCTGCAGTTTTATCCACGTACAGTAAACCGCCACCACTTGACATTCAGCCTCACAATGAACTGTCTAACCCTGGTTATTCCTTACACATGCCAACTTTTAATGCAGCTGCCACACCCTTACCACGCATCACGCACATTTATTGTCATGTAACAATGCTGTGTATTGTCCTTACACCAGACCCAAGCTGATCAAGCTGGGTACTATGAATAAGACTAGCGTATAGTGAGTCAAAGAGTCACCTTGCCTCATACAAAAGTAAACAAACGTGACTCTTCTGTGACTCTGTAATACACTTGTATTTATGTATATGTACATTTTTATGTGCAGTATTTTAAAATAAATTATGTGGGTTCATTTTCAGTGGACTGCTGGGATGGTCCAGATGGAATGCCAGTTATCTACCATGGACACACCCTCACAACAAAAATCAAGTTTTGTGATGTCCTGATGACCATCAAAGAGCATGCCTTCGTCACATCCGAGTGAGTCTCCACGGGCGTAACACACACTGCTTCTTTTATCAGTTGTCAGTAGTGGAGATAAGTAAAATCATTAGAGATGACAGATGCCACGCACACACAAATATCAGACAAAACAATGTAGACAAGTTGCAGTGACTCACTTAATGTGGTATGTGAGCAAATGACACGTAAGCACAGATAGAGGGAATTTCTCTGAAGTCGCGACTCTTGAAACCTGTGGTCCTCCCTCAGCTATCCCATCATCCTGTCCATCGAGGACCACTGTAGTATTTTGCAGCAGAGGAATATGGCCACTCACTTTAAGAAGGTGTTTGGAGACATGCTGCTGACCAAGGCAGTAGATATTGTGGCAGATGGCCTACCCTCACCCAACCAGCTCAAGAGGAAGATTCTCATCAAGGTCAGTAGCCACCTAGAGTTCTGAGAAATCATTTGAACTTTTTTGTACCATTTTTATTGTCTGCAGGAAAGCATCTCAGTGGATGCGTTTGTGTGCAGTGTTCTGATAGTATAATGTTTCTGAGTGTCTGTCTGTCTGTCCTCCTCTCCCTTCACTGTGTGCAGCATAAGAAGCTGGCAGAAGGCAGTGCCTATGAGGAGGTGTCCACCTCCGCTCCCTACTCAGAGAACGATATCAGCAACTCCATCAAAAATGGCATCCTGTACCTGGAAGACCCAATTAATCATGTAAACATGTTCACCATGTATAACTGGATTCTGGTTGAGGAAGAAAGACGAGCTTAAAATACACTGCAAATAAGTAGATTCTGAGCCAAAACTGTTTAGTATGTTGTAATTATTAAGTGTTTACCATTTACATATAATAATACATCAAAGACTTATCATCATCTTGTGGCTTACCACTCATTTAACAGCTGTATTATAACTGGGTCATGCTTGTTCTTGGTTCCAGGCCTGGACTTTAACTGTTTTTTTAAAAGTCTGCTGAAGGCACTTTTTCTTGCCTTGGCCACTTTTCAGTGCAACTCATGGATCTTCTAAACATTCCATTTAATTCGGACCCCTCAGAACTGTCTTTGTCTCTTCTCCCTCCCAGGAGTGGTACCCTCATTTCTTTGTTCTGACCAGCACTAAGATCTACTACTCAGAAGAGACCTCCAATAACCAGGGTAACGATGATGAGGAGGAGCACAGAGAGGTTAGTAGGCCTGGTCTGCTATTGATAAACACAGAAATAAGAATTGCTAGTCCTGAACTTTTCATGCCGCACCAGACATTGCACTTAATTTGCACATAGTATGAGAAGTTCTTGATTTCCTGTAAGGCCTTTTACAGGATTAGTTTCTTAAGGTATTGCATTTAAAGTGTTTTTCATACAGTTAAATTGTGATGGTGATTATAGTCATTTGTTTGTACATGCAAATGAAGAGAGTATCGACAGCAATGAGTTGAATAGTGTTTCTCTCCTACTTTACACTTTCAGGTGTCCAACGGCATGGACCAGCATGTGACAGAGAAATGGTTCCACGGGAAGTTGGGTGCCGGGCGGGATGGGCGGCAGATAGCCGAGAGGCTACTGTCTGAGTACTGCCTGGAGACCGGAGCTCCTGATGGCTCGTTCTTGGTCCGAGAGAGCGAGACCTTTGTGGGAGACTATACACTGTCTTTCTGGTATAGTGAAGAGTTATTCATCCATAATTCCTGCATACTTTACACAGGCTCCAGCTACATTTGTTTGGTAGTAATGGGCTGTAAATAGGGTAGGACAAGAAAAGATTATTGGTAATGGTAGACAATGAACATTAAAGTCTACTGAATTGTTGCTGTTTTAATATGGCTCATTGTTCTCTCAAAGGGAAAGTCCCTTACACTTATATTACGTGTTCTGTAGGCTTAACTTGTGCAAATAGCTGAGTGACAGACAGGCAGATCAATCACTGACAGTTTCTTGAGTGTGATCAAATCTTTTGTGTGCTGATGCATGGGCTCTGCATGAGTGGGAATACCTCAAGAGATTTTCAATCTGTGTGTGTTGCACACAGTGCATGGAAACACACGCACACTGTGTACTGTAGAGACTCAGAAGGAAACATCTCCAAGGTTAACCAAGGGGATGGTATGACCAGGCTTTCACTTGGTCATGAAGACCAAGCAAACAAGAAAATAAGGCTTTTAAACTCATTGATCTCTCACCTTCTCTTTCTCTTTGTCTCCACCTCACCTCCATCTCTGCGCCAGGCGTTCAGGCCGGGTGCAGCATTGTCGTATCCACTCTCGTCAGGAGGCAGGCAGCCCCAAGTTCTACCTGACTGACAACCTAGTGTTCGACTCGCTCTTTGCTCTGATCACACACTACCAGCAGGTGGCATTGCGCTGTAATGAGTTTGAGATGAAGCTGACGGAGCCAGTGCCTCAGACCAATGCCCACGAAAGCAAAGAGTGAGTGTTAAGCTGTATTCGTACAGATTGGATAGAATACTAAATTATAAAGAAGGGAGAATATGTTGAGGGCTACTGTTTCATTCAAATAAATGGTGACTTACTACTTCTTCCCATTTGTGTTTCACCTCTAAATAATACTTTATAATTACATTTGACCTTTTAAACTGGTAATTGATGTCCTAGAGGTGTGAAAGTGAAAGCTACATTCCTGTAATAGCCTTTTGTGTGTCTGTTTTTGTTGTTTGCCCCAGGTGGTACCATGCCAACCTGTCTAGGAGCCATGCTGAGAACATGCTTATGAGGGTTCCTCGTGATGGGGCTTTTCTTGTCAGAAAGAGGGCAGAACCCAACTCGTTTGCCATTTCCTTCAGGTAACTCAGTCCTGTTTCTTCTTGAAGGGGTACTTACCTAGATCATTTACAGCTAACATCTTTAATAATGTTACAAGAAGAGCACAGAAAAAGGCAGTCAGGGGTAGCCTAGAAAATTAACAGGTTCCTTAGCTTTGCTGTGTTTTATATAAATGCTTGTCTGTGGTTTATTCACAGGGCTGAGGGTAAGATAAAGCACTGTCGTGTACAGCAAGAAGGTCAGATTGTGGTGCTGGGCAGCTCAGAGTTTGACAGTCTAGTAGATCTCGTCAGCTACTATGAGAAACACCATCTGTATCGCAAAATGAAGCTGCGTTATCCCATCAATGAGGACACACTGGAGAAGATAGGCACTGCTGTGAGTACAATACTATCCAATAACACTTCAACTGTGACAAAGAAATGTCAAAGTCTGTAGTTTACAATTTGTGTTAAGACCCCAGGCACCCCAGTCAAAAAACCCTATTAACACAGTCTGTTGTCCAACAGGAGCCAGACTACGGGTCATTGTATGAGGGCAGGAACCCAGGCTTTTATGTGGAGGCCAACCAAATGCCAACACTCAAGGTGAGTTTTCAGTATGAAGACAACCATCTTTAGTTGCACTCTGCACCTTCTGACCTGTTCATGGTAGAGAGTGAATATGTGTCAAAACATCTTCTCTTGTTAGGGGTGGCAATCTTTGGTAAACTCACGATAAGATTTGATTCAATTCTGGTTCTTGGTGTCACAAAGGATTTTCAATTAAAAATGATTCGATTCAAATGGGTGAGGGCACTATATTTTGGCCCTTACTCTAGTTTACCGTGTGTCATACGACCGATTACTGCCCTGTGCCCAATGAGCTACTAATGAAGCTTAATAAGACAGTTAAGGTAAATGGTTCTGACGAGCATAAAAACCAAGTACTTTTACACACTGCTGGGTAGCAGTATGTAAATTACTTGAAATATAAGTATACAAGGTTATTAAAATTAGCTCCACATTTACTAGCTGCAGCATCAAATGTGATGAACACAGTAATGCATCTAGTAACATAAATGTGCCAATCTGCATAATGAGTACTTTTGTTACTTTAGGTTATATTTTGATCCTCTTTTATTTATGTAATATTTTGAATGCAGTATTTTCACACTGTGGTTCTCCTAATTTACTTCAGTAAACAATCAGAGTAATTCTTTGCTGGTTTTTGATAGCTTGTGTTGTTGTAAAGGGGAGGTGGAGGAACAAAGCAGAGCACTCTGTGGCATTGTTGTTAGCATTACATGTGTGGCAGTGGAGAACAGCATCTGCGCTGCAGCGCTACTGCCAGAGAAAGCCAGCACAATCTGAAATGGGCATAGGCCTGTAGAAACAAGGCCTTTCCTTTGTCTCACCAGTTTGACTGAAGTGCTGCAGTGTAGGTCGCTGAGCTGCTGTAACACAGGCTTTGCAGTTTAATTCTGCCTTTTTAGTTCTGTCAACATTGTGATAGAAATTGATTTTCAGCATTTGTGAATCGATTTAGAATCATAGAAGTTATGAATCATGATTCTAATATGAATCGGTTTTATTAATTTTTTTTTTCTCCCATCGCTGTCTCTTGTCTTTTCAGTCCACAGTTAAAGCCATGTATGAGTATAAAGCCCAGAGAGACGATGAGCTCTCCTTCACCAAGAATGCCATTATCACTAATGTGGAAAAACAGGAAGGAGGATGGTGAGTGATTGGTAACATTCATTCTGGAAATAGCTCTTAATTATCCAGTTGGACTGATCATATGTGTGTAGTGAGAGAGCCCAAAGCATATAACAGCGATAAATGATAGAGGTTTGGGATTGGCTAAAAATCAATCTTTACCATATGAATGTTGACATCATTTTAAAGCCAGTGTTGTAAATAGTTATTCAGCTCAACACATCACATCTCTTTCTCCCAGGTGGAAGGGTGACTGCGGAGAGAAGAAGAAGATGTGGTTTCCTGCTAACTATGTGGAGGAGATCAGTCCATCAGAAGCGGAGCTTGACAGAGCTGTGAGTATCAGACCCACATCTGAGAACAGGCTACTACTACACATTTGTACATTTTAAGTGAAAGGAGGGTTCCTGCCCCCTGCACCAGGAGGTTGGGCCTTATCACTCAACTGTCAATTATCCAAGGTCCCAGAGATACATTTATAATGAGGATTATAATTTCAAAAACATCTTTCCTAATTCTCCTCTTTTCTGCCAAGCAGGAAGTGACAGAAAACAGTCCTCTGGGAGATATGCTGAGAGGAAGTGTGGATGTATCTTCCTGTCAGATTGGTGAGTGGCCCCTCTGCTTCCTGTTCAACTCTCTGCTGCAGGGCTGCAGAGCAGCCAGTCATCTTGCTGGAGAGTCATGTTCTCATGCATGATTGTGGCATCCACTAACCATAGTTAATATAGTTAATACCTGTGCCTGTTTATGCCTGTGAGTGGTTCTCTGGCTCCATCTAGTGGTGGTATAGGAAAGCTCTATTTCTAACATTGACTGCATTTACATGTACTTAAGTAACCAGATTATGGCAGAAATCAGTACATTTATATGCACAGCAGTGTAATCGGTGCAATCAGGTTACTTGAAAACAGCAGTATACATGAGCACCTAGGTAATCTGATCCCCCCCAGCACCACACTAGCCTACTCAAAATGGAAAGACGTTCGGTTGCATCCACATTGGAAAGCTTGACGTCATTATACAACTACATCCTACCATAAACAAAGATGGACCTGGTTGATCAAGCTTGTATTCTGGTCTCTTTAGCGATGTTTCACCTGCAAATCATTAGTTGCCCCATTAGTCATGAAATTAATAATGGCAAATAGATGCTGTTGCTCACCATGTTGATAATCATCTGGTGACAACTTCTTGTTGTTCTCCAGTCACGTGTGCACAAGTGACCTTGGCTCTTGTCTTTTGCACATGCACTCTTGTAGAATGATGATTAGAAACCTGGTTATGCATATACATGGCAGGGAAATTTGTGTTCTCCAGGAGAAATCTACTGGGGGAAATAGGGTTTCCCTAATCCCCTACCCCGATTAAGGAAACTAGGTGTCACATGACAGTTAAGAAATCAGCTTACTTGAGAAAGCCGATTGTAACCTGGTTACTTAAGTGCATGTAAAGGCAGTCATTTTTTTCCAAGGCTTCCTTCACATGATCACAGGCAGAGTGACACCACCAAGCCGTTGTTTTCCTGTAGAGGAAGTGATGATGTTGACACACCACTCACTGTTGTATTCAAAGTTACCCTCAAACCTTTTTGAAAGCATATCAAATCAAATTATAGATGAGCAAATGTTTTAAATGTGGATAATGTCTTTATACATTTACTTTTAGTTTGATTTTAAAATTGTGCCTGTTGCCTTTTACTTCTGATAATCGATTAATCATCGAAGTAGATTTTCAAGCAAAATTCATCATTGCAGGTTGGCAAATGTGAGTTTTTTTTTTGTTTTACTTTTGTTAATTTTAAATGATAGTATATGTAGCATATTATTTGTTGCTATTATTGTCTTTTTTTTTCTTTTGTGCTCTATATGTTTGGATTTTCTTACTATACAATGGTATATTCAGTTATACATTTTAGTATATACAGGTAATTTATAATCATTTAACATTTGGGTGGCTGGAGGAAACATTTCACTTTCCTTTGTCTTCTCTTCAGTTGTCCGTCAAGATGGAAAGGGCAGCAGGCCTCATGTCTTCTCCCTGGTGCCAAATACCTCCATGCGGATGGGCCCAATCCTGGACATTGCTGCCAGCAGCCTAGAAGAACTCAAGGAATGGGTGTTCAAAATCCGGGAAGTCACCATGACAACAGAGGCCAAGGTAAATGCAGGCCAAGACTCATATTGTGCTCATTGTGGATTCAGGGGCCCAGTTGTGACTTGTGTTTGCTGCATAGTACCCACAACCTGTATTTAGGAAACACTGTCTGAGCAGTGTGGCATTTTCCAGCAATGTCACTCTGATCAAGCTGTTTTGTTTAGCTTGGTATAACCACCTGAGCAGTTGTTGCTGAAGTAAGAATAAAGCTTCAGACTAATGTCAAACTGACAAGCAGTGTGTGTTACTGTTTCTGTAGCAGCATCAAAAGTTGTGTTTTTCTGTGCTCAGCTGGAAGAGGGGAAAATGATGGAGAGGAGGAAGAAGATTGCACTGGAATTATCTGACCTGGTCATCTACTGTAGACCTGTGCCGTTTGATGAAGATAGTAAGGATTCCACACATGGTTTTGACTGTGAAATGCACTTTAATACACACTGGTATAGATGTGACAGATTTCATACCTATGATAGAAACAATATTCATGTGTAATAGCAGTACAAGTAGGTCAGGTCTGTCCTCTCTCTGCCTCCTGTAGAGATTGGCACAGAACGGGCCTGTTTCCGGGATATGTCATCCTTCCCTGAGACTAAGGCAGAGAAATATGCCAACAAGATCAAGGGGAAGAAGTTCCTGCAGTACAATCGACTACAGCTGTCCAGGATCTACCCCAAAGGCCAGCGAATAGACTCCTCTAACTATGACCCACTACCCATGTGGCTCTGTGGGTCCCAGCTGGTAGCACTCAACTTCCAGACAGCAGGTATCTGCCTTCTTGTCAGATAAATAGCATAGACAGAAGCTCTTTCATATGCCTGTTATCTGCATGTATTTTGTTTTTTTAACTTTCCTCTTTGCTCTCTGTCATGCAGACAAGCCCATGCAGATGAACCAGGCCCTGTTCGCGCTGAATGGAAGAAGTGGCTATGTCCTTCAGCCTCCCATCATGAGGGACGATAACTTTGATCCGTTTGACAGACATACACTACGAGGCCCTGAACCAATCACTCTAATGATGGAGGTACAGCAGTGTGAGAACTGGACTGTGTTTTTCCATGTGTCTCCAGTAATGGGTGTCTATACATTTGTGTACTTTATAAAGAGTGACTGTTAATAGCTACTTCAGTTTTTAGTGGTGACAGTTTGTCAGAATATAAACAGATGATGGTTAAGAAATGTTTCACTTTGTACCGCACTGACACCACAGCAGTGTTGTTGTCTCATTTTAGTCTAAGGGAGCATCCACAGAGTCAGACTTTGAAAACCCCTGCCATAGTGAATGCATTTGTATTTATGTGCTGAAACAAATGAAGTGAGAAAACCAAAAATAACCACCTATATTCCTGTTTTTTTCTCAAGGTCTTGGGTGCCCGGCACCTGCCCAAGCATGGACGTGGCATAGTTAGCCCTATGATTGAGATCGAAGTGTGTGGGGCAGACTACGACAATGCCAAGCTAAAAACAGACTCAGCAGGTGAGAGATGCTCTAATTTTAAACATGGGTTACTCTGCCAAGACTGAAGAAATGAGAAGTAGGTGTTTACTGGATACATTACCCTTGTGTCATTTCCCGTCTGGTTCTAGGTAAACAGGAAGTTGTACAAACAACTAAGCCATGTGTGGGAATACAAAGGGAAACACTGCATAGTGTGGATGTAGTTTTGGCACAGCTCTCATCAGATTTTATGGGCTGGCTGTAGCCAAAGAAGACACATTATAGTAGATGGTTAATTTGTTTTTCTTTTGTGTCATGTTTTGTGACTTTATCATATGGAGTTTGCCAAATACTTGGACATTGTATTTCCAATTTTAAGCTATGCAGTGTCAGGGAAGGGGGAAAAACATACTTGCTTAATACTCTGCAAAAAAAGAGATTACAGTACTTTTTGATCTGAGGGGAAAGTAATCACAGTGCTAATTACTTTTATTTTCATTCCATTCGGTCTCTGGTGTTATTGTTTTGATTTTAGACAAGTAAAATATTTCTGCCACTCTAGCCTCTCACAGGTCTTTTTATTATGTTAATTTCTGTAAACAAGTGGAGGCATTCTTATCATTATCTATAACTGAATGAGGTTTTACCATCAGTTTAATATTTCTTCAAACAGCATTGACAGATTTCTTGAGGACTGGATGCACAATGCACATTTCTCACCTCTCTTTCCTTGTGTTTTTGTCCTCTCCAGCTGATAATGGTCTCAACCCCACGTGGCCCCAAAAGCCATTCCAGTTCACAGTGTGCAACTCTGCGTTTGCCTTCCTGCGCTTTGTGGTTTATGAGATTGACATGTTCAGTGACCAAAATTTCCTGGCTCAGGCGACATTTCCCATTCATGGTCTTAAGACAGGTACAGGCAACAACAATGTGTTCCATGAAATGACCTGAAATGCTGCTGCAAATTGTTGCCATAAAGAAAGTGTCTCTGTCTCTTTGCATTGCACCAGGTTACCGGTCAGTACCTCTGAAGAACAGCTACAATGAGGATCTGGAGTTGGCTTCTCTTTTAGTCCATATGAACATCATCAGAGGCACGGTGAGCTGCTGTGTATTACAGAGTCTTTTCTAAACCTGCTCCCCGATGTCTTCACTAGCAGCAAACGCTAGACACCAAAAATCTGTAGGACAAAGCACATGGCAGCCCAGGCTGAACCAAAAGACAGCTTGTGGGTTTACGGAGGGCTAAACGCCAGTTGTGATGACGTCTTGGACTCTCCTCTGTCCACCCAACCAATCCAGAGATATTCAGTTTATTATTGTGTATGACAGAAAAATCTGTTCTCTCATTAAAGATGGTGCAACTAGATTTTTGCTTAGAAATAGTTGCTGGTTAATTTTCTATCAGTCAATAGTTGCAGCGCTAGATTACTGAATGGCTTATTGACCATAAAAAGTGTGTTGAACATAACGAGGGAATATGTTTTTGAACAATGATGTTTCTTCCCTCCAACTGAAGAGCACTCTAGTCTGTTGTTCACTTTGTTAGTTATATTCTTTAATTTGTTTCCCATCTGTATATACTTACCTTATGGATTTGAGATTATCAATCTTCTCATCTCACTCTCAGCAAGAAAGCAAATAAGTATTTCCCAGAATGTCAAGCTGTTTCTTTAAATTGAGCACGAATGTTAACGATTCTACAGGAAATAGTCCCGTGAGGACATCATCATCATCATCTCTCTGCTTGTTCTCTCAGGATGAAAACGGAGAGGTTCTGAGCCCGTTCCTTGCAGCCGGGGCTATGTCAATGTCAGCATCTGCCCAAGCAGGGCGGGAACGTTTGGGGGATTTGAGCTTGATGTCTACAACTTCCTCCAACATGTCCCCTCTGACACAGTCACCGGTCCAGGCCATGGCCTACAGGGGCAGGGAGGGTTCCCTTGATTCCCGCTACCAGTCCCCTATAGATGACTTCAGGGTGTCCCAAGAGACACTGTTAGACCACATGGACCCACAGAACAGAAGGTGAGTGTGTGTCATGTTGTTCTGGAGGAGCTTTTCATGGCTGTGCAGGGAATTTTGAAGCTGCAGATAATTCCAGATCTCCTCTTGTTGTCGTCTTTACTTCAGGATGCTGAGGCGGACCAAAGTGGGCGGAGAGAACCATGTTTAAGTCCAAGCCAATCAGGACGTGTTTCTGTTGCACCCCGACCCCCTCCTCACCCAGTGGTCTCTCCCTGTACTGATGATGTCACTGACTGCTGTGAACACTGTTTCCATGGAAACACCCACCACTGCTTTGGCCTACATTTCAGGCAGCTCCCCCACCCTACGCCCCTCTCTCCTCCCGTCCTGCCACCTAGCCTCCTCACCGCTCGCCTGACAAGAAGAAGGGACTCGGACGTAAGAGGAGGGAGGGGGTAGGTACTGACAGGAAGCCAATCGCTGCAGACAGGAAGAAGAAACTGATGCTAGCCCCTGTTGTTCCCTGGGCGGGGCTGTCCTCACTTGTGTTTGACAGTAGGTGGGCTCAACAGCTGCCTAGTTTGGAGGCTAAGAGGAGGGC
>NW_018127971.1:1286684-1289447 GCF_001952655.1 Monopterus albus | reverse complement strand
TGCTCTCAAAGAGCTCCTCTCTCTATGGTTTTAATGATAATTATTTAAACCTTTAAACATTCATAATGTGACTTTTCTTTTTTTTAATGTATATGTGTAAAACACGAGGGCTCTCTACAGCTATTTTTAATGTCTCTTTCGTCTCTGCTTCATAGGGGAAATTATGCACCTCCAGTCTAACACCCTAATCCTGGAGGCATATGTTGTTTTTTTGAAAGCATCAGGAAGAAATCACAACCTGTTTGTGTTGGAAGCGGTGGGAGGAGGCAGCAGCATCAAATGTTATGTCTGCACTCATAAATACACACATGCATACACAAACACATTCAGGCTTTTTTAAAATTTCTAATTTACAGTCCAAAAAACTGCACATCATTCCATTTTCCTGTGTTGCAGGTTTCTTCACAATCCAGTCTGACACATTCAAACATTTGTCTCCCACACTGAGTCTCTCACTACTTAATGATCATGTCGAACAGCTCACTGTGTGATAAAGAAGGACCAGGGATAGATGTTAACCCTAACAGGGCTTATAGTTTGAGTGTGAACCATAATTGTCTTTGTGTCATCTACCTGTGTTTATGGGCATTTTAATGGCAGTACAGTTTGTCTTGTCAATCAAGACATTTCATAGGGCTGCCAGTGACCCCACCGATAACTCCACTGTATAATGTGATTAATTTAATTTACAACAAAGTGGTTTGAGAAACACAATTACAGTATGTACTCACATATTATGGCATTGTCATTCATTCAGAACACTGCAAATGTTTCAGATGTGTCTGTATACTGCTAATGTCATAAATTGGACATGAAGATTGTAGCCTATATGATTACTATTGCAGCCCTCTGTCTCCAGGTTTTTCTGATGGTGTTTTGGAAATGTGGATATTTTTACTTTGTCTTGGTAGAAATGGTGTCCCCTTTTATTCAGTGTTTAGATTTTACCCACTAGTTGTTACTATAACTGCCTGTGACTGCAGTGAATATAAGAAACAGTCACTGTTTAAGAGCAGATGTCTCAAAAATACTGAATTTAAAGTGCTTTTTAGTGATTTACTGCTAGCAGGTGGGTTTCATTTGTTGACATGCGTACAGTAGGAGCTCTCCATGTCTGAACTGGAAAACATTTGAGTATTGTGGACCAAGTGAGAACATTTGCAGCGTCAGTGTGAGGGGTACAGAATCATGCCATAGTGTTTGTTTTGCTGCCATATAGACCTTTTGTGATGTTCTGTTTTATCACAGCGCTGAACTACTTTCCTGAAACCTGATTTTAAGTTGCCCTGCCATAAGATTCAGTTAAATTTCCACTGCCTATGAATTTATTTGTGATGAAATGTGCAAAAAATTTAGATCCTCCTGGCTTTGAGTCATTTGTCTAACTTGGCAATTAAGACTTCTGTTGAGGTAAATTTCAGTGACCTAAACTTGCAGGAAGTTCTCGTTTCCTGCATTTGTTGTGTGTGTGTGTGTTTGGGAGGAGCATGGTGAATGTGTGTGTGTGTGTGTGTTTGGGAGGAGCAGGGTGAGTCTAAGCTTTAGATGTCATTGCTTGTGTTTCTGTAGCTGATAGATGACAAAGGTGCCTGGCGGGGTTCAGAGGTGTGTGTGGTCTGGGCCATCAGCGAGCCCAGATGGGGCTCCCATAAAAGTGACGGTGTTATTTTTCCAGGTTCGTATCAGAAACTGTTTTCTCTGCTTGTACGTGATGTAAACTCAGTATTGTCACTCTGACTGCTAAGGTACACCAAAGCCATATGTTAGGAGTTAAGGTAAAAGCAGGGACAGGAGTGAATGCTGAAATGTTTTGCCATCTTTTGTCTGCTTCCCAATATTAATCACACATCTCTCCCATATTATATTTATTTTTCCTCCTGTGGTGGATGAATGGTCGTTGTGGAGAACTCTCCCTCCAGTGCTGCACTTGTCTTATTGATGGCCTGTCTGCTAAGGTGTGTGTGTGTGAGAGAGTGTGTGAGCCTCCACCTGTGTACACTTCACATTTAAACTACATCATTCACCTGTCCTTCTGGGCTTAAACCACCTGCACAGCCATGGTGTACACCCACTCAGATGCTGTCACTTACTTTGAGTGACTCCTCTCAGGACTATGTGAGCATGTGTAGACCAAGTCTGATCCATCGTCCCTCGCACTCCTGTTCAGATTGTTGCATCTTTTATAGCAGGGCACCGTACTGTAAAGAGGTCCGATAAGAACAGCTGTGTGGGTGTACAGTGCCCTTAAGTGTCATTTGGTTTTGCTTTTTTTTTTTTCCTCCAGTCTTCTGTTTTGCTACTGACAGTCTCATTCTGTAATGTGCCTAAACTAGGAAAAGGAAAAGTAATCATTTAAATTTTGCCTTTCATATGAAACATATTCAAGCCTGAAAAGTAAATAAAATACTACTTTATTTTCTTTGCCTTAAATGTGATTTTAAAATGTATTAAATCATGTGCTTTTATTTACAGGTAAATGTTAAATTGAACTGTAAGAGATGGATTCATTAGCTTCAGATACTGCAGTACAGGCAAAGAGTACTTAAGTTTCATTCTGTCAACAGCAGCCTGACTGAACTGTTGCTGTGCTGAAATGGTTAGTTTTTGTCACTGAAAGGAATGTAATTTAAAAATGTCAGATATTCCTCTGCTTCTCTGTTGGGGGGATTTGTTGGGTGTTCTCTGCCTTATGTGATAAAAATCGTTGGATTCTGGACTGATGGTCAGACAGAACGAGCCAGTTTAACATACAGTATCACTTTG
>NW_018127971.1:1264682-1286659 GCF_001952655.1 Monopterus albus | reverse complement strand
TGATTTAGAGATGTGAATTTCCAAGGGCTTTAGTGCCTTTACTAGAGAGTCAACTGTTGAATAACTCCAACCCTTGTGCCACAGAAGTGAAAGTTTCCAGTCTGCAGAGTAATCAGGCTCTGGCTCCATGGGAAATATTTGACAGTGGGATCAATTTATTGTTGGGTTTTGGTCTTTTTAGGGGATCTGTTGACAAGAAAATGTAGAATAGAAGCAGCAGCTCTTAAAAATGGCCACCACTTTACTGAGGCAACTCATGACACTCAGAGCCACAAGTGTATTACATTGTTTATTCTGCAAATACCATCTGTAAAAATTATACATCAGGCTTTAGTATGGAACTCTAATAAAAGTTCACAGTTCTTTTACAGTCAAATGTATTCTTAAGAAAGTTCCATAAAAACAAATGTAGACGTCAGTGACGTAAAGAAGCACTTGATGCTACAACACAAACCAGATTCCATATAATCTAATGTAATGTGTGACTTTTATTGTTTCAGACACAACAGGGTGCTTGCCCTCTTTGGGTGAAACAATACCAGACATTTTCCCTTCACTGAACAATTTCATGTCCTGTTCAACCAAAGGCTATGTACAGATGACAAATGAAACAAGTTCATCAAGATGTCCAAAAATAACCTCGACATGAACAAATGAACATCTGATGCTGTGAACAGCCAAGCTAGCACATTTAAAGTAAGTTGCAAGCATGACATCAAAGTGTGTGAGTGCATGATGGTTGAGAGAGGGAAAAGAAAAAAAACAAGGTTCTTTTGACTGACTTTAAGGCTGAGGCAAGCACCCTGTAGCAAAGAGCGTGCAGTTTTTCGTACCTTGGAAACTATGAACAGTCTCTCAACAGCCCACCGATCCTCATTTGGGGACTTGGCCGATAACTATCCACACCCAACCCCCACCCATGATCAACATCTGCTGAGGTGTCGATCTCGACCACACTTCTTCCTCTACACCTACCCTTTCTCTCTCTCTTTAACTTTGTTTCTCTCAGTCCAGCAGGCAGGCGAGACAACTGCAGCAGAAAAATGTCAGCCCTGCCCCTCCACAATTACCACCACTCCCGGACTCCCTTCTGAAGGGAAAATAGCAGATGGAAGGATGGAGGTGGGGGGGGGGGGAGAAGGTAGGGAGTGGGGGTGGAGTTTGTGGCTTTAGTGTCCATCTCACGTAGCGAGGGGAGGTCATGCCTACCTCTAGGGGTGTGAGCAAGTAGGAGGGAGAGGGAGGGATGGTTTCAAGGCCCATTTCCATCCAGCGATCCTGTTACAACATCTGCCATCTTTTACTCAGACTCCCGGCACCAAGACCACCTGTGTTGTGAACTCCATCCTCAGACAAAAGGCCTTTTCAATTGGTTCCTGAATAAAAAAATAAATAAAAATGTATCCTTCAATCTGACAATACACTCCAGAAAATGTATAAATTTCCTTCATGGTTAGACACAGTATACTGGTGATAGACATGTATTTGTTCAAAACAAAATTACATGTCTCTTGGTGGCAAAAAAAAAATGTTACGGTGGAACATAAAAACAATGATTGTGTCAGTGAGTAATGAGGCGTGCTGTGCTATTACTCACTCCTATTTACAATTTACCATTTAGCTTTGTCATATGTGAAAGGAAAGTAGGTTTTGGATTATTAGGACAAAATCTACATATTGCAGATTTCACCTTGATAGTTGCAGCCCTAGTCTGGTTCACAGTATGTTATACTCTGCTTAAGGGAACTTTTATATTGTACATGTCATTCTAAAGACTACTATAGATATGAAAACTACCTTCAGAAGGATTCACAGTCTTGTCAGCATTGGCCTCCTCTGCTTCTGTTGTGACACCACACACCTCCGTCCCTCCTCCTGACTGCGGCTCCAAAGGCGAGGATCCCGTTCGTGCTGCGCCTGGTGCAACCTGGTGCCTCGGCCCTGTCGAATGAGCAGCAGCGGTTTGCTTCATCTGAGGTGAAGATGCCTTGGTAGAGAACCAATGTTGCACCAAGTCCGCTGTTAAACCACTAGCCTGAGCCAGTTCGTACAACTGAGTCGGATAACACAGAACCAAACAGAAAATCATCTTGGTTAGGTCACAGCTTCAGGTTAAAGGTCACTGAACCATTCTGTGTTGATCACAAATTTTAAAGTCCTCATTAAATTGAATAACATGGGTAAAATAAAAACATCCTGTAACAAAAGCAAAGCTATAAGCAGACTGACTCAGTAATGTCAGTTACCAACACTAGCAACCAACATATTTAATTAAAATTTCACAAATGATGTGTTGAAGATTTGACATGTATTTTCAACCATTAAGCTTCCAGGTGTCTTATCTGTTATGATGTTCTGGTCATGTTTCTCTGTGCAATCAATGAACAGATTAAAACTGAAAGAACTGAATTGGTTTACTTAAGATAATTTTTTTTTTCAAATATTTGTGTTGTAGAAACATGCTCCAAAACTTTACTTAATGTGGAGAGGTGCTGCCAAAGCCTCCTGTGACCCAGACTCATTGAACAGCACTGGTAGCAGTGCAGAGATATTAACTTCTAAAAGGTTTTGTGCAGGACTGCCCTCTCTAACCAGTTGTAATTTCATGACAAATATCTGAAGAGCAGGGCAGAGCATGTCGAGCACAGTGGAGCAGGGAGAGTGCTCAGTGGAGCAGTGTGGCTTGATTAGAGTTTCATGCTAGTTCTCCTTTAAGTTGCATACTGTGGCTTCAAGTATTTTTGAAGCAGTTGACAATGTGTCATCTCCCAAAGCTTAAAAAAAGAGGTACTTTGTGGAGTCACTTGTTATGAGTACATTTTCTCCTACAGTGCACTTTGCTAAAGTGAACACAACTGAGGCTAACACACACAAAAAAAAACTTCCTGTTATATCTCTTTTTAATCATCATCATCTTCTTTTTTCGGCTGTTCCCATTAGGGGTCGCCACAGCAAATCATCTGTTTCCACCTAACTCTATCCTCGGCATCCTCTACTCTCATCCCATTTAACTTCATGTCCTCTTTTAGCACATCCATAAATCTCCTCTTTGGCCTTCCTCTTGACCTCTTGCCTGGCAGCTACATCTCCAACATTCTTCTACCAATATTACCAATATCCCTCCTCTGTACATGTCCAAACCATCTCAGTCTGGCCTCTCTGACCTTGTCCCCAAAACAGCCGACCTGAGCTGTCCCTCTGATGTGCTCATTCCTAATCCTGTCCATCCTGGTCACTCCTAAAGAGAACCTCAACATCCTCATCTCTGCTACAGTCTCTAACCCATACAGCATAGCTGGTCTCACTACTGTCTTGTACACCTTTCCTTTGATTCTTGCTGCCACTCTTCTGTCACACAACACTCCTGACACCTTTCTCCGCCCACTCCAACCTGCCTGCACTCGCCTCTTCACTTCTTTCCTACACTCCCCATCCTTTTTTAATAATAATAATTAATCATAGCAGTACAAATTAATAATCTGCTTTTCAGGTTTCAGATCCACTGAATTCCTTTAGATCAAACTGTGTAAACACTACTTGTTGTTAGTACCTGTGATTCTTCCAGCTTGCCATGTACATCAAGGTGGGCCTGGAGGATCTCGGTGTTCCCCTTCTGAAGGTCCTCCTTTAGAGCCATGTCTTGGTATGCCTCCAGCCACTTCAGCTGACCATTCTTCTGCACATAACGGCAATCCCCGAACCAGCGCACCACTTCAGGTCTGGGCAGTGCAGTGGCTGAGATGAGTTCATCGTACTGAGCTGCACTGGGCCACTGGGTCCGAGCATAGACCTGCTTGAGCAAGTGAAGCTGCTCTGCTGTCTTCTTACCTCGGATAGCAGTGGGTTTGGGAGAGTGGGATGGTTTGGGTGTTGGGGTGGAGGACTGGGATTGTTTGGGGGTGGAGGAAGGAGTCTGGCCTGGGGAGGATGCAGGTGTGCTGGAGAACTGAACCGGTAGAGCGGGGCTATCCACCTCCTCACCCTCTGCTTTGCCATTGGCCTCCGTCACCTTCAGCATCTTCAGGTTTATTTTAATAGGGTTCACTTTCAGTTCCCCTGAACAGTCCTCTCTCTGTCGCTCCTCCCCATCTACCTCCAGCTCCTCCTCCTCTCTCAATGCTCGCTCTGCTGCCTCTTTCTTTTTCTCAGCTGCCACTCTCTTCCTTCTCTCTGCAAACCAACCATGGATCTCCCTTCTGGTCATCTTGGTCTCAGATCGCAGTCTGTCTACTTCTTCTCCTGATGGGTCAGGGTCCTGGGAAAAGCTGGCCTCTAGTGCCTTTACCTAAACATGACACAAATATAGACAAGGTCAACAGCTTGGAGGAACTAAATACACACAGATTAATCCATGTGCTGAAGATTAGTTTTTCTGTTATATATCACTGCAAACTAAATAACTTTGGGTTCTTAACTGTCAGTTGAATGAAATAAAATGTAAAGATGCCAGCTTGGTGTCTAGGAAATTGTGATGGTCCTTTTCAGTATTTTCAGACTTCCATATACTAAATTATGAATTGATTAATGAGTAGCCAAAGATTTAGCATTACACTCCTAACTAAAATATTTCAGACTCACAGTGGACAGTTTAAAAACTAAAGGACAGAGATATATCACCTTTTTTTACACAGCCAACATCAGTTCAGAAACTCAGGTTTACTATACTAATAGCAGCTAACGTAGCCTCAAGGCCAAACCTCACACAAAGAGGAGAAGCTACAGAGGTCTGCTTAGATGCTTCTTTCCAACTCCACACTCCATTTTTTTCCCATTTTCAAACTCGCCCTCGGTGTAGCGTTGTTAGTGTTAAGTCTGAATTTATCTGATTATCTTTGCTCAGCTCCCTCTAGAACCACAACAGGTTTTATACACCTTTTTTTGCAGTAGCACTCCCCCTGAAAACAGTTTGTTTGTAAAATAGGTGGAGCTCCCTTTAATAATAATTTTTTTAAAAATCAGCTCTAGAACTAAGTAATCACATGTAAAACATTTTGGCAACCTACATGACCTTCTCAGTATTATGTCCTAGGGTTACTACACACCAAGGGCAGAGCCTCTCACCTGGTGGGGTTCTCTCTCCTTGTAGCGAATGGCTGTGAAATCAGGAGACGGTGGTCTGGGGAGTCGGCGGGAAGGTGTGGTGGGTGAGGTGGGAGTCTGTGTTGCACTTGGACTCAAGGGTGTAGAACTGTGCTGGGGTGTTTTTGCACTAGAGTTGCTGCCACTTTCTGACAGGTCGACGGGGTTGGTGGTGCCACTCCCTGGCATACCTCAACCGCTCGCTGTTCGCATTGCCAGACTTATTCTGTACACCCGTGCTGGTGCGTGAACCTTTGAGGTTGCGAAAGTGGTAGCGCCGGTCACTGAACCACTTGCGGACTTCTCGCACTGTGAGCCCAGTAAGTGCAATGAGGCGGTCAACCTCCTCCTGGTCGGGAAATTGGCTGACCTGAAAACTATCTTTCAGAGCGCTGAGCTGCTCCTGAGACTTCTTGCCCTTGTAAAAGCTGGGGTCGAGGAATGCATTAACAGGTGTACGAGAGCCAGGTGTGCTGCTTGAAGGAGCTGCAGGAGAGGGAGAAGAGGATTTGGAGGCAGGGGAGGACGCCTCCTCCATTTTGATGGTTGGAGAGTCACTGGAGGTGGGCTCAACATCATCTGTTGTCGTTGTTGTTGTTGTTGTTGTTGTTGTGCTAGTTGTGGTGCATTTGTTGCTGCTACCGTTAGTATCTTTGGTCTTCTGTCCATCACTGTCTGCTTTGCTGTTATTGTTAACAGGCTTGTCGTCTGTGGTTGTTTTGCTGTCACACTGCACTGTTCTGGTGCTGCTGGCTTTGCTGATATCAGTCTTCTTAGTGTTCGCATGGCTGGTAACACTACTATTGCTCTTGTCACTGCAGTCTGCATTCAAACTGCTGTGTTTACCACTGACACTGCTCACCTTACCATTACTATAATTACTGCTTCCAAGACTAAGGTTGATGACACTAGCTTGACTGCTACTGGTAATACTGTTGGTGCCCCCTCCCCCACTCCTAGTACTGTTACTGCTGCTGATGATGTTGCTCCCAGTACTGCTGGTACCCACTGTCCCCACCACCATGCTGACGCCTTTGTCTGCCACCAGGGCTGCAGCAGGTCGGGCCTGCATCATGGGGCGGGCAGCTGCCTGGGGCTTTGGTGTGACAGCCAGGGCCACAGGAGCACTGTTAACCTGGATACCATTGGCCATTACAGGCTGTGTAACAATTACCCCTCCTTGGCTGACAAGAGATCCCTGCAGGATATGTGGGATCCCTGAGGCCCCTAGTGATGCAGGCAGGACTGTTATTGTGTGCTGGGCTGGGCTGGGATGACTCTGGGTCTGGTTTTGCGAGGTGGAGGGTGCTGTCTGGATGATGGTGTTGAACATCTTCCTCCTGGCCTCCTCAATCTCCTCAGGAGACCAGCTGATGCCTTGTTTAAGTCTCTGGGCCGTGAACCAAATTTTGATCTGCTCTTCAGGGAACTTTGTGACCACAGTCAGGTAGCAGAGCTCAGCCTTTGTGGGGTATGGAAACTTACTGAAGGAGGTTTTCAAGAAGGAAGAGGAGTCCATAGAGGCACTGTAGGTAGGGATGCTGCTCAAAGGAATCATCACCTGGGAGTAAAAATGTTCAAAGAAGAGCAGGAGATTATTATATTATTTGATATCCACTTCATAACACAACAGTTGTACATTAAAAACAATTACCTTGGGGAGATTTTTGGAGGAGGAAGGAGAGGAGGTGGAGAAAACAGAGGAGGGTGTGATTGGTGCAGACTGATGAAGACTTCTGTTTTGAACCACTGAGACCACCTATTGGAGACATTATAAAGAAAATTAACTATTCAAATGCCAAATCAAAACAAACCAACAAAAAGAACTACCTCCTACCTGTGTGATGGGGGTCTTCAGCATTGGTAATGCTCCAGAGCCGTTGACTATCTGGATCGCAGAGGGCAGCGTGACCTTGGTGGCTCCGTTGTGGACTATTGTGGGAACATGCGTGACCGTTGCTGCAGCAGTCTCTTTTCTCTCAGCCTCTCTAGAGGCAGACATAGAGTGAGGGTCTGAAGAAGGCTCATCAGAGACTGGGTGAGCCACCACTATGCGTTTAGGCTCCGATTTGCCCTTCAGCATCCTCATAATTGGGGTTTTGGTGATGGAAATCTCACCGTCCTTCCCCGACTCTGTCCCTGTCACCAGATTCTGCTCCACCACAACCCTCCTGTCTCTCTTTCTCAGCTGCAAAGTGGTGTTTAATGTGCTGGGGTGAACCCTAGCATTGTGCAGGGCCAGGCCCTCAAACTTGGGTGCTGAAACCCCACAGCTCACACAAAAAAAGCTGGGGTCTCCACGGAAATCTGGGTGCCCAGTGTACACGTGATCCAAGAACAAGTTAAGGTCATGGGTTTCAAAGTTACAAGGCTTACAGGTGTAAATGCCAGCGCCATCTTTGACAGTGTCCACTGCCTCTGGTTTGGAAGACTCTCCGGGATCCAGGGGGCTACGTTGGCCCCCTCCAGAAATCCTGGACTGACGGAGAAGAACTGGAGAGTCCTGTTCTACCTCCTCTGAAGGGCGTATGCTCTTGCTAGGTATCATACAGGGAGTAGTGGACTTTCTCTTGCTGGCCATGGTACAACCACAGAGTGGAGGGGGGTGGTCAAATGGCAGAGTGGGGTGTGAATGACAATACGAGTCGTTTCCGGTTGACTATAGACCAGGCATGGGGGAAGGACGACAGAGGGACTTATCCATAGGTCCACTTACAGTTCTCACTGCAATTTTGAGGGAAAACCTGGAATTGAGGGAGGACAACATATTTTAGTTCAGGTCCATCAGTCATCAGTCACCATACATCACTACATACCTGTAATTAGTTGGATAGGTTTGGTTAGTGGCATAAAATAAGAAATTTCAATTACAAATGAGAGAAAAGATGACAGAGGTATAAGAAATAAGACAGGATATCTTACGGTTTCCTCCCAGCTGGAGGAAAATTATGCACGGCTGGATGTTTCCAGGCAGAATATCAACAGCACAGGTAATGATAATAATAAGGCCTTATGAAAAGATCCAGCTGAAATCATTAATCTTTAAGTAAAAATAAAATCAAGTCTTCTCTTCAACTCCCCTGTGAAACTCAAGGGTATCTCTTCTAAGAACATTCAAACAAGCTGTCTGCTTCTTCACCAAACGCTTTTTGGGAGAGCTCCTGTCCTACCCCATTCATTCCCCTCCCCCACACAACTCTGTCTCACTTCCCCTCGTTCAGACACACCCCCACAGAGAGAGCACATTCTGTTTTGTTTTTTTTTTAATCCAGAGCCTCTGCATCTTCACTGAAAACATTCATAAAAGCTGCCACAAAAACACTCACTTGTGAAGGTGTCGCTTAAGATTGCGTCTACTTGACAATCATGCAGGTGGGTGGTTGCACAGATGTTCCTCGGAGAGATGGCGTCCTCACCCAACAATGGTACAGACAGAAACATACAAACCTGCACAAGAATATGAATCTTAAAATTTTCATTTCACCTCAAGATCCTTCTTCTCCATACAAAATGGTGACGCTTCCTGTGGAGTTTTCCCCTCCCTCTGACAGAGAGGTAGTGATGCAGCAGTGGAGGACAGCTCTAGGGTAATTACTCTCCCAATCACTCTGCATCGACATGACACCTCACACACAGTGCACCAAACAAAAGTTCAGGAAAATCCAAAAAAACATCACAAAGTGCAACCCCTTCCTATCTAAAGACATTTTACTAACAAATCTAAACCAAATGCAACTTTTCTAATAGACAGCCCACATCTAAAATAACTTTGTCCCTTCATATGTATAAAGAGAACAGCTCTATGAAAATATTAAACTTGTCTGGCACCAGTTTCAGTCTGAGCACGACCCCTGCTGTGACATCATCATCATCTCAGTCGGGTAAGCAGCAAATTCCAAGTCACTGTCATACAATGAACTTGCCCTTCTCCATTTAAATATAACTTTTTTTCAGCTGCAACTGTTTTCTTTGCCTTATACCCACAAATACACACACAGAAAGATCATGGTACATTAGCTCAAAGCCCAGTTAACCCTCACAAGATTGGAGTGTGGCAGATGCCCTTTCACAACCTGACTGAGCAAAGGTATAGAGAATTCATTTTCCAGAAGTCTACAACCTCAGTTATGAGTCAACAGAAATAGCTCAGGTACAGTCTACATCTTGCTAACCTTTGAAAATCAACACCATGAATAATCAGACAATTATGAGATACTTCATTAAAAAAAATGTAATCACAGTTACATCATACTGGTCATCTCATCCTGTTTTTCACCAGCCCTCTCTTTGGATCCGAGTGTGAGGGGTTAACAGTCAAATGAAGTTTGCTACTGTGGGAGGGAACCCGTGCACCCCCCAGAGAGAGTAACTGCCCTTGGTTTGGGCTGTTGTGCACCCCTCCTACTCCCCTGCCATTCAGTTCTGCATCAGGGGGCACCGCTCTGCCAAGGCAGCCTGGTCACATGACCAACACAAAGGCTTATGGGTGGGCAGTCTCAGCTAACCGTCACAGGGTGTGAGTGAGCAGTCGAGAGGAGAGGAAGAGCAAACGGGAGAGGGTGGTGGGGGATGGGTAGCCGGTTTGGGGTGAGGGGGCAAGGGAAGGAGGAGTGTTGAGGAAGCACTAAGGTGTTTCAATGAGGAATTTTCTTCCCTGATATCCCCCTCCAACCAGCCAATACCATACCAGCCCACCCTGCCAACCCCGGCTCCTAAACACCCCCCTACGTCTGGCTCCAAAACTACAATCACACAGACCTCCCCTACTCTCTCCCTCCCTCCCTGCTGCACTGCAAAGCCTGGAATGTTCCAACCCAAGCTCAGTGGACATAACCTGGAGTTCAGCTTCAGTGTCTATATGTGCACACATGCATTTCATTGTGTCGTGCAAAATAATTACTCTAACACTGTGGTGAATACAGAAGGTGTCAAAGCATAAAATACATCCCTTCGCACATATCAACAGCCATGAACACTGCTACACTGGTGACAAAGTTCACATTATACACTGATGGCATACAAGAAATCAAAACCACATCTGCAGACAAAAGCTGCAGCAAGGACAGTTACCAGCAGAGACCCACAGGCCCCACACAGGTGAGGACTGAAACAATGTGACCGGAGCCATTTTCGGCAAGTCAAAATGAACAGCTCGCGCCTTAGCAACGCCAGGCTTGGGCGACTTCTGTTGACTCACTGGTATGAGTGCATTGGCCAGTAACTTTAATTTGAATGCTGCATACAAGTTGACTGACCATGTGGCGATACTGGGTTGGTGTCTGTTATATGTGTCAGCATTTGCATGTGTGGGTTTCCTGTGAGAGTGGAGAGAGAGGAGGTGGGGTGGGGTGGGCGGGGGCGCATGTGTGCTCATGTTTGTGCGTGTGTGTGGTGTGCGGGGGTGGCTGCCTGCATGCCTGTGTGTGAGGCTTGTTTACTGAGCTGCCATTTTTATGTGTGTCAGAGTCAGAGATCTCCCAGTGACACACACTGTTTTTGTTCTCCTGATGCATAACCTATATTATCAATGGCTCAGCACAGCATGACCTCCTTTCATCCCCTGGCCCGACTCCAGTCTAGGCCTAGGCTATATTCTGAGCACAGGCCTGAGATAGCACTCACTCACTCACTCACACACACACACACACACACACACACCAGAAATCCTACAGCTTGGCTGCATAGGTTGTGCTAATGCTGTGTGTGTCTCACATGTATTCTCTTTACTAGGACAAAGAAGAGGTGTGCAACACAAGCAGCCCTTTCCTTGTTTGCTACATTTTTTCTGTCCCCACTTGTCTTTTTCCTCCCTCTTCCTCTGCCTCTTCACCCTCACTCTCCCTCCCTCTTCCAAACGTCTCTGCACCCTCTGCTTCCCTCCCTCCCACCGTTCCTTCTTCTCCTCCCTTTCCGAGCAAGTTTGGCCCAGGGAGACAGGTCGGCAGCGCCACTGATGTGTTACTGTCCCCATGGCAACCACCTCCTACCCCCTCTCTCTCTCTCCCCCACCAGCTCATTTCTCTCAAACACATGCGTGTGGGTAAACACGCACACATATGGTTACTCAGACATACACACACACCTCCTATGCCATCCAGTTCCCGGCTCTAGCGGGGCTTGTTTGTTCTGCACACCCCTGTGAGTGATATTTGGAGAGTCCCTATCCTGCTCCTATTTCAGTGCCTCCCTCACGCGGTGTTGATGTCTCTCAGCTAGGTGTGGTCGCCATCGCCATGGCATGCTATTGGCCCTTTCTGTTAAAGCCAGTGCCTGCGTCCCTGACTAGACATCTGCCTGGGCCACTGCGCCCTGCTCTCTGTGACTCTTGTCTGGCCTGAGGAGGCCTAAGACAGGCAGAGCTCCTGTATTCACTGGAGCCAATGTAGACAAGGACACATAAACAGGCCTAAAATTCTGGCAGATGCTATCTCCTTCAGGGAGGATGGAAGAACCACATCTATCCCTCACAGTATTCAAGCTAATTATCAAGTCTGCAGCAGAAGACTAACCCTTCACCATCTACCAGTCTTTACCGCACAACACAAACTGTGATTTTTTTTTTTTTTAAATCTACTGTACCAAAACACAAGTCCTTCATCATGTTCTCTTCCATTCCAAAACACAAACATCTTGCCAGTTACTTAATGTACTTCCACCTTAAACAGACTTGGCTCCAGCTAACCTTCTCCTGTCAATCAACTCCAGGGTTTCACTCACATATACCTCTGCTACCAGCCACGGCTTACATGTTTGTTTTTTTGCATCAGAACATCTTTCCACCACCATTTCAAGGCTTTACACAAGAAAACCTTTAGGACAGTGTTCCTACAGTGTCATTCCATCTGCTCCTGAGTCCCATTTGGGCTGCTCTCAGGTCACGAAGCGGATGGCTGCGTGGGTTGCAAACGGCTGTATTGCTGCGGCCGCTGCCAGTGCATGCATTATAAACTGGGTTGCTAAGAAGGGGAGGGAGAGAAAAATGGCGGAGCATCATGCTCTCTGCTGTCCAACCTAAAATGGCTGACATCACAAGCTGTTAACCATTCAAGCAGAGCAAGAGGCCGCTGCTGCTGCTGCTGACCCAAACCTGCTCACTCTGAACGTGAGTGGATCACACTGCTCTCTCCCAAGAGTGTAAAAAGGTTCTTGAGCAGCAGCTGACTCTGGTTTGTGTGGTCATACTTAGTAGAGATCTGCAAGTAAATTGTCATTGCATGGGTCAACACAGAGAGAAGATGAAACTCACCAATGAAAACTCATGACTGAAGAACCGACACACAGACACACACACTGTTTCATTACAAAATAAGCTGACATCAGATGCTTAAAAACTAATAAAGCACAGCAAAAAGCATCTCACGATGTGGCATGAACAAAACTCCAAAGCTAAAATGTGATCTCATTAAGTGTTGTACTGATTAATCCTTTCACACAGAGCAACTCTGTGTCAGACATGAACCTGAAACTAGGGGAAAGGCAGGGAGAAATGGAGAAAGAGGGCAGGAGGGTGGTGATTTAGAGGGGTAAGCAAGGGGTAAGTCAGATGTACAGCCACAGAGCTCAAGCATCACCACCACAACATAATGAAATGAGGCACAGCAACAATAACACAACATTTGTAGAGACGTTATGAAGAGCCAACATCTCCTAACCTTCATGTCCAAGATGACCTTCACATAATCAAACTAGGTGTTGTTATTTCACTTTAGGAAATTGTGTTCTTGTTAGAGTTAAAGGTGTGCCCAGGCTGATAAATAAATAGCAGGATTAAGCTGCAAGTCTGTGCCTTGGATTCACGTGGACACTAGACACAAATTAGCTCTCTGGGAAAGCTTTGCTCTAATCCCTAAAGACACACACTCACGACAACACCGACATGATAAATAACCAAGGCAACCGCGTGCAAACTCATAACTGACTACTGGGCAGCGTGGAATAAAGCATGGGCGCTGTTTATGGAAGCCGTGGCATCCTTGAACACAGATGTTAGATAAACATTTTATCAGCAGTGAGAAAAACACAGATATAGTCCTAATAACATAAGCTCGTTGTTGACACGCAGTAAAACACCTGTACATTTTTCACAAATGAACAATGAAAAACAATATTAGTCATAAGTGACTGGAGATCAAAGTGATTCTAACTTCTTCATTCATAGCACAGACTTAAGAAATGAGGAAATTCACCGGCTGCTTAAACAAAAAATCTTAGTTTGGCTTTGAAATAAACCAACAACATGCCACTTTAACTAAAATGAGAACATTGCTTCTAAAAACGTGAGCTGTATTTCGTGAAACAGCACAGAGTGGTTACTGTAACGCTAGTCCCTGAGCGCAGCGGCGTCAAACGTTTACGAAAATGATGCGTGTTCATCTTCCGCCCAAGTTAGGCGGAGTGAGCCCCAACTTAATGGGCTCGTCTACAGAATATGTTTGAAACACTGTGATTAATTCAGAGTATAAGAAAAGACAAGCCCCCCCAACCCCAAACTACTCTCTCTCTCTCCCCCGTTGGTTGTCGCCATTTTAAGCAGGCGACATGCAGCTGGCCAGCAATGCTGAGCCGAAGCGCAGCCCCGTAAAGATAACGCTTGACAATAGCTCTCACACAAGTTTAGGAAAGGTGAAACACTTTCACCAATGTGTATAAGAAAACCACTCACTCACCTGGCTTTGACGGAGCTCGGTGTATGCAGCGTAGGATTAAAAAAAAAAAAAGTTTACAATGATATGGGCTCAGTGGAGGCAGACACGTACGGGGGGTTTGGGCTTCACTGATGGTAACTTATAGGTGTATGCCCTCTCTGTCCATCGGCTGGTGATAAGTGTGACACTGGAACCAGACCGGTCCCTATAACGGCCGCCTTTTGCGCTTGTTTATTTCGAGTAGCTTTCACTGCTGGAGCAGGCTGTGGAAAGGAGGAAAATACGACGGACGTACAGAGGGAAGAGATGGGCACGTGATGCAGACGTCACTGACGGTGGAGTTGGCGTGAGGGCTCGAGCTTCGCCGTACAGAGAACAGAAATGAGGCAAACATCCCATCCTGCCTTTGACCCGACACCACATTAGGGTCGTGGTCAAGTTCTCGATAGGGGAAAGACTCTTCACACTCTCGGTTAAACGTGATGTTACAGCGACTCACACCTGTCCTCCTCCCAGGTGACCTCTCTTAAAGAGATAGTACCGTCATTACGTCTGCATTCACAACAAAGCAGCTACTGTGAGCGCATAGACAAGGTCCTATATAGATATATAAATATGACTGGTCGTTCACAATCTCAGTAGGCTATCACAAACATTAAAAAGCTGTATCACAAACAAGACGTTCATCGAAAATGCTTCACTTTCAAACCCAAATTTGTCCCACATTTTAGAAATCATTACTTTAGAGAAATAAGTTAGTCGTTTACAAAAAGTCTAACCTGCTTTCTTCAGCCTTTATTCCAGTCTAGTCCTGGTGCGAAGCATTTACTGTGTGGCCCCAGTTGCCTCCAAGTAAATGGCACCTTCATCATATTTTGCACAGAGACGCAGAAACCAATCAGAACTCATACACTGGAATTCACATATTAGGCTATTTACTGTAAATTTACTGTAAATTTACTACTGCGTATTGCATTTGCAACATATGAAGCCATTGTAAGATTATAACAGATGTTGTATTAAGGTGTTTTTATTATGCATGCATTCATATAGACTCAAAGATATCACATACCCTACATCTTTATGAATGAGCCATTACTAAGTGGGTTGGTTTTACACACTTACAGTATCTCAAATCTGGGTGTTTGAAGAAAAGCTATTTAAAGATACTGATTATATGGCACCATGTCAGAATATATACAGATACTAATGTCCTACAAAATATGTTGAAATGTAACTTATGGTGTTAACATCTTAATTGTAAGGTCTGTGGCAATTTCAAATTGATCCATATATTTATACGAGAGTTTTCATTTCCACTTCATGGAATAACTTAAAAAATCTTATATTTTTCCTATAAACAAATCACTTTCTTTACACTGCTCTATTAAGTCATATGTAAATTCAATAAGTCAGTTTCATGTTGTCATCTTAAATCAGTGCTGATCAAAGCAGGATGAGTCCATCATCATCATAAACGAAGCCCTCTGCTGGACAGCGAAGAATAGGACAGAAATCTCACAAATGTATGACAGTTAGAAACGTTTTAAGATATTTATAGCCTCAGTGGCTCCCACAAGTAATAGCTGAATTAAAATGAAGGATTTAATTTAGAGACCTGAAGAAGGACAGTATTTCTAGTATTTCACAAGAAAATGTAGAAAACTAAATTTGAAGAATAGAAGAATATTTTCCTCCTCCCTGGTACTTGGAGAGGTCATGAGTCTCAGGCTGGGAATACCTTCTTTCTCCAGATACTTTTACAAAATAAATTAGCATATTTTGAAATTATGCACGTCAGGTTTTATGGTTTCTAATGAAAGACTTGAAGCAAACATTATAATAATGAATTGTTTTTTTTTTTTGATTGATTGATCAGTGGATAAGATATTAGAAAATATGATTTGACCTATTTCCTGAGTTCTAAATGACCAGAAATCAAAACCCCTCAACGATAGATTTTGCGCATAGGATGTTATAAAAGTGGGACCATGGACATACTGTTATGATGTCGTTAGCACCCACACCACCGGGGGTCGCTGTGGAGAGTGTCATTTCTGACGATAGGTACGCGGAGACGTCGCACTCTCTCATTGGCTGTTGGTGGCTGGGGTCAAACTACTTTGCGCATGCTCAGATTGCCTTTTTTGGTTCGCGTCTGAGTTCTGTCAGATCAGCGGTGCGGACGTTCTTCTAATACCCTCAAATATTTCACTCTACTTTTTTCCCTTAGTCAGTGGTAGATATTTAAATCTAGTTTGAGGAGTCATCAGGTTTGCATTCTAACTCTTCGACGTCTGTGGCCGAAGGAAATAGCGAAGAATGATGAGTAGCTCGAAGCGGAAAGAAGAAAGTAATCTGCTGAATGGGGGTGTAAAACAGTCCACATGGAGCAAAGCCTTCAGTAGCAATGCGGTTTGGGAAGAGAAGGTCAGTCAACTGTCTTGTTAGATTTTAGTATATTGTTGTCGTCAGAGTTCACAATGCACCTAATGTGTTGCCAGGTGTTCATAAAGATGGTTATCTGATCTGAAGCTAGCTGTTATGCTAAGAACTATTTTGGTTTGGCTGGGTTACCTGCCAAATCCAAAGGCACACTATTAATTACCTCGGCGCGTTAGGCTTAAAACAAACAGAAGTCGACGAGATTTAAATAGTGTTGGGGTTTATGACTCCCTACTCACTGAATTCAAGGGATCCAGTCACTCAGATATTCTTTATTTTCCCCATAAATGTGTTGTGCTTTGAAGCTGCAGCTAAATGTACTTATGTGTTTTTTTTTAATTAGTCGTTTATCTGTTTGTTTGAAAAATGTGAAAAAGTTAGAAAAATGCCTACTAACAGTTCAAAAGTCTAAATATCAAAGATATTCAGATTGTTATAATGTAAAATGTAGAAAAGCAGTAAATTCTCTGAAAGAATGCTTGGCCTTTTGCTGAGGCGCATAAGGCACCTTTACATCTGCTGACAACTGAATTTTCTGTTGACTGACTAATTGGTAAATCCAATAAAAGATTCACTTTTATACGTTTTGTGTCATAGTTTGCTTTCACAACAGTTTATTTCCCCTCACCACAACCTCAGCCCAAACCCCTACCTATAACCTAAGTTAACCTTAATAAAGCCTTAACCCAATGGCAGACACCTTCTGAGGGAGAAACACACTTTCACACAAGACTGGCGTTTCAGTGTTAAACGTTAATTTATTCCTGTTATGAACAGTGTTATTTGTTTTTCCGTCAAAGGAGCAAGACTAGTCCTGAGTACCTGCATCAGGGCTGCATATTGTTTACCCATCACACAAATGCTAAAATAGGCTTCCCGCATAAGAAACAGGAAATTAAAGAGAGAATAATGCACTACACTGGGCTACTGCTTTTCTGCTTGGCGGTGTTTTAGTAGGGATATCACACCATTTCAACCCATTTATTTTCTTTTAATCAAGTCTTGTGTTTCCTTTTCCAGGATGAGTTTTTAGATGTGATTTACTGGCTCCGACAAATTATTGCAGTAATCCTCGGTGTGATATGGGGCATTGCTCCTTTGAAAGGATTTCTGGGAATAGCCATGTGAGTATTCTTTCATCTTTCTTCCACTCAGCCTCTTCATCATGTTATCCTACAGAAACACTGGATAACTTATATCATCTTATGTTTTCTCTGTTAGATTCTGCATCATCAACGCTGGTGTCCTTTATCTATACTTCAGCAGTTTTCAGCAGATTGATGAGGAAGAGTACGGTGGCACGTGGGAACTCACCAAAGAAGGCTTCATGACATCTTTTGCTCTGTTTCTGGTGGGGATGCTAATTAAATCATGCCACACTGAACTGGCATCTTATGCCTGCCTACTTTCTAGATTAAACAAGATCTAATTTGGACTTTTCTATCTGACCAGGTGTTGGATGGTTTCTGATTTGTTGGAACAGATGTAATAGCTAAAGTCGTAGACTTAAACCTGTGTCTTCATGTCTAGTATGTTGTGTTATTGTGTAGAAGTGGTATATTTCAAAGGTTAGGGTTGAAAAGGCAGTTTGCATCCATTTCTAATTAGTTCTTTTTAATCTTTAAGCTATTAAATTGACAGTATTTCTCCATTTAAAAGATGTTCAAGATCCAAAGTTGAAAGTTTTAGTGAGTATTAGAGTGCTGATTTTGTTTTGAGGTGTACAGCATCTGTAACATGTAATGAGTACCTTAGATGTGATGACAGATGTGAGCTCACACCTCTGAGTCTGTCTTTAAACAGATTTCCCTGTTGTCTTGTTTCCTGCAGTGTCGTGAAAGGATAGTAACATAAAGAGGCGCTTTTGTACAAAAAAAGCCTAACTTTGTAATATACTCACTTCCTTGGTCTAACCCTGAAACTTCGTAGTAGCTTCAGAATCATGGAATTTGTCCTCCATCACATTAGGAAGGGATTTCTTCTTTGCCATTATGAACAGAAGGGATGGCCAAAAAAGGTTTCAGTGTACAGATAGGCATGGAAGTACTGTTTTAAAATAGACTTGAAAAAATGTGAATCTGTCCTTTAATGGCATAGAGTAATAGCATAGTGTAATTTCATTTTAAGTAGCACTAGTAGTATTACTACAGTCATAGTAATATTGGTCATAATTCTGGGGCTAATCAGCAAATGCTTGTGTTAGCCAGTATTTAATGCATTTTGTATGTTAATTGGGTTCCAAACACAGGGTTTTTTTTTTTTTGTCCATGTCTTAACATGATTTGATTATTAGTGTCTAATCTGCCATTTCTGGTCTTTAACAGGTGGTGTGGATAATCTTTTACACAGCTCTACATTATGACTGAGATGGATCCATAGGACACTAAATATAAACATTTCTGTTGAAGCAAGTTGTCAAGACACAGGAACTCCATGGCATGAGGGGTTTGAATACTCCTACATACAGTATGACTTCACAGTGTGCAGTGCATCATGGGAATCCTAGTTTGAATATCAAGATACAGCAAGACCATCGTGATAAACCTGTTCAAATAATGTAGGTCTCTCTAAATTGAGGGCTCCTTTTTGAGGCACTTTCCATTACACTTATCATTTGTTATGTCCTCCTCCACTTCATTGTCATACTTTGTAAGAAAACACTGACACTGGTTGCAGTCCAACTTGTATTGTAACAGTACAACAGAATGAGGATGCTTTCTTTTGGTGGGCTTACTGCAGAGCCTTTCTTCTCATTTAGAAGCGTGACATGAACCAAAACAACTCGTATGTGTATCCATCCCAGTTTACTGCTGACAAGCTGGTCACTCAAATTCCAGGAGCAGGGCAATAAAACAAAGTCATTATATAGTCATTAGGGTTCATTGTGTTAACTTTGCATTTCAAGACAAAATGTACCATGTCAGATTAACTCATGTACCAGTAAGGGATTAATTCTTTGGCTTTAGTGTTAAATCAACCCTCTGATATTTCACTTCAAAATTATGTTTGCCTTTTTGAGAATTTATTCTGGCCCTGGCAAAACAATTACATAAAAACTGGCGTGGCGTAAGCATGTTACCGTGCCTGTGGTAGCTAACCACAGCTGAAATCTGGCTTGTGATAATTTTAACAGCTAAAACAAATGCTGGTTGTACGAGAGACGTATCCGTCAATACCCGAAATAAATGCCAGTATCAGCTATTGATGCACTGTTACTTCAGTCAGGAATGAACTGTTTAAGTTATCTGACCATGCAAATTCTCAAAGTAAAGAGAGAGAAAACATGCATGTTGTGCTCAGATGCAAATGTCCAGTTTTAAGCTAAAACCTGGTCTGTGCACTGCTGTATTTTGCTCTCTGTAGTGGTCATTAATTAATGGTATTTGTTGGGATGATAGGAATAATTTAAAGTTATTATTTTCTCACATGTAGCTTCCAGATCAAAGTCTTACCTGTTGTTTTGAAATTAATTTAAACTTGTCTGTAAATTCTGTACATTGTCCATTTATCGAATCCACATTGTATTACACAGATTTATTTGTACTTGTGTTATATCTTGTTTGATGTAACATATTTCTCAGTATTTTATAGTGAAAATCTTTTTAAAACTGTTCTTGCAAAGTTATTGTAATGACACTTATATTAGATATGCAGCTGGTGTTTGAAATGATTGTATTTTCTGATCAAATCTTTTGGGAATCATTAAACATGGGCTTTATTTGGCCTCCATTTTCAAGGACATATCTTTAGTTAGTTTTTGTCAGATGGTTCATTCAGGAATTGTTAAACATCTAAAACGTTTTATTACAGTTTCTGATCTTAGTAAAGCTTAGTTACTATGACACTGGCTTGTTCGCTGTCATGTCCGAGATGTAGTTGAGTTGCTGGGTCTGGTATAGCTTTTACCACAGGCGGAGACATTTTACTCCAAATACTTCCAGTTCTCTTATTAAAACGCTGTGCTCTCGGCTCGCTGACATAGTGAACGTTAACCACAGGTACAGTGTGCTAACATTCATTTTTTAGAGAGGCAGCTGAATAACGAGCAAATAAAGTATTATTGCTGATGAGTAGCCTACTTATTAATATAATTACTTTTTCAATGACTTTTAAGTAATTTCTCCAACACTGCTTGTTTGTGGGATGAATTTATTGTTGATTTGGTCTTTTTATGGAATTTGTTGTCAACAACAAAAAAATACAAAATAAACAGCTATCCCTTATGTACAATATTCTATTTTATTTGATATTTTTTTCTTAGAGGATATATTACTTTTATTCTAGTCTGTAATTGATTTTTACCACGTTTTTCCTGCTACAGAGTCGAGTTTTTACATAGAGAACAATTCAGTTTCATGTATTGGCGCCTATAATGACACCTGCTGGAGAAGGTGTAGGTTCATCCAACCAGATGGCGCATTTTAATTTGTTTTCACTGTAACATTCATAAAAATTCTGTTTTTAAAAAAATCCTGACGTAATTCACGCATTAAAAAAAAAAATCTGTGACGTAGTGTCCAAGATGGCGGCGCCCCTCTCCACGATGAAATTTTGGAAGCCGGGTAAGTAAGAAAAACAAACTACATAGGCATTTGGTGTAGGGTTTTCGGATTTATATTCATTAACGTAAAGCTTTTAATGTGAACCAGTCAGTCCAGGTTTGGCTGCAGTTGTCTTCACAGCAGCTGCGCGGTATCTGCATCCAGCTCGGTTCGGGTAACGTTAGCTCTGCGGAATCAAACGTAACCTGCTAAAATGCAAAATAAAGGCTGTGAGGCATGAAGTATGACAGCGACACGAATACATGCGACTAGTGAAAGGCTTTCACGCTCATGGGTCTCTCATTTCATGTCAGGCTATTGCATTAAAGCCTGGCTTTCATTTCCTCATTAAAATCTCAACCAAAACATCTTCTCCTCACCTTGGCCATCTGCTCTGCTCTGCTCCAGGGTCTGAGGCACCGGGGATCTCAGAGGAGCGGGAGCTCAACACAGAGACCACCGGCTCCCCCGTTATTTTCAACCCGCACACCGCCCTCTCCATAGAGAAACAACGACAGAAACTCCCCGTTTTCAAGGTGTCACACCTGCTTTTAAACACACCTGAATGCAGCTGTAGGGTGACTTTGGCAAAGTCAGCAGTGGGTTGAACGTGCTTGTGCATTTGTCAGTAGTCTTAAATGTTTGTTAATGAGCTGTTGTGTCAATCATCTCTTTTCCAGCACAGAAACAATATCTTGTACTTGGTGGAGAGCTACCAGACCGTTATCATAGTTGGTGAGACCGGCTGTGGGAAGACAACACAGTTACCTCAGGTTAGTTTAGTTTAGTTCATGCAACATTTTGGCACCTTTGAGCTGGATTCTAGCATTTGTTGCATCTGCTACTGACAAGGGCAAAATATTGTCATTAAAAGTCACATGTGTGCTAAATCTCATGACACCAAGGCACCACATTGCACAATACCCTTCATGCTACCTAGCTCCCATTGTGGTTTTACACAACCTTGTCTCTATGCTTAGTAGCCTCTTTTTAGAACCTGCTGTTCTGCAGCATCAATATCTCCATCTCATGCTTTGCTTTCCTTTTCTGGACCCACATTCTCCTTTCCTCTGACTTCTTTCAGTACCTGCTGGAAGCTGGCTGGGCAGCGGAGGGGAAGGTGATTGGAGTGACGCAGCCTCGGCGTGTGGCTGCTGTCTCTGTAAGAGCTCTCCTGATGTCCTGCTCAGCACACCACTGTTTTCCGGTGTTGTTTCACTGCAAGAAATTTGGTCCATACTGAAGGACATTTTTCCCTCTTTCCTGC